>NC_081406.1:187740890-188071390 GCF_030272615.1 Cryptomeria japonica | reverse complement strand
CATGTTCAATATAATCTTTCGATAGTCAATCACATAATAAGCATATAGTGTCTAATAAATCACACAATCATTAATGATAGTATCAACATCCTATAAATCATTTGAAATAGCCTATGCCCAATAGTGTCTATCACGCATGAATTAAAAGTCAACTCTAGTCAAAACAAGTCAAGTTGAGGGTGGACACTACACAATATATATGACGGTTACAAATGTAGAGCCCTCTCTGTTAGTAGAGTATAGTTTATATGTGATGTCCATAGTTGCATACCTAACTCCTAAATCAATAATGTCATCAATTGTGAGAGCCCTCTGTCGAATTTAGCTCTAGTTAATCTCATGACTTCATTATTTTTTACAAATTTTAGGTAGGAACCTCTCCATTGGAGCACAATCCAAAAAGATCCCTAACAGTATCTTTAGTTATCATGTGGGGTTTATCTAGCCAAAAGAATTCTTCATGGATTCAACTTATATTAATTTATGTCATCTCTTCTTCATTGAACCAAGGATAGCCACTCTGGACATCTTGTTTCTTTTCATGCAGATTAGCATACTCAAGTTTTAGAACAAATTGATCATTTACTAGATTTTCATCCCTGAATTCACTTATCTTCATGTGGTTATATTCATCCATGGGAGAATCAATGTAAATTTGCACATCCTCTATATGAATTACATTGATGGGTACTTGAGAGATGCACCAATGGTATCATTTGCACTGGATTTGTGTGTTCTCTTCTTGAAAACATGTCAAGGTTTGTCCACCACATCAAAACTCTAGGGCTGGCCATTATCGCACTTCAAATTTTAGGTTTAAATAATACAATGAGAATTACCTGACAAATGATGCCTAGGGTTTGCAAATGCACACACTTGCAAATTAATCATAACTCTTGAGCTCCTCAAGCACTTGTATGCATTGAATGAGGTCAAAAGATGACCAAGCATCACATATATACAATTCTCATCTACTCTAAGAGTTTTGCATTAAATGATTTTCATCATTATCAACTTTTTACTTCTTCAATCAATCAATGACGTGTAAAAGTCTTCACAATCCTCTGCAAGCAAACCAACTACTCCAAAATTTGCATCAATTGTCTCAATATCATAATACCATCATGTCAATATTTTTTAAACAACCATGTTGAACATTTTGACATTTGTGCTTCTCAAGATTTTGATAATTCTATAGATATAGCTCCCCTTTAGACAATATTATTTCTACTTAGTGTCCAAAATAAGTATCTACACCATCCTGGGGTATAATCCACAATTTGTTTCATTTTCCTCTTTCTTTTCATCACCACCTTTGGATTTCTTTACCCATTATTCCTTAATCTTATTTTCTTTCTCTACATCATTTTTCTTTAGTGAGATAGAGGACCCTACATTCTTTTCCCTACAACTTCTAGCAATGTGTCCTTATTTATTACAATTTTCACATGTAGGACCATATTGCAAATCATTTCAACTCTTGAGATTAGATCTACCCTCAACAGCCTTGTGGCCAAATTTGTTGCATGTATAACAATAACCATTGAAAATTTTATCATTCTTAGCATTCTTTTCATTCATGAAACCATTCCTCACCATTCTACTTCTACATTCATTGGCTTTATGTCCAAATTTGTTGCAAGCATAGCATTGACCATTAAATGGTTGAGGTCGCGAGAATATAAAATAATTCTAATTCATCTTACTTCTACATTCAATACCTCTATGTCCAAAATTATTGCAGCAAAAACAATTACCATTGAAATATTAAGAGTACCTGAATCCAAATAGACTGACCTATTGAGATTCTTCTTCTTGTTCCACATAGTGAAGTTTATTTGGTTATCTTCGGTCCTTTTAGATTCATCTTGTACTTTTTCTTTCCCTTTATCATGCTTAGAGAATTCTCCCTTTCCAAAAACCAAGACCACCCTTGTCTTGGGTGATTCTAAACACTAAGCATTACATGAAGCAAATCCCTACCACCTATTAATTTCAACCCCTTTTCAATTTGTTCTTTTGCATTGTTCAACTTCTTTCTTAATGCGACAAGTTCTTCCTCAAGCTTTGTGCATTCATAGATTGCTTTCAAGGAAATCAATAGTCTTCTTTCCTTCTTCAACTTGAATCTCCAGAAGGACTATGTCATATTATACTTTCTTAAGTTTGCATGATAATTTTTGTATTGAGCTCTAGCATCATCCATATCATCAAAAGCACTTTTAAGTTCTTCAATATCTAGATCTTCATCTATTTAATCAACATCCCATCCTTTAGCTTCCATTGCATTTAAATCTATTTCCAAAACAAACATTTTATTTTGGCCTGCTCTAGACCCCATGTGTTCAAATGCAAGATCTACCTCAATTGTTAGATTGTTGTTCGGACAACCTTTCTCTAATACCAATTGTTGAACACACTTTAGATGCTAAGGTGGGGGAGGGGATGAATTAGCATAAACTAAATTCATCCATTTGTTAATACTTAAAACATTAAATTCAAAAATGCAAAAGTAAAGAGCAAAATAAAGCATTCATCACACAAGAACACCAAGATTTTTACATGGAAAATCCAATGAAGGAAAAACCATGGTTAGGATTGACTCACAATATATATAAAAATATATTATAGTGTCCATTTTAGGCTCAGTCCCAAGGAAGCTCACTGCCACCTAGACTTGCAAGATAAGGCGTATTGCCCTAAAGAAAGATACAAAGACTTGTACACCAAAGATCACTTCTTCAAAGCAAGATACAATATTGCAATATTATAATGAATTTCTACAGAAGAAGCATCTCAAATGTTGATAGTGTAGTCCTCTCTGTAGCCCAAAAATAGTTTGTCATATTGATTCCTCACACTTCATGTAGTTCTAATATCTTATTCTCATATTTCATAACATATGAAACTTCCCATCAACTCTCACATATCCATCAGGATAAGTATCTGTGTGCACCATAAAATGGGTTATTTTTCCTTATATATATCTATCTTTATATCCCAAAATATCGAGTAGGTCAGCTCAATAGGACCTAGTAAGTAAAATGTGTGACAAGGTACATGTCAACTTCGAAACATGATACATCATCAACAAATGGGTAGTAGATCAACCCAATATTATAGTTGATCTTAACAAGTGGTAATACACCTCCAAGTATTCTCCAACACAAGTAGAATAGGTCAAGAACCACTACAACAAATGAAATACACAGTCAGCTTCAACCATCATACCTACTTATCAAAGACTAATCCCAACACAACCTGACATCCAAAACAATGCGGAATACCAAACAAGACATATGACCCATAGACAACCATTCTACAATCATTACCTGTAATGACAAGTCACCAACTGGTGATACAAAGGAAATATCTTATTGAACTAGTAATCGGTGTTTAGACCTAACAGATTGTGTAACAACAATGCGCAAAGAATCCATATATTTAGGATGTCCTAAAGCACTCATAATATTATTATGAATATATAGACTAAAACTATGGAAACCTAAGAAAATACATGCCTAGTTAAGGTATGATACAATTGCATCACAATGTCTCAAAACACGGTCTAAAAGATAGTTATATTGAGTAGTCGGATCAATGTCTTATCATAAAAATGTAGATTTTGGTCTAATAATCTTGTCATTGATGTCAAAAGGATATGTACTGAAGGAAGGGATCGGTACCGAGATGGATTGACATGACAAAGAGAAACAAAGATGTCTTTAAGATGCCATGAGGTTGACTAACACATTGTAGTTGTGCACCTTTGGGCAGAACAAATAGATCATGCATAGGAGTAGACCATGGAAATGAATATCTTCGCTCTTTATCCAACATTATTGGTGTAGAAAAACTATTAGTTGTCTATATAACCTGACGTACAGTTAGTGAGTGAGAAAATAGCTCACATGGTCTTGCCACTTGATTTGGAGCATTCTCAGTGCAAGTTGTGTTGACAAGACAGTGTTGTGGAAGCTTGTCAAGGAGACACTATACTTTTGACATGAGTTGATCTCAGTCTCTTCAATATGAATGTCTTTTCGATCAAGAGTGTGGAGCGGGCATTGAGGTGACATGCTCATGACTCTTTGATCACGATTTTGACAAGGTCCATCGATAGGAGATGTGTTATCTATAAGAGATATAAACTCATCTCTTGATATGATGTTGCCACACTGATATGGTAAGTGACAAGTTATATGGGACCCGTGAAGTTGATATCGATAAGACTGCTATTTCAAGGAGACTCTTTTTTAGTCACATCGATCTTGAGATGTCTCTTTGATTAGTTGCAAAGTTTGAAGAGTTGACGAAGGTTAAATGCATGTCAATGAGACATGACCTCATCAAAGAGAGACATTTCCATGTCTCTTCAATATAGTTGGAGAATTAAGTTAGAAGCCTAAGAGAAATGTGAAGGAGAGTGTCGACAAGAGATTTTCCAAGTCTCTTTGATATGACATATTGTATACACATAAAAATGGCTATGAGCAATTAAATAAATATTTTATATTTATTTAATAATTATTCTTCTATTAAATAGTTAATTTTAAAAGATTAATTTATTTAATTGAAACATTTTATTAATTAATTTGTTATATCCTTTTCTTCTAATCAATTAATTAAATATCTAATATTTAATTATTCCTCTATCTACTATCCTATAGTCTCATTAATAATTTCTTAATTATTTAATCTTTTTTCCAACTCACCTTTCATTCTCTACATCACTTATTCTTTGCCAACTCATACATCATGTGGCTAAATTAATTCAACAAAATAAAATCATTTATTAGCCACTTATCTCCAACTTCCAAAATAAATGAAATATTGTGTACGTACACATATTTCCTAACTTTCTTCTATATTCTCTCCAACAACCCTATATCTTAGGAGGACTTGAGTTCATTTGTCCTCTCATTCCTAAATCTTCTCCAACTATCATATATCCTCTCAAGTCTTCAACTCAGTCAAGGTGAGATGAGTGACACTTGTCTTCTCCTTCCCCTTTTCTCTCAACCTTCAACTTCTTGCTCATAGCCATCCAATTTGCAAGATTTGATCATGATCGTTGATCTCTGCCACCTAAGCTCATGCACTAAAATATCTATAAAAAGAGATCTCCTAAGCCATTTTGAAACTAATAGCTAATCTTATAGTCATTCTAGGAGTCTTTATCTTGCATCTGTGAGTTTGAGTTTGAAGCAATTAGCAATTTTAGAATTTCTTTCATAGCTTAATATCATGTTAGCTTAAATCATTTGCATATGCATATCTTAGTATCAGTTAACTATAAGTCCATTTTTCATATGCCATCTTGGAATCTACTTGTGCTTGTCTAAGAGTAAAATCATCTACAACTAGGAACAGTGGAGTTAGGACACAATGAGACATAAATCATGAAGGTATAATCTCTTTTTTTTACTTGTATTTAATGTTGTTTCATTGGTTGAAGCTAAATATTTCTTGTAGCTTTCTTTTATATTATATGATGGATTAACAAGTTTCAGGTCAATTCTCTGGAGTTCAACTTTAGCCTCAACATTTTTGGCGCCCACCGTGGGGCTGATGCCTCACACATATCCTTCTAATATCTTGTCTAATTCTCATAAAAATCAATTTAACGCATTTGTAATCCAGTTTCACATGTGTGTGAAATTTGCCAGCGCATTCATCTAATAGGTTAGTGCTTTTGTAGTGCAGGTTAGTGCTTTTGTAAACATAGGTTAGTGTTTTTTAAATGCAGGTTAGCACTTTTGTAACACAGGTTAGTACTTTTGTAATGCAGGTTAGCACTTTTTAAATGTAGGTTAGCGCTTTTGTAATGCAGGTTGGCACTTTTGTAACAAAGGTTAGCGCTTTTGTAAACGTAGTTAGTGATTTTGTAATGCAAGTTAGCACTTTTGTAATGTAGGTGAGTGCTTTTGTAATGTAGGTTATCTCTTTTGTAATGCAGGTTAGCGCTTTTGTAATGCAAGTTAGCGCTTTTGTAGCATAGGTTAGTTCTTTTGTTTTCAAGGTAGCGTTTTTATTATTCATTTAGGCATATGTTATGCCCTATTGAACATATGCTCTGCCCTGTCAAACATATGCTCTATCAAACATATAATCTACAAAGGTAAATTTTCACAATTTGTCAGCTAACATAATTTGCAAGTTCGACCGCCCAAGACCAATTTTTTGAAAAACTACTGACTTATCTTCAGGTAGGGTTGATTTGAGCAAATTTCATGGATTTCCTCACTTAGCTAAATTAAGGGTTTTTTTTTTCAAGTAAAAGATCATTCTTGTTTCATCTAGCTTAACTAGGAGCATAATGAACATCATGCAACTTGCATTTGAGTGTCTTCTTTAAAGTAGTTGCACATAGATTTTACAAGGCTTAAAATAATCCTTTGTCTTTCATGCTTGTTGAAGTAGTAGGCGAGTATGCTCTCACCCTCATACGATGATCAGAAAACCAGACCTATTTCCTTCATGTGTAACCTTTAGAGGGCCTACCTTCTCGAGTTGCCTTGAGGGGGCTAGTGAGAGGGGAACAACCCAAGTGGAAATGGGATAATACCGATTCCTTTCGATCCACTCTAAATAAATCATGTCTGTGATGAAATTCATAGACAACATGTGTTGATTAATTCATACCGACACTATGTTTCCCCATAAACCCTATGGAGCATAACCTCTATAGGTTGGGAACCTTCTATATTTACAAATTTTAAAGTGTCGCATGTATGGCTACATGACCAAAAGCCCTTACTAAAAACCATTTGTATCTAGTTGTCAAAATCCTTCTAGTTGTTGTCACAGGAGGTCGGACCTCTAAAGGGGCTCACACACATACGGTTCTTAGTAGAGATATGAAATTTTTCATGGGGATTTTTCATGGAAACCGGTGCTTGGATGCCTCGGAGAAGTGAGTGCCAAGGGTGGAGCTAGTGGGGTCAAGCACCTAAATATCCACTATGAATAGTGTAGCCTCGGGGGAAACCCCATGTGAGATTCAACAATTATTGTCTCAGCCTACCATAGGATTCGTGCTTGCTTGTGCATTTTGTTTTTTTAGAACATTGTGTCTTTTGTGTCTACAAAAAACATTCTAAAAAATAGTCAAAAACTTGAAAAATCATCAGTCAGAATTGAGATAAAAACTATCACAAGTCTTCAAACTAGTTAGATAATCAGGTTACCAATCCAACGGGCTATTTCCAAAGGTTTTCATAAGCATAAAACATTCAACAAGATAGTGATTCAACCATCTCAAGTGCAAAAATCAACATCATTATCAGTTTCTCATCAGGATATATCAAATCCTTTATCACAAAACTTGATCATATCAACCTTTGTTTATTATCTTGGATATATCATTCCTATTTGAACATAGGTTATATCAAAATAAAATATTTCACTCACATTGGAATCAAATAAACTTGTAAACCGTCATATGCTTATATGACTTTTAAATATCACCTTAAGAAAACAAAACCCAGTTATAAGGCTACTCTGAAGAGGATAAGATTCTTGTATATCAATTGCAAGATCTTGTTAAAACATAGGACATTCCTACACCATTTTTGTCACTATTTATGTGGTTACGGGATAGAATTTGATGGAGAAATTTTGCAAGCACATGCCTTTCAACAATAAGATGCTTTATCACAACGCACTAATAATAGTGGTAAAATCAACAAAGCTTATCTTCCTAAACCAACAATCAGTTATTGAGCTGTATTTAGAAGGTCAAAACTTGAGAAGTTTTTGAATCAATCACATGTCAGTTTGGACTAGAGCTCAATACGAGCAATTTAGAAAACAACAAAAACAAATGGACGAAGAAAATTCAATGCTTCAAACTTTTGGATACACAGATGTTGATGAAGAAGCGGTCAATAACACCATTAGAGACCTTGAACAAGATTTTAAATTCGACAAACTAATGGAAAAGTTATTGGAGAAATAAAAGGAAAAATAACTTCTAATGTTGGCAAACTCAGGAGCTAAATTGCCACAAGACTTTAACATAGAAAGTTTGAAACAAGATACAGAGACGAGTAACAATCAAAACACTGATGATCTAAATAACGAGGATGTAAATCAAGTAAATCATCAGGAAACAAGAGGAGATAAAACAAGAAAATACCATGATGATACAAGAAGAGATCCTGATGATAGAAGAACTTATGAAGATACAAGGAGACCCTGTATTGATAATCCTTTGTTAACTCTCGCTCAACAAATGCAGGATATGCAGAATGGAACAAGTTTCAAGAAATATTCAGTAGAGGACATCTGCCCATATCCTTTTGACAAAATTTTAAACATGATACCATTCCCACAACATTGTGAAATCCCTAATTATGATAAATACTGTAGTCACATATATATGTCCACTTAATTAAATGAATATTTAGTATTTATTTGATTATTTAACCATCAATCAATAATTAATTAAATTAATATATTTAATTAATTCATCTTAACCCTCTTCTCCTATTAATTAAATAAATTATTTAATTTATTTGATTTAATTCACTTAACCAAATTCAGACCATTAATTAAATAAATAAATCATATTTATTTAATTAAATCTTCTCTCACATTTAAATAAATTAATATTTATTTAAATTCCCCCAAAATCCCAGCTCTCACATTTAAATAAATCATTTATTTAAATCACCTTTATCCTCCACCCACTTGCATTTTCCTACAAATGCAAGTTGCACAACTATTTTAAATAAATTATTTATTTAAAATCCTATTTATCCTCACCCACTTGAAACTTTTAATGGTTTCCCTTAAAGTCTTCAAACTTAATGGCTTCCTTCTAAGAGTCTTCTTAAGTCTTTAATGGTTTCCCTTAAAGTCTTCAAACTTAATGGCTTCCCTTAAAGTCTTTTTAAGACTTTAATGGTTTCCCTTAAAGTCTTCAAACTTAATGGCATATTTCTAGAGTCTTCTTAAGCCTTTAATGGCTCCCCTTAAAGTCTTCAAACTTAATTGCTTCCTTCTAGAGTCTTCTTAAGCCTTTAATGGTTTCCCTCAAAGTCTTCAAGCATTTAATGTTTTATCTTCTTTTTCTCATTTAAATAAATTAATATTTATTTAAATATTTATCCAAATGCAACTTACACCATTTAATTGAAATAAATGATTTTATTTTAATTGAAAATACCAAAATTCCTCCCACTTGCATTTTCCTACAAAATCCACTTGCATGCTTAAACCCCTTCTAGATTCTTCTAAACCCTTCCTAATTAACCTAATCCATCCCCTAAATATTGTCACATTCCTAAGCAAATTGGAGTCACTTCTCAAAGACTCCAAAGTCTTTGAAAAGCAATTAATGCTTTGTGTGTTCAACAAATTAACCTCTAAAGTCTTCCAAACCACTTATGGCTCTTACATGACCATTAATGGTTAATTCCACTTGCACCCATGGTTAAGGACTTTGACCCCTAACTTAACCCTCATGTAACCCATGTGTCTCTTCAAAGCATTTATTTCTTTGACTAGGGTAACCATCATGTCCCCTCAAGCATTTAATGCTCCTTATCTCTCCTCTCAAGCCTCCTCATGGTGACACTTGTCAACATGGGATTGGGTTGAAAGTCCTCACATGGATTGAATACCATTCAATCCTAACCCTTGTTGAGATTACTCAATCTCAACCATCCATTGCTCCATTTTCCCTATAAATAGAGCCCATTTCTTCATAATCCAGATCCTGAAAACTTGTATGCATTTAACCTATAGGCATTTTAGAGAGCATTTACCATAGCAAACTAAAATCTTGTTATTTTGGTTAAAATCAATCATTTCAATAGCATCTAGTATTTTATCTTTTCATTTTACATTTGGAGCACAATACTAAAATATCAATCCTCCATAAGCATCCATAGTGCAAAAAGCTGCTGAGAGCTACACTATTTTGGAACTTGGAGAGGAGAGGAACAAGGGAGAAGGAGCTAAGAGCATGCTAAGAGGCATTTGGAGATGCCTTATTATTTTTGTTCCATTTGTTAGATATATTAGCATGATTTTAGTATCTCTTTTGATATGTTTGTTTAGATTAGTTTTTGATTGACTAACACTAACGATTTTCTTGTGTCTTGTGTTGTTTGTCATTTGCTAACCTTGTCCATTTATGAAGTGCATCAAATACGATGGGAAATCTGATCTTCAAGATCACATTAGGTAATTTTGCACTATGAGTATGGAATTTCCACACGATGAAACTTACTCGATGCGTCTATTCCCTAGAAGCTTAAGCTAACAATCAATGGAATGGTTCTCAAGACTACCATCTAGAATTAAATCTTTTGAAGAACTTGTGAACATATTTATCTCACAATACTCCTACAATGTAAGAAATGAGATAGCAATGCTACATTTATGTAATGTCAAGCAAAAGAATGGTGAACCTTTCATGGTCTTTTTACAATGATGGAAACATATGTTCAATAGATATCCAGGAGATATACCCTGAAAATGCAATTTCCTCCTTCTTTTTCTAAGATGATTGAAAATGAAATGTCCTCCTTCTTTTGCTAAGATGATTGAAAATGGTCTAAAGATAGAAGATGCAACAGTAAAGAAAGGAGAGTTAAAATTTTACAACAATTCCTACAACAATAACAATAACAATGACAAACCTAAATTTTGGTCAAAGAATAGGAATGATGGCAGTAATGCTACCAAACAACAAGAAATCTTCAACTTTTCAAGTCAAGTTCCAAACAACAACAATCAAGATAATAGTAAATCCAAGTCTTTCTTCTCCAATCCTCGCAGAAAATTCACAAACATTGGGGAACCCTTGGAATCAACTTTGAAAACTCTTCTTGCAAATAAATTGATTACTTTACTAGAAGCAAGAAATTGTGAACCTCAAGTCAAACCTAATTGGTAGAATGGCAATCATTTTTGTAATTATCATCGAAACAAAGGACACCAAACCAATGATTGTCAAAAATTGAAGCACCTTATTCAAGATTTAATCAATAATGGAACTATTATAGTGGATGGTCATAAGATGAACGAATCTCATCTAGCATTCAAAACTCCACTTCCAAACTATAAAAAGGGTGAACAATATAAATCAAAAGATGAGAAAGGCAAAGCTAAAGTAAACTACACTTACACATATGATGATGTGGTAAATGTCATCATCATTAAAGATAACGCACCTTTGGAACCAATCAATGTTATTACAAGAAGAAAAGTGAAGGTTACATTTTCTAGTATAACAAATGAATCAACATCCACTTCAAGAAAATACAACTAAGTGGAACAATTGCAAAATATACCCGCTCAAATATCAATTTTGGAGCTCCTAAGAGTTTCACCTATGCATAAGGAAATAATGGAGAAAGCTCTAACAAAAATAACAGTTTCAAAAGACCTAGATGTGGATCAATTCCAAAACATAGTGGGACACCTCAAAGCCCATCATTGCTTATCCTTTTTTTCTAAAAATGATGGTGCATCCTTGCAAAACCCTCACAATGCTCCCTTACATGTTGAAGTCACCATTTATAAAACTTGTGTCAAACGTGTACTCATAGATAGTGGAGCTAGCTTAAACATTTGTGCGTTAGGTTTAATAAAGGCTTTAGGATATTCATAAAATGCAGTAGATCCAAAGAAGTAAATAACTATCAAGGTGTATGATGAGGAAGAACATTCTTCTAAAGGGACTATGGTATTACCAATCAAAATAGGACCTGTGGAAAGACATACAGTGTGCCAGGTTCTAGACTTGAATTTATCTTATAATATTTTTCTGGGATGACCATGGATCATGGCATGCAAGCGTTTCCTTCGACATACCATCAGTATGTTAAGTTTGCTCATAATAGACAATAAATCACTATAGTCATAGACTCTAGTCAATATTGCAATAATTTGTGTAGCATCCTAAAATTGTGACACTTGCAATTTCAACTGCATTTGGGTCTTCACGATGGCGGCGCAACGTTGAACCTGAATGGAGACCCCAAAACCTATTTACGACATCAAAAACTGCATATTTCTGCACCTTGGCCTGATCCTTCCTTGCACCCTACTGTCCCGGGAGGTGGGACCATGGCGCCCAGCGCCCTGGTCCTTTAGGACCATGGCGCCTAGCACCCTGGTCCCCCAGGACCATGGTGCCTAGTGCCCTGGTCCCTGTCCCTATTTTGGGCCCGGTCTCTTCTTGGGCATCGGGTCTTTAAGTTTGCAATTCGGAAAATAATGCTTCTAGGTCAGCCTAAGGTTGGAAAAATCAGTCTCTCAACCCTAATTGACAAGTATATAAACTACATTTCCCCTCCCGGAAAAGGGGAGGAAATACATATGTGTGCAAGAGGCGGAAGCAATATTCAAACATTCAAACATTCAAGCATTCAAGCATTCCTTCAAGCAATTGAACATTCTAAGTCTCCATTCAAGGCTAGGTGTTGCATTCAAGACAAGGATTCAACCATTGAAGAGGAGATCACACACAACATACAAACATACAACATCATTACACCTTCGCATGTAAGAATACAAACATTCTTACAACAAGGTATCAGTACTTGTTTACATTACAAACATTTACATTTACAGCATTCTCATTTCTTGGTTAATTCCAAAACTGAGGTTTGACCTAAAGGAAAACCCCTAATCCCTAACCCCCCAATCATCCTCTCTTTTTTGTGTGTAGGTTGCAGGTACATGGCTGTAATTGAAGATCTGGAATCCTTGTGCAGAGACGAACAGATCCTCCTTCATTTCGCGAATTTTTTGGAGGACTGTGTGCACTCCGGGCGCCATCGTCCCATCAACTTTCGCTCAAATTTGCAGAATAGCATCGTCTCGACATTTACTGCTAATTTCAGGTCCGTAGCTTCATCCCATATCCCTATCTCTGTCTACAAGCGAATCTTTTTTACCTTACATGCATTCCTAGTTCAATCCTTCTATCTACATTCTTTACAAAAGAGGGTATCCTTGATGTCTTAACCCTTGAAACTCATTTAGAATCCAGTCTTGCATTGTGTAAGATTAGATCTTGTGGGTTTCAACCCCTCTTTTGAATGTAAAGTCTCTCTTAAGTGAAAACCGTCAACCCTAGTGACCTCCCTTCTCTCTCCTTGGGGGGGGGGGGGAACACCTAGGGTTCGATTTTTCCGCTTTACATTTTGGTGAACCCGACGTGAACATCCTAATTTTGATTATTCATGGTTAGATCTGAAAAATTTGATTCCTTAATTACATTTCCATGTTTGATCTTTTGCAAATTTTAGAGGTTAATTGCATAAAAACCCTAAATTTTCTTTTTAGTAATTGAGCTTGTGAAATGTTTAATTGTTAATGCTTGTTTCAGATCTACCCTTCTATTGCAAATTGTTAATTCATATTTGTGCTTTAATTTTGAAAATTAAGTGGTTAAGTGTCAAAACCCTAATTTTGAAAACCCTCTTGATTCAACCTTTGACTGATAATTTCACTAATCAAAACACCTCCAAATCGGCTGTAACTTTGGATTCTACAACAAAATCACAATATCTCTCATTCCTGAAAATTTTGAAAAAAGTTGCGAGGACCGTGTGCACCCCGAGCGCCATCGTCCACGACATTTTTTCTGAAATTTCGGGAGCTAGATCTTACTGTATTTTTCTGCTAAAATCCAGAATCTTGGCTGATTTTATCAATTCTAACACTTTCAAAATTAAAGTCAAAGTTGGTCTAGTGATTGCTTGGATAAAGGCTTGTAATCATTCAAAAATTGTTGAAATTGAAATTTGTGTTAAAATTGTGTTTCTTACTGTCCTAAATCTGAAAAGTGTGTTGACATTCATTCGAAATTTCAGTGTTTTATTCAAATTTTTGCAGTTTGTGACTTTTGAAATTAAGTGTTTAATTGCAACAACTTTGATTTCCACTTTCAAAATTGAATTTTGCGTGAAATTGAGTCAACTTTTAAATTTCAAAGCCTGCATTGCTTTTAGTATTCCCTCTAAAATCATAAAATTCAAAATTTCAGTTTCCCTCTCTTTTTCAAAATTCAAATTTTGCATTTTTTCAACAATCTTGGTAGGGTTCAATTTTGAGATTGCAACTTTAATTTGGCCTATCTACAGATCTTAAAATCACTCAATTTTTTCAGATTAGCTTTAAAATCATCATATCTTTCATCCCTAAAAATTTTGAAAAAATTTGCGAGGACCGTGTGCACTCCGTTCGCCATGGTCCCTGACATTTTTTCTGAAACTTTGGGAGATTGTTATGATTGCATTTAACAACTTAAATCTAGGAGATTGGCTGGTTTTATTGAAATTCGCTACCTCTAAAATTTGAAAATAGATTCAAAATCTTCTCTCTCTCTTTAGTGCATGAGTTTTACAACAATAAGCCCTACTTACACTATTCCCGTTAGACGAAGCCTTAGAATTAAGTCTTTCCAAGGTTTAATTACCGAGGAGATGGAACCTAATTTGAATGGCCTTTTTAACGAGGACATGGGTAATTCCTCTAATCCTCTTAATGATGAAGAAGCTCTCCATGAGGTTTCTATAGAACAACTTTCGAAATTGGATAACCAATTTGATGATTTTCGACAATGGATGTCTCAAGAATACCCTGATAGTCAAGCTCTTTCATTAATTGAGGGTCTAAAACATATGGTTCAAAGTGATAAGAATGGAATTGATATTTTGCATAGTATTGCACACATTGTGGATTCGAATGTGATGCCTATGAAGAGTTGTGCCGAAACTTTAGGTTATACACAACCTCCTACTCAAGTCAATCATTCTATTCCTTTGACAACTTCTATTGCTATTATACCTACTTTTACATCAAACATAATGACTACTTCAATACAAGACATTCCACCTATGATCACCAGTCATGGGGGCAATCCTTCCTCTTCAATCAACCCTCTTCCTTCATTCAATCTGATTTCCTCATTCATTCCTTCAATGAGTGTTCCTATTACATCTCCACAAATGAACATGACGCAAGGGGGCAATTCATTTAACCATTCCATTCTTCCTTGTAGTGTTCCTCCTTTCCAATCATCTCCTGTGACTAACTATCATAGTGTCCCACCACCTTACTCTCAATCAATATCTTCTTTTCATAACATAATACCTCCATCACAATCTAACACGTCTAATATGAACTCTTCGACTGAAACGACCATTAACAATCTTGCACAAACTGTCTCTTCTTTACAGCAACAAATTGCCTCTATGAATCAATCTAAGTTTAGTGTGCCCACATTTGATGTTGCAAGCCCACTTTCTCTTGACATTGTTCGAGCTATCCCCCCTAAACATGTTGAAATCCCACAGTTGGAGCTTTATAATGGTAAGGGTGATCCTCTAACACATGTTAAGACCTTTCAAACAATATGTACCGATTTTGCTCATGACCCAAGGTTGCTTGCAAAACTGTTTACTAGAACATTAAGAGATAAAGCCCTACAATGGTATTGCTCGTTGCCTTCCTATTTTATTACTTCTTTCCAACAACTTGCAAATGCTTTTATTCAACAATTTCAAAACAATATAAGTCCTAAAGTTACTTTGATTGATTTAATGCATTGTAAACAAGGTGTTAAAGAAAAAGTGACTGATTTCATTGGTAGATATAAGCATTTGTATGCTCAAATTTCCTTTCCAGTACCTGACAATGATATTCAAAGAATCTTTATTTCTAACTTACAAAAAGATATTAGAGAAAAACTTATGTTTTCTGAGTTTACTTCTTTCCAACAGTTGTGCGCAACTCTTCACAATTATCAACTGACTGTGAGTCAAATGGAACAAGCAAATCCTATGGCTCCGAGTGATAAGGGTGATAGTAGTCAACAACCATTTGGGAAGTTTAAACCGAACAGAGAGTCCATTAAGTTCAATGAAAACATCATCAACAACAATGTGAATGCAGCATCAGGTGTGCCTCCTCTTTCTAAGTTTTTCAAGAAAGAAAGAAAGTTTACTCCTTTGAATGAATCATTGCATAGTATTATGAATAAGTTATTGGAACAAAATGTGCTTACCCTCCCTCCTATAAGGCAAATAGATCCTACAAAGATTAATTCACCCTATTTTGATAACAAATCTTTTTGTCAATTTCATCGTCAACCTGGCCATGATACTGAAAAATGATTTGCTTTAAAGGGTAAAATTCAAGATTTAATTGATAATAATACTATCTTTGTTTCTGGTGTGAATGATAAAGGCAACACATCTATAGCTCCTCCTAACCAAAATCTTAAGATTTTTACTGATCCATTACCTTCTCATACCTCTAATGTGATTGAGACTAATGATCCCTCTTTCTCACCTGATAGTCTTGTGTCTATGACTCCGAATGTGATTAACTTTGTAGAGCAGCAGAAAATCCCTAAAGAACCTTCCATCACATTTGATTCCAGTGAAACTATCAGGGCACCTGATGGTCCTTTATATATAGTTGCAAAAGTCAAGAATACACCTTGTCGTGGAGTGCTTATTGATCCTTCTTGTATGGTTAATGTCATTAGTGAAGAATTTCTTTTTACTTTGCAATTGAATCAAGTGATCTATGACAAAACAAATGTGGTTGTGAAACTGTTTGATGCATTTTCTTCTCCTGCAATTGGTTCTATTACATTACCTCTTGAGGTCCATAACAAATCCCTTGATGTGAGATTTTCTATTATTCCATCATCCGAACAATTTTGTGTGAAGCTAGGCTATCCTTGGCTATCTTCCATGAAAGCTATTGCTTCTCCTATTCACAAGTGTTTGAAATTTCCCCATAATAGTGAAGTTGTTACTGTCAATCATAGTCTCTTTAAACCAGCTGAAAGAACTTCTAGCGTTCCTATTGATTATTTTTGGCCTAAACAATTCCAATCTCTTCCACCGCGAAGTGATCATCTTTTCAAATCTTATCAAAAGTGGAAAAAAGATATGATCCTATCTCTAAGTGAACCTAGAGCACCTAAACTTGATATTCCTATCGTTCTTGAGAAGGAGGTTCTTCCTTTGAAAGATAAAACTAATGTCTTTCCTCAAGAAGATTCCCAACCCATCCCTATGAATGTGACTATGTCTACATCTAATAAACTTCCTAAAAGTAGACCTATACCTCCTCGTCATGATGGACTTGGTCTCCTTCCTAAACCAAATATCCCTCCTTTATATGGAGCAGTTCCTCCTCCTTCCTCTTATAGAGAAAAGAAACCTTCTTCTTCTCCTATTATTCAACCTAAGAGACCACAACCTAAACACCCAAGTGATAAGGATGAGAACATTCCTCCTCCTCAATCTTCTCAACTTCCTACTAAGACTAGACGAAATTGTTCTGCATGTGAACGCCGACGAAAGCATCATCTTAGAGCTTGTGCAGCTGCTTCTCAAACTTTGCAATCCCCAAAAACACCTTCAGCTAGTATTATTCCATTTTCTCCTCAGCCGAAAATTGAGCCAAAATCTCCTAAACATAAGATGCATGATGGTCTTGATCCTGTGCGAGTTAAAGATCCTATTTTTATAAATCTTGATGATGATAGTGAATATGAATATGTTGATGTTGATAACCATTTATCTAATGAATTTTCTAAAGCACTTATCCTAGCTCCTAGACAAGAACAACATGGCTTGGAACATGAACATAGCCCTTGCTTGGATCTTGTGATAGCTCCATCTGCTATGTTGGATGTTCCTCCTCTAGCGTGTTTCCTGCCTTCCTGAAATGTTGATCAGCAAGATCAGGGGGTGGATGACGTGCTGGACTAGTTTCATTAGCATAGCAGACTCTCTCCTCCTCTCTTGATCTCTTTTGTTACTTCTTCTATGTGTTATTCTCATTCTTCTATTTGTTGTCCTTAGTGTTGTCTACTTGAGGAGGATGCAAAGCATTGAGATCTCTTTTGGTCTATCTCATGTTGACTCAAAAGACACATGTGTTCCCTTCTTCTAGGTGACCTTCCTTGATTAGGGAATGAAGAAACAATTATGCATACATACATATGATATACATGAATTATCATACAGCATACTGACCCCGAGGAAAGAGAAGTCACCTCGTGCTTTGTGTTTTGTGTCTATTATCCTTGGGCTTATCTCACACTTGGGGGCTAAATCCTTGTGATAACGTGCTCCTTTCCCTTCTCATTTCTTATATGTATTACTACCTTAAAGCAATCACCCCCGATGAGGCATGTGCGATCTCTTTAACGTAGGGAGGCATACACCCCGTTCATATCTCTTCAAGATACTTGAAAATTTCTTAGCGAACTTAGCTTTGCCTTGAAAATTTTTGGTATTTTTCTTGCATGACTCATAGTGAGGGAACCTTACTACTGACAGTCATGGTTCTCCCTCATGATCTTCCCTTTTACTTTGTCAATTGAAGTCATAAGATCCTTAGTCCACTGGGGGCTTGGTGTATCTTGCCTCCTTGACGTGGTGAAAGTCTTTCAATGTTGTTTCCTTGTACTTTACCGGAAGTATGGGCGTACGCTTATACTCCCACTAAAGTGGGGGCTAAATGTAACGTCCTAAAATTGTGACACTTGCAATTTCGACTGCATTTGGGTCTTCACGATGGCGGCGCAACGTTGAACCTGAATGGAGACCCCGAAACCTGTTTACGACATCAAAAACTGCATATTTATGCACCTTGGCTTGATCCTTCCTTGCACCTTGCTATCCCGAGAGGTGGGACCATGGTGCCTAGCGCCCTGGTCCTTTAGGACCATGGCACCTAGTGCCTTGGTCCCCCAGGACCATGGCGCCCAGTGCCCTGGTCCCTGTCCCTATTTTGGGCCCGGTCTCTTCTTGGGCATCAGGTCTTTAAGTTTGCAATTTGGAAAATAATGCTTCTAGGTCAGCCTAAGGTCGGAAAAATCAGTCTCTCAACCCTAATTGACAAGTATATAAACTAAATTTCCCCTCCCAGAAAAGGGGAGGAAATACATATGTGTGCAAGAGGCGGAAGCGATATTCAAACATTCAAACATTCAAGCATTCAAGCATTCCTTCAAGCAATTGAACATTCTAAGTCTCCATTCAAGGCTAGGTGTTGCATTCAAGACAAGGATTCAACCATTGAAGAGGAGATCACACACAACATACAAACATACAACATCATTACACCTTCGCATGTAAGAATACAAACATTCTTACAACAAGGTATCAGTACTTGTTTACATTACAAACATTTACATTTACAGCATTCTCATTTCTTGGTTAATTCCAAAACCAGGGTTTGACCTAAAGGCAAACCCCTAATCCCTAACCCCCCCCATCATCCTCTCTTTTCTGTGTGTAGGTTGCAGGTATGCGGCTCTAATTGAAGATCTGGAATCCTTGTGTAGAGACGAACAGATCCCCCTTCGTTTCGTAGATTTTTCGGAGGATCGTGTGCGCTCCAGGCGCCATCGTCCCGTCAACTTTCGCTCAAATTTGTAGAACAGCATCGTCTCGACATTTTACTACTAATTTCAGGTCCGTAGCTTCATCCCATATCCCTATCTCTGTCTACAAGCGAATCTTTCTTACCTTACATGCATTCCTTGTTCAATCCTTCTATCTACATTCTTTACAAAAGAGGGTATCCTTGATGTCTTAACCCTTGAAACTCATTTAGAATCCAGTCTTGCATTGTGTAAGATTGGATCTTGTGAGTTTCAACCCCTCTTTTGAATGTAAAGTCTCTCCTAAGTGAAAACCGTCAACCCTAGTGACCTCCCTTCTCTCTCCTTGGGGGGGGGGAACACTTAGGGTTCGATTTTTCCGCTTTACATTTTGAAACCAACACAAGATGCAAGAGTTCCACATAACAGAGAATCAGTCTATCCCACCAAAGAAATTCAAGAAAAATTATGGGAAACCTTTGAGAAAAAGATAAAACTAAATGATGAATGAATGGGAAAGTATTCTTTGCATAGCTTGCCACTTTCACCAAAATCATATGGAAATCCTACAAATGTTCAACCACAGATCTCAGAGAAATCAGTTGAAATGTTTTATGGAGCATTTGTTAGAGATGGAACACTTGCAGAAGAAACTGAAGACAAAGACATTCTTAGTTGGTTGTACAGAGATGAAAATGAAAATATAGAAATAGTTGCAAAAGTTAATATTCCCATAGAACAATATGGCAACGGTTATAAGATCATGCAAAAAATGGCATATGAAGGAAAAGGACCAATTGGTAAGCAATAAGAAGGTATCTCAAAACCTATTTGTCCTCACACACAATCTAAAGAAGATAAATCGGGACTTGGATATCCTAAATCAAAGAAAAAAAAACATAAATATCAACATCCAAGGTGGAGAAAGAAAGCAGTCCCTAAAGAAGAACCATGCCAAGAAAGGCTACACCAAGCAGCGGAAATAGTAGCTAACAAACAAAAACAAGAAGAATATGAGAAACAAGAAGAAGAACTTGCAATCAAAAGAGAAGAAGATCTCTTGCAAACAAGTTCAAGGAATACAAACAAGCGTGGAACCTGATCAAGATATTTCAGAAATGGTGAAAGAACAGATGGCCAAAATCAGAGAACTCTTCTCACCATATAACATTCCTGTTAGATATAGTGGTGTGATTCTAGACAATGGTTCATAAATAGATTCAAATGAATATGAATGGGGTCCAAATCCATCATCCGATGTATCAAGTGAAGAAAAGGATGAAGAACAAGTAGCTATTACAAATAAAGACTCATCTTTAGCAAAACAAATAATAGAGTTGGAAAGAAGACAAGAAGAGATCAGAATTCAAAGGAAAGAGGCATATGAAAGACAACAAAAGAAAGAGGATGAAAAAGAAAAAGAAGTAACACCATAGGAAACACAAGTAGTTATTGATTAATCATTAGAACATCAACAAAATTTTAGATCTACATCAAATGTTGAGCCAACAATATTAAGGTATGGAAGAACCATGGAAGAATTAATAGATAGTCAAGAAGGATTGACTATTAGTCCAGAAGAAGCTGAGTTTGAGAGAAGACACAAGATAGAAAAAGAATCATTTATGTCATGTGCATAAGTATGCCAACTTCAAGATACAAATAAATTTATTGAAATTGATCAAGAGGGAACCTGTATTATCAAATATGTATGTGTTGATATAATCCATTCATTTGAGGGACAAACGTTAGATGATGAGTCACATGATTGTGAATCACAAAATATCAATCCTGATTTCGTCAGAGTTGATTGGAGAGCACTTGGGAGAGACTATCCTCAAGAGAGTTCTATCTATGACATTACCTAATCTATGCCAGACTATGACTATTACGTCATGAACCTTGAAACACCCAACAATCACTATGACTTACCCCTACTTCATCTAGAACTGTTTGATTGGGATAACTTAGAAAACCCTGAATTGGATGTCTTTTCCAATGATCATAATTTAGCCATATATCTTAATGTCATAGAACCAATAACACCTAAGATATCTTCCACTGCAGAATCAAGTAATGCTTCTTGCAGTTAGGAGAGTGTCAAACTTTCCAATCACAAAATTGAAATAAAACAAGGAAAAAGACCTATTGTTGAAAACCATTTCATGGCAACACTAGATCAATCAAGAGGAAAAATAAAGGATGTATGTGTTGGTGAAAACCTCCTTGAGGCACCAGAAGATGGAAATTTTGACACCCTCCCTACATATTTTTAGGAGAGATCTGCTATATTAATAGAGCCAACAGAAGCAATAAGCATTGGCACACCAAAGGACCCCAAGGTCCTTCATCCTGCTACATCATTATCAGATGAAGAAAAGAAAGAATACATATAATTCTTCAAATAAAGACAAATAAATTTTGCTTGGTCCTATGTAGACATGCCAGGACTTGATCCATATCTTATCATGCATCATCTCAATGTGGATCCAAAAGCAAAACCAGTTAAACAAAAGCTAAGGAAGATGAATCCACACATCGCTCTCCTTGTAAAAGCAGAGCTAAAGAAACTATTGGATGTGGGTTTCACAAGACCTGTTGCCTATCTAGAATGGGTCTCAAGTATTGTGTCAGTGTCAAAGCTAGATAAAAGCATAAGAGTTTGCAATGATTTTAGAGATTTGAACAAGGCATGTCCTAAAGATGATTTCCCATTTCCCAACATTGATATAATTGTAGACTTGTCAGCAAGACATCAGATTTTTTCATTAATGGATGCATTCTCAGGATACAATCAAATAAAAATTGCCCCTGAAGATCAAGAAAAGATAGCATTCACCTATGCATGGGGTACTTACTACTGGAATGTTATGTCATTTGGGCTTAACAATGTAGGAGCAATTATCAGAGAGCCATGACAACAATTTTCCATGATATGATGCATACTTTTATGGAAGATTGTGTAGATGACATACTTGCAAAATCTCATACAAGGAAAGAACATTTGAACATCTTGGGTAAGATCTTTGACAGGCTTGAACAATATCAGTTAGATTGAATCCAAAGAAATGTGCATTTGAAGTAATCTCTGGAAAACTTCTTGGATACATTATATCAGCTCGTGAAATTGAAGTAGATCCAAAAAAGGTCAAAGCTATCATGGAAATGGAGTCACCCAGGAACATAAGTCAATTGTGGTATCTACAACGGAGATAACAATCAATCAGAAGATTTGTCTCTCAATTAGCCTATAGATGTCATCCATTCACTCATCTCTTACACAAGAATGTTTCATTCAAATGGGATCAGAAGTGTCAAGAAGCTTTTATGCAAATCAAAGAATATTTGATGAATCCTCCAGTACTTGTATCACCAATCAAAGGGAAATCATTGTTACTTGATATCTCAGCAACAAATGTATCATTGGGAGCTCTCTTGCCATAGCCTGATGAAGAAGGGAAAGAAAGAGAAATGTATTACATGTTGGTATTTTGGTATGGTTTTTTCATTGATGTCAACACCTACTGAAAAGAAGCACTTTGGAGATCCAGCAACATTCATCGGCAAGCAAGTAACTATTGCAACAGTTACTGGTATATGGTTCACTGGCAGGATATAATGTTCACCGGTATCTGGAATGATATGGAAGACACTTGGTAATGTCGAAGACATTGTGTGGACACTTTGTTTTGAATAATTAATTATTGGTATATTCATATTTACATATTTTCTTTTACCGGCAAATAGGTCCAGGTTATCTAGGGTTACACCAGTAGGTTTATCTTTTCCAGATCAGCATGGCACGCTATGGAGATGATTTATTATTGTTGTAAATGCATTAAGCCGACATGTTCAATCGGTTATTACATCAGATATGATATTGTATGTAAAATTATTTTATTGTAATATCTTGTAGAGCTGACCTACTAAAATTGGTCTTAGGGTATGGTATATATGTAAGATCAAGTGTGGAATGCGAAAAAGAATTGAGTGAAGGTATATGCGAGATCAAGTAGAGGTATACATGAAGACATAATTTGAAGGTGAAGTTAGGTTTTTGTAGAAGCATATTAGCATTACACCGGTACTAAATCTAGCATATGAAGATGCTATTTTGTGTAGTACATTCTTATTGGATTTAACCATCCAACTGTAGTCAATGTGACTCCCATTTTGTGATTGAGCAGTGAGCTCTAGGCTATTGGCCTTTCTACATGTGCAGACCCCATTATGTACACTTACTATCTGCAGTAGTATCATCTGATTGTGGGTAAGGTTTCCCACCGTGGTTTTTCCCCTTACAGGGTTTCCACGTACAAATATTGGTGTTATGTGTTGTGGATGACTTCATGTTTATGTTTCATGCATTAATCCTTACTGGTATAGCAATTTACTGTTAACACTGTCTATTGGCATACTTAATTGGTTTACCAGTATTAAGCATTAAGTTGGTTAATTAGTTTTTGGTTTGAATTTATTAGATAACTGATTCACCCCCCCCCACCCTCTCAGTTGTCTTCAGGACCTAACAATTGGTATCAGAGCTTAGTCCTCTTTTGCAGAAGTTTAACAACTTGAGGAGATCCAATGTCTACTAATTATTTCAGGAAGGATGGTCCTAAACTTGATGGAACCAACTATGGGATATGGAAGATCAGAATGGAGACACATCTGAATTGTATTGGTAAAGACATCTGGGAAGTTACTAAGAATGGTTATACTGCTGCTGTAGCTGGTCAGACTGCTCCAACTACCTTAGCTAAAGATGAAGAGAATGATTGCAAAGCAAGAGAAGCACTTTTGGGTGCATTATCAGATCAACAAATCATGGGATTATCAGATAGGTCTACTACTAAAGCTATTTGGGATCATTTGGAAACACTGAATGAAGGAGACTCCACAGTCAAGATTGCAAAACTTGAAAGCTTCCGAGTCAGGTATGAACTTCTGAAAATGGAAGAAGATGAAAGGATTTTTGCTTTTATGGAAAGAGTAAATGAAATTGTTTTGGGTATTAAATGTTGTGGAGGAACTCTGAGTCAGGATGAAATTGTTTCAAAAATCTTAAGAGGTTTGCCACCGGCATATAAAATGAAGGTTACTACTATAAATGAGTTGAGAACAATGCCTAATACATTAGTAACTAGGGATACATTGATTGGAAAACTTTCAGCCTTTGAAATTGAGGAATTTGGTCCTGTTACTACTATAAAAATTGATTTGGCCTTTAAAGCATCAACATCATCTGCTCCATCATTTGACAAATTAGACTCGAGAGCCTTTTATGCAAGAGAACTTGAAGAATCTAGAAAGGAGAATGAAGAACTTGAAGAACTTGAAGCATTATTTGCAAGAAAAATGCCAAAAGGTCCAATTGGAAGTAAGTATGAAGGTAAAGCACCCTTTAAATGTTTTAACTGCAATAAGATTGGTCATATGGCTTTGAGATGCCCTGATAGACATGCTAGACTAAAAGAAGAAGCTAGAAGAACATACAAACCTAATCCTGAATATCAAAGATGCAGATTTAAGAAGAACAAAGACAAATCTTGTTACATTGTTGATGAAGGTGTGACTGATGATTCTGATGAAGATCCAGTAGACAATGGATGGGTTTTTTTTGCTATAACAGAAGATCAACCAGCACCTACTGCTCAACTGGTAGAATAAGCCCTAGCAGCTAAAGTTGAAGCAAAGGATGAATGGATCATTGATTCAGGATGCTCACATCATATGACTGGAGACAAAGGTAAATTCTTGAACTTTCAAGAATACAATGGAGGTTTAGTAAGATTTGGAGATGACAAAGCCTGTTCAATCAAAGGTAAGGGTTCAATATCTCTTGATGGTAAGCATAACACTGACAATGTCTACTATGTTGAAGGATTAAAGCATAATCTTTTAAGTGTTGGTCAATTAGTTGAGAAGGGATTTCAGTTACAATTTAAAAATGGAAAATGTAAAATCATGAATAGAACTGGTTTGGAAATTGCAACCAATAATCAGAGTAGAGGCAATATCTTTCATTTGAATAACAATGAAAAGGCATGCTTAATTGCACATATAGATGAAATTTGGTTATGGTATAAGAGACTATGTCATGTAAACTTTGATTGCATGGTAAAAATCAATACTTCTAAGGCAGTTAGAGATCTACCTAAAATTGTGAAACCTCATAATACAATTTGTAAGGAATGTCAATTTGGAAAACAAGTTAGAGCTAGTTTCAAAAGTATTCCAGAAAAATCCAATAATGCTCTTGATTTAATTCACACTGATTTATGTGGTCCAGCTAGAACTAGAAGCTTACAAGGTGATAGATATTTCATGCTAATTATTGATGATTATTCTAGAATGTGTTGGGTTACTTTTCTCAGAGAAAAATCAGAAGCACTTGGAAAGTTCAAACTATTCAAAGCAATGGTTGAAAATGAAACCGGTAAGAAAATCAAATGTTTAAGATCAGATCAAGGAGGAGAATTCACATCTAAGGACTTTAATACATTTTGTGAAGTGAATGGAATCAAAAGACAGTTATCAGCACCTCGGACACCATAGCAGAATGGCGTTGTTGAAAGGAAAAACAGAACTATCTTGGATGCAGCAAGAAGTATGTTATCAGAAGCAAATCTATCACATGCGTATTGGAGAGAGGTAGTTAGCACTGTTGTCTATACATTCAACAAATTTCACATCAAAGGTGAAACCGGTAAGACCCCTCATGAACTATGGTTTGGTAATACTCCTACTCTTAAGTATTTCAAAATTTTTGGAAGTAAATGTTATATTAGAAGAGATGAGTATATTGGCAAATTTGATCCTAGAAGTGATGAGGGAATATTTCTTGGTTATTCATCTAAGAGCAAGGCATATAGATGTTTTAATAAGAGATTGTAGAAAATTGTTGAGAGTACAAATGTAAAGATTGATGAACAATTCAGAGGAACTTCAAGGTATATAGACTCTGAACCGGCAATAGAAATTGTGACAAATGAACCTATACTGAATCCACCAGTACAGAATGAAGATCCAGTTACACTGGTATCATCAGAGGATTCCACAGTAATTGAAGAACAACAGCAAACTAAGACACCCTGGTATGTAAGATTGAATCATTCTGAAGATCAAATAATTGGAAACAAATTTAAAGGAGTTATGACAAGAGGAAGATTGGAAAATGAAGAGGTATGTCTTATTTCTCAAATTGAACCATCATGTATCAATGAGGCATGTGAAGATAAATTTTGGATTAAAGCTATGGAAGAAGAATTAGGACAAATTGAGAAAAATAGTACTTGGACATTAGTTCCCCGGCCTAAAGATAAAAATGTAATTGGAACCAAATGGGTATTTAGAAACAAACTTAATGAAGATGGTAAGGTTGTCAGAAATAAAGCAAGACTAGTGTGTAAGGGATATTCTCAGAAAGAAGGAGTTGATTACAATGAAACCTTTGCACTGGTAGCCAGAATTGAGGTAGTTAGATAATTCTTGGCTTTTGCAGCTCACAAGGACTACAAAGTTTATCAAATAGATATTAAATGTGCATTTTTGAATGGAGATCTTGAAGAGGAAGTATATATTGAACAACCTAATGGATTTTCTTTGACAGATGACAATGATATGGTTTTCAGGTTAAGAAAAGCTTTGTATGGATTGAAACAAGCCCTAAGAGCTTGGTATGCAAGGTTGGATAAATATCCTTTGAAGATTGGTTTTACTAAAGGAAATGCAGATAGCAATTTATATTACAAAATAACTAATGATGACATCTTGATTATTGAAGTATTTGTTGATGATATAATCTTTGGAGGAGAAGATGGATTATGTAAGGAATTTTCTATTAAAATGCAGCAAGAATTTGAAATGTCTATGATTGGAGAAATAAAATTATTTTTAGGTTTGCAGATTTCTCAAACTAATAAAGGAATATTTTTTAGTCAATCCAAGTACTTAAAAGAATTACTAAAGAAATTTGAGATGGAGAACTCTAAACTGGTAAGCACACCTATGACTACAAATGACAAATTATCTCAAAGGGATGAATCTACACCTGTTAATCCAACTAGATACAAATCTATGCTAGGAGGTTTGTTGTATTTGACACAAACCAAGCCTGATATTAGAATGCAGTATGTATTGTTTCTAGATTTCAGAGTAATCCTAGGGAAAATCATGAATCAGCAGTATAAAGGATTTTCTCGTACTTACAAGGCACAGCAAATCTTGGATTATGGTATCCTAAAGATGAAAATTTTGACCTATGTGCATACACAGATGCAAATTGGGCAGGAGATGTGGATGATAGAAAAAGCACCACTGGAGGAGTATTCTTTCTTGGAAAGAGATTAGTTTCTTGGTTGAGTAAGAAACAGAGTTGTACATCTTTATCAACAGTAGAATTAGAATATGTTGCAGCAGCAACTAACTGTACACAGGTACTATGGCTTAAGCAAATGTTGAAAGACATTAAGGTGAAATGCAAGGAACCTATTACTATCTACTGTGATAACACTGCAGCAATTGATATATCTAAGAATTCGGTATTACATTCTAAAACAAAACATGTTTCTATAAAACTAAATTTTCTAAGGGAAAAAGTTGAAGAAAAGGAGATAAAACTGACTTATGTGAATACTAAAGAACAGCTCGCGGATATTTTCACAAAACCTTTGCCTAAGGAGACTTTTGAATATCTCATAGATCAGCTTGGAGTCATACCACCACCAGTAGAGACTTAGACAGTTGATGATTGTCATCAACCGACAGAATTAAAAAGACAAATCTTTATTCCGGTATTTGATGAGGAAGCTACTTCTCAGGGGGAGTAGTTGGTATTTTGTATGAACTTGAATTTTATAGCTTTGGAA
Source organism: Cryptomeria japonica (assembly GCF_030272615.1). Classification (NCBI taxonomy): domain Eukaryota; kingdom Viridiplantae; phylum Streptophyta; class Pinopsida; order Cupressales; family Cupressaceae; genus Cryptomeria; species Cryptomeria japonica. The sequence goes on along the minus strand of NC_081406.1, from coordinate 188,043,139 downwards.
TTTGATGTCAAAGGGGGAGAGATATCTATGGAAAAACACATTATCTTTTGAGGAAGAGATTGGTATTGAAAATAAATCTTTGGATAAACACATGTTGCTCCCATGGGGAGAAATGGAGATTGATTGGTTTTTGATATTTGGCATTTCTGTTTTGGCACTTTGATGGTTTTTCCCTCTTGTGTTGCCATCAATGCCAAAGGGGGAGATTGTTGGTATTTTGGTATGGTTTTTTCATTGATGTCAACACCTACTGAAAACAAGCACTTTGGAGATCCAGCAACATTCATCGGCAAGCAAGTAACTATTGCAACAGTTACTAGTATATGGTTCACCGGTAGGATATAATGTTCACCGGTATTTGGAATGATATGGAAGACACTTGGTAATGTCGAAGACATCATGTGGACACTTTGTTTTGAATAATTAATCATTGGTATATTCATATTTGCATATTTGCTTTTACCGGCAAATAGGTCCAGGTTATCTAGGGTTACACCGGCAAGTTTATCTTTTCCAGATCAGCATGGCATGCTATGGAGATGATTTATTATTGTTGTAAATGCATTAAGCTGACATGTTCAATTGGTTATTGCATCAGATATGATATTGTATGTAAAATGATTTTATTGTAATATCTTGTAGAGCCGACCTACTAAAATTGGTCTTACGGTATGATATATATGTAAGATCAAGTGTGGAATGCGAAAAAGAATTGAGTGAAGGTATATGCGAGATCAAGAAGAGGTATACACGAAGACATAATTTGAAGGTGAAGTTAGGTTTTTGTAGAAGCATATTAGCATTACATTGGTACTAAATCCAGCATATGAAGATGCTATTTTGTGCAGTACATTCTTATTAGATTTAACCATCCAACTGTAATTAGTGTGACTCCCATTTTGTGATTGAGCAGTAAGCTCTAGGTTGTTGGCCTTTCTGCATGTGTAGACCCCATTATGTACACTTACTATCTGCAGTAGTATCATCTAATTGTGGGTAAGGTTTCCCACCGCAGTTTTTCCCCTTATAGGGTTTCTACGTACAAATATTGGTGTTATGTGTTGTGGATGATTTCATGTTTATGTTTCATGCATTAATCCTTACCGGTACAAAAATTTACGTTTAACACTGTCTACCGACATACTTAACTGGTTTACCGGTATTAAGCATTAAGTTGGTTAATTAGTTTTGGGTTTGAATTTATTAGAAAACTGATTCACCCCCCCCCCCCCCCTCTCAGTTGTCTCTGGGACCTAACATTACATCAGTAGAACACTTGTAGGCTATGAATTGAACTATACATCAGTTGAGAAGACATGTCTAGCAGTTGTATTTGCAACTCAGAAATTGCAACATTATATGCTAACTCACTATGTAAAACTGATAGCAAAACAAGATCCACTAAAGTATTTGTTGAGAAAGTCAACTTTAACAGACAAACTAGCAAAATGGGTTATGGTACTAAGTGAGTTTGATATAGAATATGTTGATTGAAAAGGTATCAAAGGACATGTCATTGTTGATCAATTGGCTGAAGCACCCTTACAAGATGACACATTGTTGCACATCGAATTTCCTGATGCAAAAATTCTGACAATAAGCACAAAATTTTGGGAGTTGTACTTTGATGGCTCCTATACACAATATGGATCAGGTGCTGGAATCTTCTTCATCACACCTCAGGGACACGCAATTCCAAAATCATATAAACTATGGTTTCCATGTACAAACAATACTGCAGAATATGAAGCATTGGTTATTGGGCTCAAAATGTCTATTGAATGGAACATCAAGGAATTGCATATTTATGGTGATTCACAGCTTATAATCAACCAAATAAATGATGATTATAAAACTAAGGATGATAAGATCGTGCCTTCCAAATAGATGGTTGAAAATTTTAAAGAGAATTTTGAAAAAATAACATTTACTCAGATCCCAAGAAATGAGAACAAAGCAGCATATGCAATGGCTACAATAGCATCTCTTTTGCAGAATCAAGAAAATCAACAATGTTACGAATTCCTGATGGAAGATATCTTGAATCCTTCCATTGAATCCCAAAATACCCACATGATTTTCCATATATCGGGAATCGATCAATCCTTATACAACCAAACTTATCGATACCTAAAGGAGAATATCCTTCCTCCTGACCTATCTTGCAATCAGACAAGAAATTTTATCTGTCAATCATCCCACTATACTATCAATGCTGATATCTTATATAGATGAGGTCTAGATAGCACTCTATTGATATGTCTCAAACAAGAAGATTCTAAGAAAGTTCTTAATGAAGTCCACATAGGTATTTGTGGAATGCACTCAAGTGATTTAACACTGGCTAATAAACTTATTCGCTTGGGTTATTATTGGCCTACCATGGAGAGAAATTCATTTACATATGCTAAGAGATGCAAACAATTTCTGATCCATGGGAATCTCATCCATGCATGAGCACAAGAACTACATCCTATGGTAGGTTCATGGCCATTCTCCCAATGGGGTCTTGACTTGGTAGGTAAGATAAACCCTTCATCTTATAATGGACATAAGTTCATTCTGACTGCTACAGAGTATTTCACTAAATGGATTGAGGAAATGCCTTTGACGAAAGTGACGGGAAAGCAAATATCATCATTCATCCTGAATTATATAATCTATTGCTATGGAGTCCCTATGACCATTATCACTGATAATGGAAGACCATATAAGAATCAAGATGTGAAGGAACTATGTGAGCAATTTCATATTCAGCATAGGTTTTCTACCCCATATTATCCATAGGGAAATGGTCAAGTTGAGGCATCAAATAAAATAATCTTAAAGTTCTTGAAGAAAATAGTCAATGAAGCTGGTAAAGAGTGGCATATTCAACTAAATCCTGCTCTTTGGGCATATCAAACCAATATTCCTACACTAACAGGGGCAACCCCATATTGGTTAGTCTATGGATCAGAAGCCATATTACTAGTAGAAGTAGAGATACCTTCTCTACGAGTGTCCTTGAAAGGTCTTATACCAGAAGAAGAATAGCGAGTCTCTAGACTTCAAGAACTTGAGCTAATTCAAGAATGTCGCCAAAATGCTACAGATCATTTCAAGGCATATCAACAAAGAATGGCAAGAAGTTATAATCACATAGTTAAGTCACACATTTTTCAGATTGGAGATTTAGTATTAAAGGAGAATCCAAGGAATCAGCAAGACCGAGAAAAGAAGGGAAAATTTTAACCGAACTAATTAGGTCCTTTTGTTATAGCAGTGGCATATGGCTCAGGAGCATACAAGTTATCTACACCTGAAGGTGATTGGTTTGATGAGCCCATAAATTCTGTTCATCTCAAGAAGTTATATGCTTGAGATATTAAAGTCCTGAAGAAATCAGTAAAAATCAGAAAAATAGAAAATCTCTAAAAAGCTTAAAACAGAGAAAATAGAACAAAAAAAATCAAATATGGAAAAAATGCAATAAATTTAGATAGTGAAAACCGAGTAAATAGACATTATCTAAAAGTGAGTTCTTTCATCTATGAGATCGCTTTGTGCACCTATCCACTCCATCCTATTTGCATCTATCATTGCCATCTGTCTTAGCTTATCCATTTCATCTTTTGCATTCATTGCTCTGAACCATTTAGCAAGAAATATGTAGCTTACCAACAATTATCAATCTTTGACATACTTAGTGTAGTCACTGTCTTGCATTTTATCAATCATATTTGCATTATATCCCACCATGGTTTGGATCATCCTTTTGTACATCCATAATAAATTTTTGTTTCCACTGGGGGAAAAATCCTAATTCCTTTTGCTAAGGTGATCTTTTAAATTTTTGAAAATCCAAAACACTCAGAAAACTTAGAAAAAACCAAAACACCTAGGGTTTTGAAACAAATAATGAGCAACAAAACAATGAAGATCAAGGTATTTTGTAGCAACTGAATCGTGAAACTTGGAAAACAAAGATTCAACCAGCAAGTAATAAAGGATTATCAATGATTATATCAGTTAATGACCATGAGAACATGTGTATGACATACAATATTCGGTTTTTATATCTTGATTTTTTTCCTAATCATGTACTCTATGCGACTCAAGGATGTCCATGACTAGAGTAGCTATGATGGGGTATAATTATTTTCTTTGTTTGTTGTTTGTGGTTTATCTCTTATTAAGGTATGTACTTGTCTAAGGATATGATCAATAAAAGATCAAAGAGGACGTTTCGAGTCATGCATGAAAGGGGATAATCCTTGTTTGTCCTACAAGAAATACTCAGGTCAGCTTGATTCATCATATTAAGTTGCCTGTATAAACTTTCTATATCAAAATCCATGTAAGAAATACTCAGGTCAACTTTAATCATTATGTCAAGATGCTTGTATTTTCTTACAACATTTTAAAAGCTCAATGATGAAATCAATCACTATTATAAGACAACATATGAAGAATGGAAGTATCATTTTAGTTAGATCATTTTAGATTAGCTCATTATTCATCTAAATTATAAGAATTCATTGTCAATTGCATTATAACCATTTCATTTAGAGATCAACGGTTATAAATAAAGATTGAGTATACTTGGACAAACTAAAACAACTTGCATTTAGGTTCATTCATTTCATTAGGCTTTCATTTTGATCATAATCATTTGCATTGCATTAGTTTGCATTCCATTAAGTGCATTTCATTAATCATGTAGTATATCATCATTATTATTTGCATTAGGATCGTTATCATTGTAGTTCTTTTTATCCATTAAGGTCATTTAGTTGCATCTTTGCACTTAGATTCATTTATCATTATAAGCATTGCATTACAATCATAAGCATTACATATAAGCATCCATCGCATAAGTTTGATCAAGCATAGCATTCATAATCATCAAAATTTAAATCAAATACATTTCATGTAGATCATTTTCATTTCAAATCATTATATGCATACACATTAAAAATTAAAAAAATCAACATTCATTTGCATGCGTAATCATTAGAAGCATTCTCATATAGATCATTGCATTTGCATCATTTAAGTAAATCATTATATAATTAATTTCATTTGCATCATCAAAATCATTTTCATTTCATCATTATTGCATGATATAGAACATCATCATCATGAAAATAAAGGAAAGAAAAGATCATCATAACATCATCCATCACTTCATATATAGGTCAGTAGAGCATAATCCATGTAATATTGTATATCAATGCATATAGATCATCATCATATAGAGTTTAACATGCATAATAAATCATTAATCATCAGAATCATATAGGGTCCATGTCTGTATATCATCATAAAATAATAAAAATTCCAAGTATACAATGATATCAAAGAAATAATCAATAAAATACAATGTTCCATGATACAAATCAATGTCTCATATCAATATGTCAACTGGGACGAAGAGAACCACTCTTTTCAAATGTTGTAAGCCTCGTTGATCATCTTGTTTCCCCCTGGATGAATCAATACATCTAGATCTTCTTGCAACATGATATTAACAAAATGTCAGTTCTTGATCCAACGAATTGCTTTGATCAATCAATCAACTATCATATCCGCTCACTTGAGATTTCTATCAATCTCTTTAACCACATATTAGTGATTCTCATTCATCATGAGGTTACGCATCTAGTCTATCTAATCTTGAATTTACATCATTGGCATTCATCAATCATGAAGTCAATCAAACTCTATCCTATCAGATCATCAAAGCTTCGAGTTTATATCATTGACCCTCATCGATCATGAGGTCAATCAAACTCTATCAATCATCAAATTAAGCAAAATATCAAAGAAATCAAAGAGCGAACATTTTCATCAACCAAAGTTGTAGAAATTCCAATCAATTATCGTGAGATCAATCGCTCAATCCAAATTTTTCAATAATTTCATGATCAATCTCCTGAGGGGGCATACTGATAGTTCTGATACTTAATATAAGTACAGATCCAAGAGCCAACAAGATGAGAGGGGGGGGTGAATCATACAAACTTAATCATCAATGAAAACATCAGATTCAACCTCGGTAACATATATCAGTCATAGAATAAAACTATCAAACATGCAAACTCAAAAGCATATGAACTATATAAACCTCATAACACCAGATTTAACGTGGAAACCCAAATAGGGAAAAACCACTATGAGATTTCAGACCCACTAAGAAATATACTCTTCTAGAGTATGCTCGGTTAAAAGCCAATCCTGTTAAAGATTACAAAACACATTGCTAGATGTGACCCGGTTAAGGGATTTCCTTCAGATCTATTAGGATCTTCACTTTGTTAGAAGTGACCTTGTCAAAGGATTTCAAACACTCATTTAGAATGTCACCTTATTAAAGGATTTACTTATAAGACTGTTAAGTCCACTCAGTTAAGAGATTTTCTGTTACTTTCACAAGCTAACAGTAATACAATCTATCTGCAACTTTACATCTAAAATGCTAAAGCAGATTCTTATTTGTTCAATCACAATCTAGACATAGAACTAATCTTGTATGTCTACTGGGCATCAATACTCTGTTATTCCAACAGGTCTTCAAGCTTCTGTGCTCGGTGATCACTATATAGCATCCCTGTGCATACACTTGCCCGCATACACTGTTTATCAACAGTTCCTTATTTATAAACAATCATCTAACCGCTTAATCTCCTTGATCACATTTCCCATGATCAATCATAGCCATCAGATCTTCAACCCTGTCTAGGTTCATTGTATCTTACGATCTGAAAAATGTTTTACCTTGCCTTGAAACTTGTACAATCATCTTGGAACTTGTGTTAGGGTAATGCGATTCAATCTGAGCTATAGATCTTCTTGCCGACTTTCCATTGCCTTAGATTTGTTAACAAACTTCTTCCATGGCTTGCCAATCATTGATCCACTCCATCTCAGCAGCTTCTTTCATTAAATATCACATGTAAACATTTAATGCATTCTGTTACAGCTCGGTTACAACTTGGTGAATACTAAACTTTACTCGGTAGACATTCTGTCTTCATTAACCGATTGCGATAACCTTAGGGTTTACCGACTAGGTTCCTTAGGGTTTACCGACTAGGTCCTTTGGCTGATAACATAATGTAGTATTAACCTTTACATTTTACAACATATGTATGATGTTAAAACAATCTAAAACATCAAGATCTCATTATTGTCTGACTCAGTAGAGTTGCCCATTGAATAACTTATCCCTTTATTCATCATATTCTTTCCTGTGTCTTTACCAACTTCTTTATGATCTTCATATCATATTTCTTAAGATATGGGAACATCATACTGAATTAGAAAATCAATTTATTGACATCAATGACAAAATAATAATATCAAGATAGTAAAACATCTTTAATCAGTTATGTCCATAATCATCAACAACCTTCTCAATATCCTTGTTATATTGCCAACACATACAACCAGGATTTTTATCTTCATCGGGTGCATTATCGAGACGTGATTTAATCTTTGAAACAATATTGTCTCAACATCATTTCAAAGAGAGGTAAAATGTATACACATAAAAATGGCTATGAGCAATTAAATAAATATTTTAGATTTATTTAATAATTATTCTTCTATTAAATAGTTAATTTAAAAAGATTAATTCATTTCATGTCCTTATATTAATTAATTTAATTGAAATATTTTATTAATTAATTTGTTATATCCTTTTCTTCTAATCAATTAATTAAATATCTAATTGTTATCACTCAAATTGCACCTGTAATGCACAAGCTGAAAGCTCAAACAACTTACTCACACATGGGATAATTTGTAGGCCTGTGGGTTGCCTATAGTGATAATTAGCCTCCAGATGAAGGGTTGGTTCCCTGTGAATAACTCTAAATTATTTACTAAGGAAAAGGATAAGAAACTAAAAATGAAACTAGAATGACTTTGTGAATTCTAAACTAAGGTGATGCATCAATATGATATCTCAAAATTATAGAAATACACTCCTAAAAACACCAATCTGCACAAATAGACTTCTAGTTCACAGCACATAAATATTTCATGCAAAGGATTTAAACTCAAGAAATTGAAAGGGAAGAAAACTTTCACAATCAACCAAATGAACCAATTAATCACAATGCACAACCTATGACTTAAAAATGAGACATAAAATTTAAAGGTTATCTAGACAATAACACAATAAACTAACTCTCAATCATGAATAAGAAAATGAACTCCAAAGATATAAGGAATAAGCTAATAATTTTATTCAGTATTATGTCATAAAACTGCACAGGAGCTACAAGAATGTATTCTCTGCTAAAACCAGCAAGAGAAAGATAAAAAAAATTCACTTTATACAAAAACCTTCCACAAAGGTAGAGGAAAGATGACTCCAGCATGACTGAAGATGAACCCCTACTAAAAATATCTTCTCAAAAACTGATCCTCGAGCAAAAATGAAAAGCCACCAAAATAGGCTTCAAAACATGCAAAAATGTGGGTAACTCAGCTCAAAATCTTGGTCAACTAAAGGTTGACCCATGTGGCACTCAAAATCAAGCCTTACCTCAAAATCATGAGAAAAGCTCATGTAAACCTACACTCAAGCTCAAATCTGACCCCAAACTGCATGATGACTTCTCATAATGAGTTTGATCTTTTAGCATGTATGCATATTAGGAAGATTTCTAAAGTAAATATCTAAGACACATCATAATCAACACTAAGTGGATTCATAATTTATCCAACTTAGATATTTATTTTACAATTTTTCATATTGTGTCTACATGCTAAAGACCAAACTCAAAGTGCCTATTAAGATGCTAAATATTAATTACCTTGACATATATATAAGGATATAGAAATTAAAAATATTCAGTTATATGTGTATGAAAATAATTAATAATAATAATAATTAATTATTATACTAATATTGGCTCATGATTTTTTTTTATTTGCCAATATTAATATATTAATTAAAAATTTACACTGATAAAAGAAAGCATCTTTTACAAAGTTAAGTCTTAAAAGACTTAAGGGTTTTAAAGCCACCCCATGGCTTAGTCACGATATCATATGAAAGCTTATTCTTTTAAAAGAAACCTAAGCGAAGTAAAAGGGTTTTCAAACCCTAAAATTGCTCATCGAACATTTGTTGTTTGAGATGATTCACGGGAAGCCTAGCCACCATGCTCTATGAGAGCTCCAAGTAGGGCTTGATCTGAGGCTTTGAAAACTGAACTGGACATCAAACATGAAGTTTATTGATCGGGTATGCTTCTCTTTTCATCAATCTTGTCATTTGCAAAAATATTTGTTGCAAAAGCTTTTTCGTTTTAAATCCATGCATACATAGGGTTTTTAAAAAAATAAATTTCCAGATATGTGCCTTATGTGCATGATCTCGGACTGTAGTTTTTACTTTCATGTTTTTTCTCTATCTCACCTTTGCTTTGAAAATGGTTTACTGTGTAAAGAAGTCGAACCCTAGCCTGTTTGAGGTTTCTATGCATGGATACTCTATTACAAGCTCTATTAAAAAAAATGCTCCATATAATCTCTTCACAATGATGAAATACATGATACTGCTCACTGTTACATATATAACGGATATGCCACTATTGTTTACTTTGTTTGCTTAGAAACCCTGAGGCCTAACCTCATGGCCAAAATTTGCGATTATGAAATATGGGTTTTAAAACAAACGGGTTTAAAAAACAACCCATAATGTATTATTGGCTATGATCATGCTAAGGAAGTTTTGTGCAGCTACAGTCACCTTTCTATTTTGATGGTTGTATTTTCCCCTCTTGGCCCTTTGGATATGCTGTATTTGTGAAATGTGTTGCCTTCCAATCCTTTATCATTCTATTGTTCATTGAATTCTTTTGGGATGACTATGAAAGGGCCGCACTTTTCTTTAACCAGTTTATTAGCATTTGTGCCTTCAAATCATAATGCCTTCCTGTCACATGCTACTACTGTTATATAGGGTAGTAAGGTTTTGTATCTCCTTTGATTTCTTTACTGTAGTTGTTGCTTCTGTTATTATATAGTGTGTTCCATGTATTTACTGTATCACTATATTTCTGAGATATGTGCTACAAATTCTTAGTTGGTTATTCTTTATGACTATCAATCATTGCTCTTTTGGCATGTTTAAATTAGGGTTTATATGAAAATTACATTTAAGATTCTTTACTGTTGAAAAGGTTGTTCTATCATCATTCTTTGGTACACTAAGTTTGTTGCTAGTAATTTGTAGAATCTCTTTCTCTATTCTCTAGGTACTGTGTTGTCTTTTGGAGTTGTACACATTGATTTCCCTTATGACTTTGTCATTGTGTTTATCTTTCTTCCTTATGATGACTGTAGTTGTTACTTTCTCAGTCATTCTCCATTGTTGACTGTGTCATGCTCACTGTAAAATAAATCTCTTTCCAGTTGTTGTTTTATCTTTTGTGCATATTTGAATGTTGTATATGTTGCATTTATGTCCTTCCTGTCACGTTTTTGGACAGGGATATTCTATTTTTTATTGCAGCTCTTGTCACATTTTCAGATAGGGATATGTTATTGTAGCTCCTTGTCTTAAATTACTTGCACACTGGGCTCAACCCTTGTGGGAGCCTATTTTACCCCACATGCATAATTCATAAATCAGCATCAAGACTTTTCCTATGCCTGCACAGTGAACAAACAAATTAGCAAAAACATGATGAAGCCGAAAGCTTCAGTGAATTTGAACTCCTTTTTCCCTTCTGATCTTGATGACTAACACTTAATGGATGCCTCTGATGATTGTATGTGATATGTCTAATTGTGATGCAGAAATGCAAATTGCATTTGCTTCATCATTGCTTGGAGCTTTTTCTCTAACCTTTTCTCTTTTATTCATTGTTTTTTGCAGGACTAGGAGAACCTGGACCTGCCTTCTTTGAGACGTTCAACCATAGCTAGAGGAAGATAGAAATGCAAACATCATAGCGCAGGCAATGATGGAACACTTTCCTTCTGTCTTTTTTCATTATAGTTATCTATACCATTTACATTTATCAAATGTATTCTTTACTTGTTTCATGCATCATGAATCAAATGAGGCTAATCCCATGGCTTGTGTGGGATTCTGATTTTTACATTATAAATACAAATACAGAATTTATGTAAATGTAAAATATTTTTTTGTTTTATGTATTTGCAGAAAAACTGAAAATGACAACTGTAATCAAATCTAAATCAATTATGTTCATTAGAACATTTATGTACCTTTTCAATATGAATGAATGCAAGGCCTCATTAGGCCACCAAATTTAGCATGTGCAAAAATTTGGTAACACTAATATTTAATTATTCCTCTATCTACTATCATGTAGTCTCATTAATTAAATAATTTCTTAATTATTTAATCTCTTTTCCAACGCACATTCCATTCTCTACATCACTTCTTCTTTTCTAACTCATCCATCATGTGGATAAATTAATTCAATAAAATTAAATTAAATTAAATCATTTATTAGCCACTTATCTCCAACTTCCAAAATAAATGAAATATTGTGTACGTACACATATTTCCTAATTGTCTTCTATATTCTCTCCAACATCCCTATATCTTAGGAGGACTTGAGTCCACTTGTCTTCTCATTCCTACATCTTCTCCAACTATCTTACATCCTCTCAAGTCTTCAACTCAGTCAAGGTGAGGTGAGTGACACTTGTCTTCTCCTTCCCCCTTTCTCTCAACCTTCAACTTCTTGCTCATAGCCATCCAATTTGAAAGATTTGATCATGACCATTGATCGCTGCCACCTAATCTCATGCACTCAAAAATATATAAAAAGAGGTCTCCTAAGCCATTTTGAAACTAATAGCTAATCTTATAGTCATTCTAGGAGTCTTTATCTTGCATTCATGAGTTTGAGTTTGAAGCAATCAAAAAATTTAGAATTTCTTTCATAGCTTAATATCATGTTAGCTTAAATCATTTGCATATGCATGTCTTATTATCAATTAACTATCTGTCCATTATTCATATGCCATCTAGGAAGCTATGTGTGCTTGTCTGAGAGCAAAATCATCTGCAACAAGGAATAGTGGTGTTAGGACACAATGAGACATAAATCATGAAGGTTTAATCTCTTTTATTTTCTTTTATTTCATGTTGTTTCATTGGTTGAAGCTAAATATTTCTTGTAGATTTCTTTTGTATTGTATGATGGATTAACAAGTTTTAGGTCAATTCTCTGGAGTTCAACTTTAGCCTCAACACATACAAAAGAAGATCCAAGGAGATTGAGCAAGTCGTAAAATGATCGCATAGAACCACCACGGTGGCAACAATGACCAAATATTTTGGTCAGACCAAGATGATCAACGACCCATATTTAAAAATTTAAAGGAACTTGTTTTGGCATGATAATAGAGCATTCTGGGAACTTGCACAAGTCAACTTAGATATCTATATATTGAATGCAATTGGATAAACTATGATGAGTAACAAAATGGGATGGATTATTTATGTTGTGATGATAAGAACTAAATGCAAATCGATTTAATGAATGATCCCTATTGCAAGCATAGAAAGATGTATAGATCATGTTCCATGATTACGATGCAAACAATTTTTCGTATGATATTTGGAGAGGTATTGTGAAATTGGGTCTTGACCAACTTCATGGAGGTGAATGCAGAGCATACAAATAGAATGTAAATCGATATAGATGTAGATTATGTTGCATTGAGAAGAATTATCCAGAAGTTGTAGATAAGAAGAACAAAGTGTGAGCACATATTGTTTCATCAAACTAGACAGTAGAGAATTGAGAGTTGCATAGCTGAAAAGGGTGTGAACCAAATTTTTTGAGAGATAGAGAAGAACTACTGAGGTTCATGTTAATTCATTTTATTGAGATTAAACTTATTACATCAAGATTGTAGTCTTGTATGTTGTAAAGGGATTGGTGTCCCAAATTTTCAATAAGTTATTGTAAGGGAATTGGTGCTCCTTTGGATTGGTGTCCATAAGCATGGGGATTGGTCTCTCCTAAAGGTTTGTGCCTTCAAATCAATTGTAATTAGTTGATAAATTTGTGAGGTTGGATTTGGACAGTAGCTCCAAGTAGCATTTTCTCACCATGGTTTTTCTCATCTTGGTTTTTCCACGTATATCCTAGTGTTGTGTGTTGTGTTATTGATTTTTCTCATTCTTCTACTTTGTATGATTAATTACTAGTGAGTGCTGAAAAGTGTTTTCATAAGTGTTAAATTGGTACACTGATAGACCCCCTCCCCACTACTCAGTTTATTTATGTGTTCAACAAAAAATAGCTACATGTGCAACAGTGCCAACTATGACAAAAACAAAAATCCACATATGGTGCGTGAACAAAGACAGTTGGGTACCATAGTAGCCAAATATGGATACAGAGATAGAATACATATGGTGAACAACAACAATAGTTAAAAACCCTAACATAGATAAGTTAAGAGCTAATTAAGCATACCATGAAGTAGTTAAAATCTCGTAAAGACCTTTATGTCCTTCCCCTACAAATGGACCTTTATGTGCTTCCAAAATATCCTCTAGGTTATGGCTAATAACCCCGTTGGTTTAATACATATGACCAATGATCAGAAAAAGAATGGCAATAGATAAATGGTGGTGTGCAATACTAGTCAGCCACAAACCCCTCATTACTAGGTTGAATTCTCCACAAAAAGTCAAAAAATATGAATATTTCGACCAATACAAGGTCAAAAATGGGATCAATCCCTTAGCAAAACTAGGATAAAGTTGAGCTAGAAGCTCATGACTTCAAATAAACTCATTTGGAAGTGGTGTCTCTTTAGAGTCCACTCCAACATCTAAGAGTTGATTAATAGGTAAAGAAACATGTATTTGGTGTCTTGCCTGTAATGCCCCATGTTTGGGACATTAGGAAATCCATTTAAATAATTAAGTTTAAGTTGTAAAAACATAAGAATTTAAAAAGATAATTTAATTATTTATTAATGCAGATTAAAAGTGACTTTTTATATCGACATCAAATTGTTAAGTAAAGTCACTTAATAAATATAAGGGAATTCCAAGAGACGGGTAGAGGGCGAATGAAGAGTCACAGGTTGGTCTATTTAATAACTTGGAGAGCGTCATTTTTTCATGCTTGGTTATATGTTTGGAGATTGTTTCTTTGGAGAGTTTCTGGGAATCTCTAGTTTTTCAGCGGATTTGAGGATGCAAACCCTCGAGCTTGGAGGCAGTGGATGGAAACCCATTGTCAGTTGGAGTTATCATTCAGGTGGCTTACTTTGTGCTTCAGTTTTTATTTGTTGGTTGTCCAATCCAGCTGTAAATGTTGTGGTTGTCCAAAGGTTGATTTTGACACTTGCATTTGCTAGCTATCCAAAGATTGATTTTCACACTTGCATTTGCTTGTTGTGCCTCTCCAAAGATTGATTTTGATTGTGGTTGTCTTGGCTCACTTTGTGCTTCAGGTTTTATTTGTTGGTTGTCCAAAGATTGATAATTTATGTTGTTGTTCTACTAAGGATTTTAATCTAATGTTGATTTCTAGTTTCAAAATTATTATTTCAGTCTGAAAATTAATGAATTTCAATTTGATTTGATGGTGTATTGAAAACAATTGCATGCAAATTGTTGTTTAATTTTTTTGTGGATCATTTGGTAAAAATATGGAACAAAAATCCTAGGGGGATATTTCAGTTGTATCAGAGTAGGTTCGCCTGCCAGCCTATCACAGAAGTGTAGCTTGATTGTCGAGATGGACTTATCTTATTCTTCAAAGATAAATTTTGCAAAAATAAAGGTATTTTATATATGATGCATACATCTTTGGTGTGAGATATTTGGTTGCAAAATAACTGAAGGAGGAACAAGGTTTTTATTGGTCATGATTACATAACTCAGCTTGATTTATATAAAACAAATAGTCGTGAGAAACTTAGAAGCCAATATTAAGTCCAAGTCAGTGATTATTTAACTATGAGCGAAAATTTGATAGGGGCTCGATATAATTTTGGGGTTTGTATTGAGTTGAAGGAAATTATTATTTCCCTGGTTAGATTGAAGGTACATATTCTAGTGAATATTTCAACCAAAAAAAAATTGCAATTAAATATTTTGAGCCAATTAAAGTCATCTTAGATTGTGGCAAAGTCTATATGCAATATGACTTTATCAGTGATAAATATTTCAGCTAAACTATAGTGGGACTTGCACGAGCGGAATATTTGTTGTCATGAACTAGTTCTCTCTGGGGCGAACATCAACGCAATGTTTCCCTTCATTTAGCAATATTCATTGTGTGGAATTTTTTTTCATGGTGGAAAACCAAACAGTAACTCGGTAAGAAAATTAGAGAAGCTGCATGAAGAAGTGTTAAGACACGGCATGAGAAATTCTAGCAGAAAATCCTTAATATGGCATTTCATTATATTTGTTGTGGGTATCGATCATGGGGTACAAGTTGTGATGCATTGAATGTCAATCATGGAGGCTTCCTCTTTTCTTTGAGAAGGAGAATAACGTAGCTATTTTGATCGAACTTTCTTGAGTTGCCGCCACATGTATTTTGAAGATTCAAGGAATCGAGTTTCTATGATGGTGTGAGTTCTGAAAAGAGTTCTTTCAAGGAGAATCAAATTATTGGGGAAAACTAATGTTTTTTTCATTATTATGGAGAAAGGCTATATGCAAAGGGAGTCGATATTTGATTAGATTCATGAGTTACAATGGCCGCTATTGGGGAAATCGTGGATGATTATTTTTTACAAATGTCAGGAAGTTAAGGCTTTTTGGCATGAATTTGGCAAAGACAAGGTAACTTTCCATATCTAAAACATTAAAGAAATTCAGTGAGAACCATTCTTAGTAAAAAGAGTTTGTAGAAGTGAGGTTAATGAAAATTAATTCTAGCATAATCTTTAATATGATAGTCGTGGATAAATCTGTTGTCCATGCAATTTGTTTTGGACTGGGTGTTAGTATCTATTTGGTTGGGCATAGTGAAAGATATTTGGTTGGACCTTATCTATTGTAGTTGGGTGTAACTTTTCTAGTTGGGCACAAATCTTATAATTGGTTGGACGTGAAGCACTAAAGAGGTTGGGCGTGTTTCATCCTTTTTTTGGTCGTAATTAATTCCAATGTCTGGGCATTAGACTTATTGCTATGAGAAACTATTCTTACATGTCAGGCGTATTCTTCTTTTGGGTGTGAATACCTTGGATGGGCATTGTGGACCACATCTGTTGGGTGTAATACTTTGGTTGAGAATAGTAACAAATTGGTATTGGGTGTGGCAGTTACATCCTTCTAGGCGTAGTTATTGGCTATGCATGGAACTATATTCTGTTGGGTGTTGGAACTATACTGAGCGTAGTTATTTGGTTGGGCATTGGGCACCATATATAGCAAATGTACAGTCTGTGAATGTAAAAAAAAACTCCTCAAAGGTGTTGCTAGAATAGATGGATAGGTATTGAGCGATGTCTTGAATGGAGAAGTTTGATTGATTGTCAAGTTCGCTTCAAGGTGTAAAATTTTCTAACCTGCATAGTATGGATCTAGCAAGAAGAGAAGAGAAAAACGTACAGAAGAAAAATAGAACAAAGAACTCATCAACCATTGTATTAATTCGTTATTTTTAATATATTATGCCAAAGCATGATTTTATACAAATCATGAACCAATGCATGAACCTTGATCATGCAGAAATTGTTGGAATGAATGGAAGAGGCAAACTGAGTTTAACTTGTTTACATGGTTCGTTTAGTTAGGCTTATGCAATATCATGCAATTATAGATGATACCCATAAATCACAGAGATGAAGGCAAGAAAGTGGAGTTACCATCGTTGGAATTACTATCGTTGCATGATATACACCGCTCACACCCCCCCTTAAGTCTAACTAAGGAGAGATATGGGTCCTGGCAAAAAAGCCTTATTAGGAACCCAATTACAAAGAAGATAGGAGAAAACCCAATTGAGAAAAACTCCTAACTATTATTCAAATTAAAGAAGAAAGTTCCAAACTACAAACAAATCCACACTACAATAGGATTGTACAAAATCATAGAAACCATTGAATGAGTACCTCTGGGATACTTTGAAAATGTAGTTGTACATATTCTACATTTCTCAAATGGATGAACAGACAGGTACACGATCTCTGAATATAGAAACCGATCATCTGAAGACGAGAAGATAAGAATCTGTAGAAATGTGCTCCAAACTGAAGAACTATAAAGATGACCTCTAGTTGGGATGATGCCATTGTATATCCATTGCTCAATAATGTCCCACTAGAAAGAAACTTTGGAAACACTCGAGGATGCTACTATAGATTCTCATGGAGTTAGGAACCCTCCTAGAAAGAATCTCTAGAAGCAAACAAACCTGCAACATTGGAGTCTCATGTAGATAGGAATGTAGAACAAAAGAATCATTTTGGCTATCAATTGGAGGAAGAGTGCATAGAAACTTTACTCTATAAACTTATGATGCCAATAGCTAAAAAGATGAGAGGGGGGGGTGAATCATACAAACTTAATCTTCCATAAAATCAACAGATTCAACCTCAATAACTTATACTTCAGTAATATAACCAAAAACTGCTAAACATGCTAACTCATAAACACTTAATCATCATAACACATATAACACCAGATTTAACGTGGAAACCCAAATAGGGAAAAACCACTATGGGATTTCGGACCCACTAAGAAATATACTCTTCTAGAGTATGCTCGGTTAAAAGCAAATCCTGTTAAAGATTACAAACACATTGCTAGATGTGACCCGATTAAGGGATTTCCCTCAAATCTGTTAGGATCTTCACTTTGTTAGAAGTGACCTTGTCAAAGGATTTCAAACACTCATTTAGAATGTTACCTTGCTAGAGGGTTTACAAATAAGACTGTTAAGTCCACTCAGTTAAGAGATTTTTTGTCACTTACAAAATAACAGTAATAAAATATATTTGCAACTTCACATCTGAAATGCTAAAGCAGATTCTTATTTGCTCAAAACAATCTTGTCATAGGACTTATCTTGTCCCTCTGCTGGGCTCCTTACTCTATTATTCAAATAGGTTTTCAAGCTTTTGTGCTCGGTAATCACTATGTATCATCCTTGTGCTTACTCTTGCCCGCATACATTGTTCATCAACAATTTTTTATTTATAAACAATTTGCTAATCGTTGAATCTCCTTGATCACATTTCCCATGATCAATCTTAGCCATCAGATCTTCAATCTTGACCAGGTTCAATGCATCCTTTGATCTGAAAACATTTTACCTTGCCTTGGGACTTGCATTCCTTTCTTGGAACTTGCACAAGGTTATTGCGGTTCAATCTGCACTGTAGATCTTCCTACCTGATAACTCAATGATGAACCACTAGTACCAAACCGGTACTGAGAGAGGGGGGTGGATCAGTACAAGCACAAATATAGTCCAAAACTGGTTTGACAGCAAATACTCCAAATGACTGGCAAATAGGGATACCGGTTTGAACAGAGTACAACCGGTAACGCCCAGAACAGCTCAAACAATCATAAACCAGTTTTTCACTAAGGTTTCCTCTTAGCTCAATACTATAGTACCATTACACTCTCATGCATGAACAGGTAAACTAACATCAGATCTTCATAATAGTAAGTTCAATATGTTTTATAGACAGGCATAAAACATAGAACCATCATATGCTCAACAGGTAAAAACAAAGCATCACAAGATAAAAGCATTACACATGACACACATATTTTTAATGTAGAAACCCAATTGGGAAAAACCACAGTGGGGATGAATATCAACAAGCTACTTTTTGAACTCTTTTGAAGTCTGCTCTGTTAGGAGCCTTGTCCGGTTAAAGACATTACAATAGGTTCTGCTAGGAACTGATCCTTTTAGGGATCACCCCGTTAAGGGATGGCTATAATACCCAGTTAAGGGTTAAACCCAGTTAGGGTTACCTTATTAGAGGATTTCAAGAACTCAATAGCTAAAGGATCTCCAGAGCTCTATAGCTTCTCAGAACTCATTAACCTCAAGTTACCCTGTTAAGGGATTTGAATCAAGCTGGTTAAGACTACCCTGTCAAGGGATTTTGCATCAAGCCCAGTTAAGGCTACCCTGTTAAGGGATTTCACAATTGTTGAAGTGGTTAAAGATCAACAGGAATTACAATGATTTGGTAACAGCACTCAATGCTAATGCAGATTCATTTTGGCTCCTCTTCTCCTTCTACACATTCACTTTGCAGGTATCTCTTGTCTCCTTTGGTCTGGCAAGTATCACGTGTCACTTCCCTTGGATACACACTCACAACTTTTTGCCAACAACCTTAGAAAGAAACACAACATCGACCTTATAGGAAACAGACAGGTCGGTAGCAAAAACCCTAAACCCTAAACCTGTTAGGTTAAGCAATTCAAGCAGTTCAATCCTGACCGTTGAATCATACTGCATTAAATGCAACAATCTTGAATCGATCTCAAGAAATTCTCCATCATCCATTATCCACCGATTTCATGGTGGCTAATAACCCATCACACGTTATCACCATTTAACAAACTTTGCACATTCCCGAGGTAGATAGGAATAGTCTTCTTAATGCAAGATCCTTCATGCACACAAAGCTTACGTGGCAACACGATCTATTCTCCATTATATTGCTAACTCATCACACAAAGATCACCGATTGAGTCACATAGGCTTGAGGTACTCCAATCGGAAATCCTAAAGTGGAAACTACCTACCAACCGGTAGTCACACAATGCTTCCATGTGTCGGTTCCCATAACTACATGTCGGTTCACCTTGAACAAAATATGCCGCTTCACTTTGGCATATAAACAGGTTCATACATATGTCGGTTCTCTCTTCTCACCTATCACTCGCCTATCACATGTGCCGGTTCACATTATGTCACATATTGACATCAATGACAATCATACAATGTCATTATGTCTTCATGCCGGTTCACATAATGCCAACACCTGTCAATCTTCTATTGCCATAGATCCTTAACAAACTTTATGCGCGGCATACCAATCATTTATACATCTCCAGCTCATCATTATCCTTCATTAAATAATGCTTTTATCCATCCAATGCGATCTGTCATAACTCGATTGCAACTCGATAAATACTAAACTTTACTCGGTAGACATTCTGCCTTCATTAACCGATATCGATAACCTTAGGGTTTACCAACTAGGTTCTTTAGGGTTTACCGACTAGGTTCTTTGCTCGGTGACATAGTATAGTATTAACCTTACAATCAACAACATATGTAGGATATCAAAACAATCTAAACATCATGATCTCATCATTGTCTAACTCGGTAATAGTTGCCCATTGAATAACTTATTTCTCCCCTTTCTTATCACATTCTTTTTGTGTCTTTTACCGACCACTTAATACTCATCAAAACAATCTTCTTAAGATATGGCAACATCATACTGAATCAGAAAATTAATTTATTGACATCAATGACAAAATAATGTTATAAAGATAGTTATCATCATTTTTCAGTTATATCAAATAATCTTCAACAACCTTCTCAATATCCTTAATTAATATCAACAATCTTTCTTTCTATTGAAATGCTAACAATCTCCCCCTTTGGCATTGATGGCAAAACCAACTTTTAAAGGTAATACCAACAAGATATTCAAATTGATTCGGATTCAGATTGTTGTTAGACTTCTCCTATTATCCTTGAGCTGTTAAAATCTTCTGAAGTCTTCTCTCTTTTTCATTAAGCTTCTAAGTTGTTGACTTGTATTAAGTCTTCTCCCTTTTGTAATCTTCTCCCCCTATCATTAGTCTTTTGTTATCTTCTTCATTTAGGATTTTACCATTTAGTCTTCTCCCCCTTTGACAACAATGCCAAAAAGTAAAAGAACTAAATCATGATTTCTTCCTCTGTGAAGTGATTTGCCTTGCTGTGTATCATCTCAGTCTCAGTCAGAGCAACTTGTCTCTATTCACTATTTCCTGCACACCTTTAGAAAACCTTCTAAAGTGCATAAATAAGCATCAATCCACACATAATATTATATAGATTCATCGAATTGATGCTTTCACCAAACTCTATCAGTGAGTAGAAGATAGGGGTAGGACCCCTAACTTGCTTCTGAGATACTCAAAAGTGTCCCTTGGCAGTGGCTTTGTGAAGATGTTTGTTAATTGCTCCTTTGAACTGATATATTCCAGCACAACTTTCTTCTCTTGAACTTCTCTGAGATAATGATACTTTATAGATATATGTTTTGTCTTAGAGTGCATTACCGGATTCTTTGAAAGGTTAATGGCACTAGTATTATCACATAATATAGTTACTAGCTCGATAACTTTCTCATTTATGCCTTCCAACAGTTGTTTGATCCATGCTATATTGATACAATTCAATTTTGTGGCAACATATTTAGCTTATGTTGTTGACTGTGAGATACATCCTTGTTTCTTACTAAGCCAACTCACTAGTCTTTCTCCTAAAAAGAAAGCTCCACCACTTGTGCTTTTCCTGTCATCTATGTTGCCTGCCCAATCAACATCAGTATAAAATTTTAAATCAAAATCATTTCTCTTTTCATATACTAAGCCATAATCTTTAGTGCCTCTCAGGTATCTGAAAATTCTCTTGATTGTTGTCATATGGGTTTCCTTGGGATCTACAGAAAATCTTGCAACAATACCTACTGCATGTGCTATATCCAGTCTACTATGCACAACATATTGCAACTTCCCAATCATAGATTGGAAAAGTGTCTCATCAACAGATGCAGACTCATCATTCTTTGATAGTTTATAGTTAGTAGTCATAGGAGTACTTACTGGTTTAGAATCATCCATTCCAAATTTCTTCAAGATTTCCTTTATGTACTTGGATTGAGTAATGAAAATCTCATATTTCATTTGCAGTATCTATAAACCTATAAAATATTTTATCTCACCGATTAATGACATATCAAATTCTTTGCACATTTCATTTCCAAAGTTCTTGCATAAGGAGTCATTACCACAAAAAAGAATATCAACAAATATGGCTGAGATCAGTATACCATTTTTCTCATCATTCTTCATGTACATGTTGTTGTTTTCACTTGTCCTTATAAAACCAATCTTTATTAAGTAAAAGTGCAGTCTTTCATACCATGCTCTAGGTTCTTGTTTCAGACCATATAAAGCTTTGTTCAATTTGCATACATGATCTTTACTTTTGTCTTCAACAAATCCTTCAGGTTGTTCAATATAAACTTCTTCTTCTAGTATACCATTCAAAAATGCAAATTTAACATCCATTTGATATACCTTGAAATTTTTGAAAGCAACATATGCCAACAATGTTCTTACTCCCTCAAGTCTAGCCACAGGTGCAAAAGTCTCACCATAATCTATTCCTTCTTCTTGAGCATAACTTTGCAAACTAGTCTTGCTTTGTTCCGAATGACCTCACCTTTTTCATTTAGCTTGTTTCTGAAAATCCACTTTGTACCGATTACATTTTTGTCCTTCAGTCTTGGGATCAATTTCCATGTGTCATTCCTCTTGATTTGATCAATCTCTTCTATCATAGCATTTACCCAATCTTCACTGTTAAATGCCTCTTTAACTATTCTCGGTTCAAATTCAAATATCAGACATGTGTTCTGTCTCGGTTTGTTCCTTGTCATCACTAGATCATCCTTATCTCCTATAATCTGACTTGATGCATGATGTCTTCTAACATATTTGGCTAATATAGGCTTGGTAGATTCTATATGATCTTCTTCATCACTCGGTAACTGGACATTATCTTCATTTTCTTCAGCAAATTTCTCGGTAGGACTTCTCGGTTGAACATAAATGAATTCTTCATAATCTTCTAGTTCTTTGGAATTTCCTTCATCATTTCTTTTTGCAAATTCATCAATTTTCACATTTGCACTTTCTACTATTTTGTTAGATGATTTGATCAGACATTTAAATGCTTTACTTCTAGAAGAATAACCAAGAAATGTTCCTTCTTCACTTTTCTGATCAAACTTTCCATTTCTGCCATCTTTGTGAACATAACATCTACTTCCAAAGATTTTAAAATAACTTACATTAGGTTTCTTGTCATACCAGATCTCATATGGTGTCTTCATAGTTCCTTTCTTCAGTTGAACTCAGTTCAGGGTGTAAACTACAGTGTTGATTGCTTCTCTCCAAAATGTTTGAGGTACCCTCTTTTATATCATCGAGGTTCTAACACAATCTACAATTGATCTATTTCTTCTCTCGGCTATCCCATTTTGCTGAGGTGTTCTTGGTGTAGATACTTGCCTTTTTATACCATGATCATTGTAGAATAAGTTAAATTTATTAGAAGTGAACTCTCCTCCTTTATCAAATATAAGACATTTCAGCTGTCTTCCTATTTCATTTTCAACTCTTTCCTTGTACCATTTAAACATTTGAAAAGCTTCTGATTTTTATTTTAAAAACATAACTGACATCATCCTTGAGTAATCATCCACAAATAATATGAAATATTTATCACCATAATAACTTTGAACTTTCATGGGACCACAAAGATCAGTGTGTACTAGATCTAAAATTCCTTTAGAAGTGTAGGACTTACTTATAAAGCTTGATCTTGTCATCTTACCCATTTGGCATCCTCGGCATATAGCATTCTCAGGTTTTCCCAGACTCGGTAGACCTCTTACTCGGTGCTTCTTGCTTATTTTGATCAGATTATCAAAATTTACATGACAAAACCTTTTATGCCATAACCAGGTATAATCTATTTTTGCATAAAGAGACTTGTTCTGAGTTGAGTCAAGATGAAATGTATTACCTTTTGTTTGTGTCCCGATAGCAGTTAACTTTCCATGCTTGTCATGAACTTTGACAATTCCTTTCTGAAATTCTATTCAGTGTGTTGTATTGTTTAGTTGTGCTACAGTCAACAAATTATATTTCAATCCTTCAACCCAGTATACATCATCACATTTAGCATTGTCAAGAAGTGTTATAGATCCTTTACCTTTCACCGGACATGGTGCATCATTACTAAATCTTACATAGCCTCCATCATAGTCTTCTAATTTAACAAACTTGTGTTTATCACCTGTCATGTGATGTGAGCATCCACTGTCTATGATATAAGAATCGTTATTATTTATGTGAGATATTAGGGCTTTTTCTTCATACCTTTCTTCATCTGATCCATCTTTAATAGCCACATAAACAACTTCCTCAGTATCAGTTTCATCGGATTTATCATCATTGGATTCCTCATCAACTACTAGGCATGTCTTTCTGTCTCTCCTTCTGAAGTCTCGGTGTCCTCTGTATTGGTTATCTTTTTGCCTATTATCTCAGTATTCTCTCTTTTCACTAGATTCTTTATCAGGTCAATTAGAAGCCATATGTCCTATTTTATCACAATTGAAACATTTTAAAGGTAGCTTTCCTTTATACTTACCTTTTCTTCTTGGTAACCTTCTAGCTAATAATGCTTCAAACTCTTCTTGCTTCTTGATTTCCTCATACAGTTTGTGCACTTCTTCCATGTTCTTGCAAAATCTTTCACTTGCTCCATTGTGATTCCCTTCAGAGTACTTACTCATTCTATCATTGTAATCATCAGATTCACCAATATGAAAAGAACTGAATGCAGATTCTACTTTATTTACCGAAGACCCACTGTTATCAAAATTACTTAACTCAAATGCATGTAGCTTGCCAATAGTAGCATCCAAATACACTAGCATGTTTGGTACAGACCTTAGTTCATTGATTGCAGAGACTCGAATGGCATAAGCAAGTAGAAGGGTTCTAAGCAGCTTACTTGTTACATCCTTTTCTTCAATAGTTCCTCCTGCTCCTTTAATTTGATTGATAGTCTCCTTTAATCTTGTACTGTATTGGATTATGTTCTCACATTCATTCATTCTCATGGATTCAAGTTGTCCTCTTAGAGTATCTACTTTTTCTCTTTTAACATGTTCATCACCACCATACATAGATATGAGCTTAGTCCACATTGCTTTTGCATCATTACAGCCTTCTAGATCATTAAACTCTGAGTTGGTCGATGTTGATGTTATTTCAATCATAGCTTGAATGTGTTCTTGTTTTGCCTTTATCTCTTCCAAGGTCATCATATTGGTTCTTGGTGGTATGTAATCATTCTCCAATTAATATGTTGCATATTCTCCAATTCCTGATAAATGCAGCTTCATCCTTTTCTGCCATGTGGAGAAACTTGACTTGTTCAGCTTCGGTGCATCCCTTTTATACATCTTTGGATCTTTGCCTCAAGTACCTTTAAACTTTTCTTCTAGAGTCCAAAGCTCTTATACTAATTGTAAAGCTGTGATGCCAATAGCTAACAAGATGAGAGGGGGGGGTGAATAATACAAACTTAATCTTCCATAAAATCAATAGATTCAACCTCGGTAACTTATAATTCAGCAATATAACCAAAAATTGCTAAACATGCTAACTCATAAACACTTAATCATCATAACACATATAACAACAGATTTAATGTGGAAACCCAAATAGGGAAAAACCACTGTAGGATTTCAGACCCACTAAGAAATATACTCTTCTAGAGTATGCTCGGTTAAAAGCAAATCCTGTTAAAGATTACAAACACATTGCTAGATGTGACCCGGTTAAGGGATTTCCCTCAGATCTGTTAGGATCTTCACTTTGTTAGAAGTGACCTTGTCAAAGGATTTCAAACACTCATTTAGAATGTTACCTTGCTAGAGGGTTTACAAATAAGACTGTTAAGTCCACTCGGTTAAGAGATTTTTTGTCACTTACAAAATAACAGTAATAAAATATATTTGCAACTTCACATCTGAAATGCTAAAGCAGATTCTTATTTGCTCAAAACAATCTTGTCATGGGACTTATCTTGTCCCTCTGCTGGGCTCCTTACTTTGTTATTCAAATAGGTCTTCAAGCTTTTGTGCTCGGTAATCACTATGTATCATCCTTGTGCTTACACTTGCCCGCATACATTGTTCATCAACAATTTCTTATTTATAAACAATTTGCTAACCGCTGAATCTCCTTGATCACATTTCCCATGATCAATCTTAGCCATCAGATCTTCAATCTTGACCAGGTTTATTGCATCCTTTGATCTGAAAACATTTTACCTTGCCTTGGGACTTGCATTCCTTTCTTGAAACTTGCACAAGGTTATTGCGGTTCAATCTGCACTGTAGATCTTCTTGTCGATCTTCTATTGCCATAGATCCTTAACAAACTTCATGTGTGGCATACCAATCATTTATACATCTCCAGCTCATCATTGTCCTTCATTAAATAATGCTTTTATCCATCCAATACGACCTATCATAACTCAGTTGCAACTCAGTAAATACTAAACTTTACTCGGTAGACATTCCGCCTTCATAACCGATATCGATAACCTTAGGGTTTACCGACTAGGTTCTTTAGGGTTTACCAACTAGGTTCTTTGCTCGGTGACATAGTATAGTATTAACCTTACAATCAACAACATATGTAGGATATCAAAACAATCTAAACATCATGATCTCATCATTGTCTAACTCGGTAATAGTTGCCCATTGAATAACTTATTTCTCCCCTTTCTTATCATATTCTTTCTATGTCTTTTACCGACCACTTAATACTCATCAAAACAATCTTCTTAAGATATGGCAACATCATACTGAATCAGAAAATCAATTTCTTGACATCAATGACAAAATAATGTTATAAAGATAGTTATCATCCTTTTTCAGTTATATCAAATAATCTTCAACAACCTTCTCAATATCCTTAATGAATATCAACAATCTTTCTTTATATTGAAATGCTAACATAATCTTCTATTTTTATTCAGGAAACTT
Source organism: Cryptomeria japonica (assembly GCF_030272615.1). Taxonomy (NCBI): domain Eukaryota; kingdom Viridiplantae; phylum Streptophyta; class Pinopsida; order Cupressales; family Cupressaceae; genus Cryptomeria; species Cryptomeria japonica. Next base: position 188,016,277 of record NC_081406.1, on the reverse strand, counting down.
ATTGAAACAAACCTATACTAAATACATTATGCAAAACCCCCATATAAACTTTCTAAAAGTTCTTTTTTTTTTACAAAGCCCCAAATTTTCTAGATCTTTGTCATGCAGTGCTTGCAAAGCACATACAAGTTTTAAAGAATCAATATACGAAAAAAATGCAAGGAAAATGCAAAAATTAGAGGAAGAATATGCATGCATCTAGAAACAAAGTGTATGCAGGAAAATGTGGTGACAAAATGAATAAATTGAATCTAAAAGACACACACACCAATGAGACTCTTCATGGAAGTATAGGAACTAATTCAATTAGTTCAACCTCCCAAGGGATGTCCAATTGTTCTCTATCTCACAGGATACCTAAAGTCAATGTTTTGCTCTCAGATCATTGAGCAAATGACTTAGGAATGACAACTCCAAGAACAAGTGATATTTGATTTATCTACTTGAATGCATTCTAAGATATATATATATGATGTTAAAACTATGATATTTAAGCTAGTACGAAGATAGTGATATGATAAAGATATTGCTAAATTATCCTAATCATGAGATGCTAGCATGGATATACTATTGATATGAAAGTAAAATGCGTTTAAATGTTTATGTTGATGTTTTAACAAAGAGAGGCTAAGATGCATGAAACTTGGATTCTATGAAAATGAGGAATGAGAGCTCTATTTATAGGGGAAATAGGGCAATGGATGGTTAAGATTGAATAATCTTAACAAGGGCTAGGATTGAACGTTAATCAATCCATGTTTACAATTCCCACCAATGAAATGGTGACAATTGTCAACAAGAGGTTGTTTGAGAGGAGATGCAAGAAGCATTAAATGCCTGAGAAGACATGAAGGTTACCCTAGAAGGTAAGGGTTAAGGTTAGGTTAGGGTTATCCAATGGATAAAGATTTTACCCAAGGGGTAAACTCTTGTGCGAGGGTTAATAGGATAACCAAGGTTAAAGCCATGAATGGTTGATGAGACCCTTGAGTCAAAATGATAGTTAACTTAGAGGAAAGTCTCTAACCAAAGATTAAAGATGAGTTAACCATAAATTATTATGTAAGAGCCTTTAATGGTTTGGAAGACTTTTAGAGGTTAACCATTTGAAGACACAAAGCCTTTAATGGTTATTGAAGACTTTGGAGGATTTGAGAAGTGACTTCTCTTTTCTTAGGAATGTGACAATAATTAGGAGATGAATTAAGCTAAATTAGAAGTGATTAGAAGAATCTACAAGGGGTTTAGGAGGCAAGTGGGAGATGTAGGAAAATGCAAGTGGATGAGGGAAAAGGATTTTAATTATAAAAAAAAATTCTTTATTTCAACTAAAATATATGCAACTTGCATAAATACAAGTGGGGAGATTTAATAAATAAATTAGATTTATTTATTTGCAAGGATCAATTTAATTAAATGTAAATTTAGCTAAAAAGGGAGAAAGGGGAATTAATTAAATAAAGTGATTTATTTTAATTACAAGCTACAAAAGGTTTATGTGAATTTAATTAAATAAATTAAGTAATTTATTTAATCAAATAGATGAATGTGAAGAAATTAATTAAATAGAATTTAATTAATAGGAGGAATGAGGTTAAAATAAATATTAAATATTTATTTAGGAAAATGGTCAGATTTATACGTCTACATTTTGCCCCTCTTTGAAGTGACATGTGTGCACATGTTGATTCAAAGAAAATTGCTAGATATGCCACCAAAATTTGATCGATATGATGTTGTGTGTCAAATTCGTCGATATGATGCCCCAAATGTAGATTTGATGAACAATATTGATGATGCCTCCTCGAGAGATGAATCAAGGATTTAGTGAAAAGTTGTCAAGTTGATGAGCATTTTTTAATTAATTGCAATATGAGAATATCGACTGCGTTGTATGCACATTATTGATTCATCTCCCAAAAAAAATGATGTTGATAAGGTTAAAAATGAAAAAGTGGGAGTAAAATACATGCCCCACTTATTAACCCTTAATTTTACCCTATTAAAAGGTAAAAAGTGACTTTGAAAAATCATTTGCACACTTGTCTCTTTGTGATTGTGACATTTGGAGCTCTGACAATGATGCTAATTCCATACTCCTTGCACCAATTTGAGCATGTTAGGCGATACCGGAGACCTGCCGCATATGGCTTACCAGTAAGTGGCCAAAATCCATCTTTGTTTTTTATTAATTTTATTTATTTTTGTCAAGTTTTTCAATTTTGGATCGGATTTTGTCAGTTTAGCTCGTAGGGTAGGTTGTCTAGTGCATACAATAGCAGTTTTAGCATCTAAAAAACCCTAGGTAGGTTTAGCATCTCAGGGTTAAATGGTGGGGCAGTCGGGGGGTAGGTTATCACGTAGGATGGTTTTAGCGCATAGGGTATGCAAGGTAGCACAATGGGTAGGTCAGTTAGCATGTAGGATAGCTTAACGTGTTGGGTAAATAGGGTAGCACAAATGGTGTGTCAATTAGTGCATAGGGTGTGTTTTTCAGCACATTAGTGGAAAATTTTAGTGTATATGTGGCAGCTTAGCACTTTGGGGCCCTGATTTAGGGCATGGGGTCCAAAGTTGGAAAAAAAGTGTTGTAAAAAAATGCATCATGAGTCAAACAGATTAGATAGGTTGTGTAGATGTCGATATGGGTCCATTGATTACTCTGATATGGTTTATAATCCAAAGTGAGTCCTATTTTGTGATGATGTATGATTCTGATATGTTGCTGGATTACGATATGAGTCTGTAGTCGATATGGATCTTATTTCGATATGAGTTTCTTTTCGATATGGATTGTTGAGTTGATTTGAGTCTTGATTTCGATATGAGTTTTGATTTCAATATGGGTCTAATTTCGATATGGATCTTGATTTTTGATATGGGTCCTTGATTTCGATATGGGTCTTGATTTTCGATATGGGTCCTTGATTTTTTATATGGGTCCTGATTTTGATTGTGATATGGATCTTTGAGTTTGATTTCGATATGAGTCCTTGATTTTGTATATGGGTTTTGATTTCGATATGGGTCCTGATTCTGATTTCAATATGGGTCTTTGAGTTTGATTTTGATATGAGTCATTGATTTTTGATATGGGTCTTTGATTTTCGATATGGGTCCTTGATTTTTGATATGGGTCCTGATTCTGATTTCGATATGGGTCTTTGAGTCTGATTTCGATATGAGCCCTTGATTTTTATCTTTTTCTTGAAGTCTATGGATAGAGACTTGAGTTCTTCTTGATGATTGGATGTTGAGGAAGCTTGGGCCTCCCTTTAGTGTGGAACCAGGCTATCTTGAGTTACCCCCATAGCATTGCAATACTGAAAAAGGTTATTATCTGCAGATATTAAAATTTCTCATCCATTATAGGGGAACTTGATACATTGATGGTATGTGGAAGGCACTGCTTGTATTTCATGGATCCATGGACGACCCAATTGTATATTGTATGTCAAGTCTATGTCCAAGACTTGGCACTTGGTGTCTCTTTGTACAGGACCAACCTGAATAGGTAATATTACAGTTCCTTCGGATGATCTCTCTTCATCATCATAGACTTTGATGGTGATTTTCTTTTTGGGATTAATAGATTGCTCAGAGAAGCCCAATGCACGGATAAGCTTTAGAGTACAGATATTGAGACCAGCTCCTCCATCTATTAATACTCTTTTTACTTGATGTTTATAGACTAAGACCTCGATATGTAGTAGAGTATTATGCAGATCATTCAAGGAGACTTCATCCTGTTCAGAAAAGGATATGTGGTGTGGCACCATCATGTGGGCCACCATGGCTTGGAATCAATCAATATCCATATTATTTGAGATGGTTGTTTCGATAAGTGCTTGCTCCAAGATATCCTTGTGTTTTGGTGAAAGTTTGAGTAACTCAAGTATAGATATCTGAGCGGGTGTTCTCCGTAGTTGGTCGACCAGGTTATAGTGAGTTTTGGGTGGATTTGTTGATGTTGATGTGTTCTCTTTTTAGACATATTTTTGCGCTCTTGTGGTCACATTTATCGATGCATCTTCTTACTTGTCTTTGATTTTTATGACATTTACTTAATTGTCATATGTCGATACGTGATTGATGGTGTTTTCGTATATGTGATTAATACGAGCTCCTTTGGTATTCCTTTTGATAAGTGTCTTAGAACTAGGTTGTCTCTTCTTCAACTTAGTTTTTTGATGAAGACTACTTCTTCTCAAAATATGAGTGGTCATACACAAATGATTAAATGTTGATTTTGGATATGGATACTTCATTTGGAAACTCAAGTTTAATTTATCAAGTAGAGGTTTAGTTTGATTCGCCTCCACGACAAAGTGTGTCAAATGATATGAGTCAAGTTTGCTGATGTAGAAACTTAATTTGACAACTTGAGGACCTAACTAGGTATTGTTTTGATAGGATTTGTTGGATGGTGGAACTTTGATCACTATTCTAATACTCTTTAATTTTGTTGGATGACATTTGATCTCAAGCTAGTTTGAAGATTTGAAAACTCTTTCTAAGAGTGCTTTGTTGGATTTGGAACTTTCTCTCCTATGATTCTTTTTTGAAGTTTCACTATTGGATTTGTCAGAGGACCCAAAAGGGTATCTAAAACTATTGATAAAAAATTTCCAAAGCGATTGGTTTGCTCTTTGTTTTTCACTATTATCGACCATGCACTAAGACAGAGACTCGATGCGCTAAAGGATGTTCTCAATGCACTACAGAATGTTCCATATGTGCTATGTTGTCTCTCCCATGCGTTATTTTAGAATGTTGGATAATAAAATTGCTGGATAGGTTATGCACTAATATGTCCCTTTGATGTGTTGATGTTTGGTATGAAAGTGCTATAATATGCTTTGAACGCTCTAGGCTGATGCTTGTATGCGCTACAGTGATGTTGACAAGTGCTATCTGAATTCTTATCAGTATGATATTGATCATGCGCTAATGTGAGTGATGAAAGCACTAATTGTTGGTTGGAATGTGCTACTGAATGTTTGAGATGCGCCAAGATGTTGCTCCTACGTGCTAACTATCCTAATTTCTTTGTTTTGATGCTTTTGTTGTGATGTTGAGAAATAAGTCTTGTGATTTTGATGGATGGTTTTTCTGAAAATGACTTGAAAACACAATAGATAGAAGAGATAACAACTTTTCTATGCTAAACAAATAGTGTATGTTCTTTTGAGGATGTTTTCAAAACCCCGACGTTTTCACTGGTTTGGATTACAAAAAGACAAATCAAGCAGATTCTTTTTTCGAGGGTCATTGACAATATCATAGGCCACTAGTCTCGATACTCCATCAGCTCAAATAGCCTTGTCACCCCCTAAGGGGCGCCTGTTTTTTGCCTTTTGCCAGAAAGTAACCCAAAGTGAATTGCTTCACAATTGAGTAGTTATCTTGGCAGATATATGGTGAGTGATCTTGGGGGCGGATTCTTCCCCACCCTTGCACTATGATATTTCCAATGTTTGGCAACTGACTCGGTTCAAATTTTCTAATGCTAAGGTTCATAATCAGGCTTATGTTCGGTCTTCAATGATAAACTCTCTCGGGAGGCTTCCCAACCTTTAGAGCAAAGGTTTTATGTATCTTAAAGATACTAGGGGAAGGTTAATCACTGAGCAAAACTATTGGAGGGGACTTTCATCAACCTCCACGTTTGATTATAGTGGGTTGGAACACTTGGCGATAAAGTCATTTCCCACATAGGTCATCCCCCTCTCATCGGCCTTAATGGCACCCTAAGGGCAAATCGGGAGGGTGGGCCTTCTAAAGGATTTAAGTTCTTGAAATAAAAGAAAGCATGAAAGAGTGGTTTGGTTTTTTGGTCACCCAATTAAGGGGAGAGCATATATCTTCCACTTTCGAGACAAGGAAAACAAGTGTTCTTTTTGAACCTTCAAAGCAATGATGATCTATCCTCTATTTGGAGATGTTGCTCCAACAAGCATGGTGTTCTTCTTAGTTTCTCATAGCAATTTGTTTGCTAATCTAGGAAATGAAATCCTAGTCAACTTAAAATAATGCATGTTGCTTGAAAGTGAAATGCTTTTGTAAGAAATGGACAAGTTGATTGTTCTTTTTAATTTTGCAAGAAAGGGTGGATTGTTCTTTTTACCTTTGTGCAAGAAAATTAAAAAATTGGTGTTCTTTTAGAGTCCAAAATAAAGTGTTTTTCCTAATCTTGCAAGAAAGTAAATGTGAATTTTGTTGTTCTTTTTAAACTTGCAAATTTTGATTCTTTTTTATCCCAAAGAAAAAATGTGGTTGATTTTAAGCCCAAAAGAAAGATGACGATCTTTTTAATCCAAAGGAAAAAAATAAGTTATTTTTATCCAACTTTAAAAAGCTAGAAAGAAAACATAAATCCTAATTCTAACTCCTTCAACTTGCAAAACACTGTTAAAACCTATAAGGAAAGAAGTTAGAAAATCAAAGAAAAATATGGTGGGCTTACACAAGCCTAATTTTTCTAACTCTGTTACAAATTTTTCCTTTTCTCTGTCAGAACTATACGTTAAACTTCTACACAAATGCACTACACAATGGTACCAAAGCGCTAAAATAAAACCCCTACGCGCTACTCTGATGCCTAAATTCTCTACACTGATACTTCTATGCAGAGTCAAATTAGAGAAGGTTATGTGCAAAAAAGAAGTTCAAAAGCACTAAAAGATGGGTCCTATGTGCTAAACAGTGTGATGATTGTGCTATTGTTTTCCATAGATGTGCTAAAGTATACTCTAGATGCGCTAAAAGGGTTTTCCAGTGTGCTTGTAATCCTTGGCTTGCACAAAAACTGATGTTATTTATGGGGACGTGCCCCACGGTGGGCGCCAAAAATGTATGCAGGAAAATGTGGTGACAAAAACAAATAAATTGAATCTAAAAGATCCACACACCAATGAGACTCTTGATGCAAGTATAGGAACTAATTCAATTAGTTCAACCTCCCAAGGGATGTCTCATTGTTCTCTATCTCATAGGATCCCTAAAATCAATGTTTTGCTCTCAGATCATTGAGAAAATGACTTAGGAATGAAAACTCCAAGAACGGGTGATATTTTATTTATCTGCATGAATGCATTCTAAGATATATATGATGTTAAAACTATAATATTTAAGCTAGTATAAAGATATTGCTAAATTATCCTAATCATAATATGCTAGCATGAATATACTATTGATATGAAAATGAAATGCTTTTAAATATTTATGATGATGTTTTAACAAAGAGAGGCTAAGATGCTTAGTAAATTAGACTATAATGTAGATGCACGAAACTTGGATTCTATGAAAATGAGGAATGAGAGCTCTATTTATAGGGAAAATAGGGCAATGGGTGGTTAAGATTGAGTAATCTTAACAAGGGCTAGGATTGAAAGTTAATCAATCCATGTTTACAATTCTCACCAATGAAATGGTGACAATTGTCAACAAGAGGTTGCTTGAGAGGAGATGCAAGAAGCATTAAATGTCTAGGTAGAGATGAGCGTTACCCTAGGAGATAAGGGTTAAGGTTAGGCTAGGGTTATCCAATGGATAAAGATTTTACCCAAGGGGTAAACTCTTGTGCAAGGGTTAATAGGATAACCAAGGTTAAATCCATGAATGATTGATGAGACCCTTGAGTCAAAAGGATAGTTAAGTTAGAGGAAAGTCTCTAACCAAAGGTTAAAGATGAGTTAACCATAAATGGTTATGTAAGAGTCTTTAAGGGTTTCGAAGACTTTTAGAGGTTAACCATTTGAAGACACAAATCCTTTAATGGTTATTGAAGACTTTGGAAGCTTTGAGAAGTGAGTTCTTTTTGCTTAGGAATGTGACAATAAATAGGAGATGAATTAGGCTAAATTGGAAGTGATTAGAAGAATCTAGAAGGGGTTTAGGAGGCAAGTGGAAGTTGTAGGAAAATGCAAGTGGATGAGGGGAAAGGATTTTAATTAAAATAAAATTGCTTTATTTCAACTAAAATAGATGCAACTTGCATAAATACAAGTGGGGGGATTTAATAAATAAATTATATTTATTTATTTGCAAGGATCAATTTAATTAAATGTAAATTTAACTAAAAAGAGAGAAAGGGGAATTAATTAAATAAAGTGATTTATTTTAATTACAGGCTAGAAAAGGTTTATGTGAATTTAATTAAATAAATTGAGTAATTTATTTAATCAAATAGATGAATGTGAAGAAATTAATTAAATAGAATTTAATTAATAGGAGGGATGAGGTTAAATAAATATTAAATGTTTATTTAAGAAAGTGGTCGGATTTATATGTCTACACAAAGGTCTACGTCGGCTTCCATGGTGATGGCAATCTTCATAAATCTGACAACAAATAAATGTTGTGCTCCTTCCTTCTAGATCGAGGCTCTGATACCATGTAAAATTTTCTAACCTGCATAGTATGGATCTAGCAAGAAGAGAAGAGAAAAAATTGTAGAAGAAAAATTAGAATAAAGAACTCATCAACCATTGTATTAATTCATTATTTTTATTACATTATCCCAAAGCATGATTTTATACAAATCATGAACCAATGCATGAACCTTGATCATGCATAAATCATTGGAATGAAAGGAAGAGGAAAACTGAATTTAACTTGTTGTTTACACAGTTCGTTTAGTTAGGCTTATGCAATATCATGCAATTATAGGTGATACCCATAAATCACGGAGATGACGGCAAGAAATTGGAGTTACGATTGCTAGAATTACTACTGTTGCATGATATACACCACTAACACAAGGGAGCCATAGACCATTAGTCACAAAAGAACAGCATAAGAATACATTGTTGGGTATTACATAAAGGTATCAATCGCATTGTTAAGATTGTCTAATCTCCCCTTACCACTTTTTTTTTTGAAAAATGTGAATTGGAGGAGTGTTGGAAGTCGATTGGTTGTGGTAGGGAAGAAGCCGCCAGCCAAAAGAGCAGTTGTGGCCCTTTGAGTTTGGACGTGGTGATATAAGGTTGCCATTCCCAGTATCATGAACACATCTAGCTGTTAGTGGTGTTGGGGTTGCAATTAGCTTGAGCTGTAAATTTTTTTGGACGTGGTATATGTTGTTTTGACTAAGTAAAAGCAGGTTTTTGAAAGGAACCTGAACCTCTTACAAAGCAGGATATATAGAAAAGACTAGAAAACAACATGCCTGATCACTTCAAATGATAAAACAGATCCCAACCTAACAAAAAGGGACCACAACCAAACCAAATGCCTTAGTATTCTTGCAATGTGGAGTGGAGATATAACAGGATATAAAAGAAAGTGTGTGCAGGCTATGGGGCGTGAAGGCTCAAATTGATTCACAGCGATAGCTTGTCCAAAAGTCTTATAAGTTTGTCTAGTCTTTGTGGGCTACATTGTTCTTCCTAACCACGGCATTCACAGAGTGTTATAATCACAGGGGTGCCTAAATATTGCAATAGTTGGGTGTTTACCTTATTCTCTCTAGTCACTAGAGTTTGATGCTTACTCATGGGAGTAGCATATTCACATAGTTACCTCGTCCGCAGGAAATATGGATGCATAAGATTAACTTTGTCGTGAAGATCCAAGTTTGAAATGAACCCATCTTAGCCACAGGTTTAGGCTGAGTATCTGTGACCTGGGTGTGTCATGAAGGAAGGATGTTGGAGCAATAGATTTTGCATGTTATGCTAGTATATGAGGGAATTTCAATGTGTATTGTTTGAGCATAAGCCAATTTCTAAGAATTAATTTCGTACAAAAGGGGAGCTAGTTGGAATCTGTTGGCATTTTTTATGTTTATGTTGTGATTGTCATTGATGGACACACACTTGTATTGAGATCCCCTTTGTATGTACGAGGTATAGCTCAATCGGTATTTGTTCCAACCGGTATGTTGTATTCTAGTCTTTAGACTATTGGTGATTTTGCAGAATGTGTTTCCCAGTCTGAAGTGGCATGTCGACCCCAAGTAGTTCATAGATCTCAAGTGATATGAGGAAGCAAAGTGGCATAACACATTCTTACCAGTCTTCATTTTTGTTAAACCGACAACCGGTAATACTTTGTGATGAGTTACCAACCGGCATTTTCTGATGAGTTACCAATCCACCGATTGATTGATGGTGTCGACATACTGATAGTGTTTTTTGTGTCGTATTACTGAGTATGTCTAGATTCATTGAACCTAAGAAATTGTAATGTAATCCAATTGGACCGACATGAAATTAGATTCCTTTAAAAGGACATCATGTCTAGGGTTTTAGGTAGTTGTCAAAAGGGTATAAGGTGATTGTTGAGTTGTTGTAAGAGCGATCTTATCTGAGAAGATCAAGTTGTAACTAAGAGAGAGATAGAGAAGACTGAAGTAATGCTGGAATGCATTATCAATGAGCAATACTGGATCTAACCAAGCAGTCTGTGCTATTAGATAGATCAAACACTTGTTGATTACTCACATCTTTGACAAGTTTGTAGCCCTTAACCGGGTAGGCCCAAAAGCCTTTGTAAAATCCTCTAACAAGGTGGTTCACCTCTGTGAATCTAAAATCCTCTAAAAAGGTAGTCTTTAATCGGACTTATCTCCTAACAAAGATTGAGATTCCTAACAGGATCTGTTCTGGTGAAGAACATTGTAAGACCTTAACCGGTCTGACCTTAACCGGTCTGGTTTCTATTATGCAGATAGTGACTTGTGAGTTCCATCTCATCGTGGTTTTCCCTTTTGGGTTTCCACGTCAAATATCTTGTGTTATGGTTGTATTGTTTTTGTGGGTGAATGCTTTATTTGCATTTTGGTTTGCATGTGTGATAACCGGTCTGTCTGTTAAACTGTTTTACTAGTTTATCTTCAGATTGTTTAAGTGCTTAAGTACAAAGATTTTTGGCATACTAATTCACCCCCCCCCCCCCACTCTTAGTATTCATCAATTGGTATCAGAGCCAACCTTTCTATAAGCTTAACCACTTGGAAAGAGACATGGGGGAATACACCTTGAGGGAACTTACTCAATGGCTCACTCAGTCTTAGCAAGCCTATGATGATCTTATGGTCAAATACAAGGCATCTCAAGCAAAAAGGAGAGAACATGCAGAGAAGCGGATGGAGCTATCTGAAAGTAGTTCTGAAGATGAAGCAAATATGGAAGCTATGATTGCAGAAGTAAATAAGTTGAATGATTCAAACTCCAATCTAAGAAAGGAGTTGGAAGGACTGACTATCCGGTTTAGTCAAGAGCTTGAGAACCGGAGGAAAGCTAAAGATCTGGTAAAGGACAAAGATCATGAGATCTCCAAGTTGAAACAAGAGATTAGTGCACTGACTACTCGCCTTCATGAGAGCAGAATGGAGAAAGGAGTACAAGATGAACTGAACATAGCTATCTCTAAAAATGCAAGCCTAATGGAGACAAATACTGCTATTTCCAAAGAACTCTCTGAGTCAAAGGAAATACTTGCTAAATTCAGCAAAAGTACTGTCAAGCTAGAGCAAAAGCTTGAGTCATCTAGACCGGTAAAGAATACCAATGGACTTGGTTTCTCTGGACATGAGGAAGGAGACTCCTCAAGAACAAATGCTAAAGCATCAAAGAAGCAACTGGCACTCAAAGGAAAAGGTAAGCAAAAATTCAAACCTGTTTTCTTTAACTGTCTTAAAGAAGGACACGCTGCCAATGTATGTAGGAGCAAAGCCTACAATAATTTTCCTTATTTTATCAACAATGTACCTAGATCCAATAAGTTCAATGGTCATTGTTATGCATGCAACAAGTTTGGGCATAGAGCATCTGAATGCAGGTCTGTCATGAACAATATCGGAAGATATCCTCAGAGGACCCAAGGAGCTGGTCTGGAATCTTTTGTGAACCGGAACCCTAACCAGTTTAATGCTTACAATTATCAGTCAACAACAATGGTTATCAATAGGCAACTAGATGGAGAGAAAACTATTGGATTTGTCATGGACATGATCACACTGTTGCTACATGCAGAAGGAAGAATGGAAACATGAACAATGGACCTTGGAGAGCACCTGGATTGGTTTGCTATCACTGCAACAAACCAGGTCACATTGCAAGATTCTACAAAAGCAGAAAGAGTATATCTGATGATATACCGATCACTCAAAAAGGAGAAGTTGATGTTGAAAAAGTTCAAGCAGACATGAACAAAACCTGGAGGAAGAAACCAACAATGTTGGAAGAGGAACCGGTTTCTGCACCTAGTGTGGAAATATCAAAACTGGCAAACTAAGCTCCAAAGAGGCTTAGGGGGAGCAAACGGCGAAATTATTGTGAACCCCCGATTACACCGGTGACCTTAACCGGTATGTAATACCTGTCGCTTGGCAGAAGACCAAAAATGGTAAAAGAGGCAAATTAGGGTTTACGCCCTAATGGAGGAGCATTAATGGTGGTAGGTGAGAGACATGTATAAAAGCATATTTCAAATCATTTCTCACTATCTATTTTCGAGCGAAGAAAATTTTTTCAAAGTGTAGAGCGTAGAAAAGGTGATTTGAGATAAGATTTCAAGAAATTGACAAGTCTTGAAGGAGATTCAAATCCAGTTTGCAAGCGGTCATGGAGAACACAAAGCGGTGATTTAGCAACCGACGGAGAGTGGAGTGAAGAAGAATTAGGAAGCCCTAAATTTGCGTTGTAAAGGTATTTTTCATTTTCTTGAAATACTCAACAATGGCTTCCGCATCTCATACCAGTTCTAGTACATCAATTGAGTCGGAAAGCTTTATTCAAAGGAAGTCCAAATATAATGCCTTATCACAAGTTTCGGCTGGAGTCATAGTTGAAGAGGGAATTTTAGATTATATTGATTGCAAAATAGAAGACCTAGGGTCTTTAGCGATTCACACCCAGTTAGGTTTATTTTGTGGCAAGGACAAGAAAATCAAACCGGAGTTTAGTATCCTAGAGAAGAAGAAACTCCATAATGCAGTATACTTTCTGGAAGACTTTACGGAGGATCATATCAGGATCATTTTGAGCAGAGTCCATGGTGACAAGATGCACCTGGAGAGGACACGTGATATCATGCCTCAGGCAATTCATGCAGTCACTGGCTTCTATAACACAGGGGAAGTGCCAGCCCTCAGAACGGTAAGCAAAATGGAAATGACCAAGCTCACTAGTTCAACAAGTGACTCACGAGGTATGACAATTAACCCTATCAAGGATGATCTGGTGAAATACGCCTGCATGGTGATAGGCTACAAAACATTCTCAGCCAGCAGGATTAATTTTGTATCTGTTGTAGCAGTAAATGCTGCTTACTGGATGATTAAAGAGGACGCATCATTTGACCTATGAACCGGTATGCAGAGGCAACTCCTGTCTAATCTAAAGTCGATTAAATAGGATAATTGACTAAGATTCAAGTTTGGACAACTATTGGTTGGGTTGTTTTTCTATTTTCAAGGCTACTTTCCTAGAGTAGGAGATGTCCAGTGATCTCCTAACCAACTGATAACCAAGCAGATCAAGGAAACCATACAAGCCATTGGAACCGGTTACCCTAAGGTGTTGAACAAATATTTTGATGAGTTTAGAAGGAAGATGAGTCAAAGGGTAACGATCTCAGGTGACATCATTAAGAAATATGAAGATGACATATGTTTCACCATTCAGGTGGACAAATGCCTAATGGAGGCTGTTGAGCCTAGAATGGATGAAGTGGAGCCAATGGGCTGCGAGGTTATGTATGATATGCTGGAAGGTTATGCCTCAACCCTTATTGCCTCGCCTCTTGATCCTAAGGCTAAGAGGACTGGAACCTACTTGGAGAGGATTGCACTGGCCGAGGAACCATCTTTTAAGAAAGGAAAAGAACCGGCTACAAAGAAAGCCAAGGCAGTGCCTGCAGCATCGGCATTGGCTACTACTACAACTCCAAGAGTGACCAAGCGGTCACCTGCAAAGAAGAAACTAGAAGTGGCACCGGAAAAAGTCTTCGAAAGAAAAAGGAAGACTAAGTTAAATGAACTGGACTGTGAAGAGACTGAGTCTGATGAAAAGCCAAAGAAGGCCAGATAGACAAAGAAGATGAAGAAGAATGAACCAGCTTCATTCACACCGGTAAATATTGATATCTCCTCATACAAACCTTTGACACATTATCAAAGGACAATAAAGAATATTAGGAGAAAATTACTTCATGATTTAGTAGATTATTATGATGATTTCAGTGATGAGGAAAAAGAACAAGTATTACAAGAAATCATTATTTATTTGTGTAAAAATGACTGATCGCCATCAGAGATTAAATCTCAGACACCAGATTCTTTATATAAAGCATTAGATAATAAATGGCGCATTGCCATTGAGAAAGAACAGGAGATTAGGGAGAAAGTCTTTGCACAGTACTTTCCTGACCTCTCAAATTCAGAATTATTTGATGTTTTGGATCAGAATAAAGGACTCTTCTTCACAAGGAGAAGAAGACTATGGCTATTAGAGGGGAGAATTAATGATGTTGAAAAAGACACTCATTAGCATATGGACTATGCTATCAATTCTCACAAAGAACGAATGGCCAACCTCCAAGTGCAAAAAGAGTCGGTTGTATCCAAACCGGATGAAGTTTTTGATGAAGAAGGAAACCTGGTTGAAAAACAAATCAACACTATTGATGTCGATGCACTAGACATAGAAGATGTCACTTAGGACATACCTTCCGAGGGAACAGAACAGGGTCAACAAGCCGAACAGGGCAGTGAGCAAGCCAAGGACACACAGGAAGCGGCTAAGGAACAAGAAGAGAAGAAGAAGAGGGATGAAGATGAGAAAAAAAGAAAAGAGGAAGAGAAGAGAAAAGAAGAGGAGGAGAAGCGAAATGATGAAGAGAAGAAGAAGCAAGAAGATGATAAGAAGAAGAAAGAAGAAGAGGATAAAGAAGAAAAGAAGAAGAAGGAAGAGGAAGAAAAGAAGAAGAAGGAAGAGGAAGACAAGAAAGAAGAAGAGAAGAGGAAGGAAGCAAAGAGGAAAAAGAAAGAAGAGGAAGACAAGGCACAAGAACAGAAGAAGGAAGCAGAGAAAAGGAAGAAGGAAGAAGCAGACAAGGCAGCAGAAGAAATGAAGAACACATAGATGGAGACTCCGAAGGCAATCGGGAGTCAAGCCAAACCGGCTGATATCTCCAGTCCTATCGATCTCCAGTCTGCAAGTGAGTTGGAGCTTATGCAAAGAATCAAGGATGCTCAAGAGTGCCTTGAAATCATACGAAGGAAAAAGGAGCAAGACATAATTCAAGCAGTTATAGACACACTTACCAGTTTGATCCCCGGTACCAATCTTCCTAACACTGAATCATCACTAGCACAACTCAAACTACTATGTACTGTAGTGGATGATCAGGTGCAGAGCCTGGAAGAAGCAGCTGAGGCAAATGTCAAGAAAGAGCATCAAAAGGATCTTAACATTGCTCTGGTGAAAAAGTTGAATGAGCTCCAGTCTGAACGTCTGAAAGACCAAAAGGATATAAGGGATGCTTTGGATGAGGGAAACTTGCTACTTAGCAAAATCTATCAACACCATCTATTTTGCGATGATGTGCTAACTCATAAGCAAAAGCTTCAAACGGACTTACAGTCCTACTTGAGCACATTTAAGCCACCCTATGATTCCTTTGCAACTTATGGGCAAACCGTTCACCGATTCCAGATCCAGTCAGCCAAAATGGAGCAAGAGATCAGTACATGATCTAGAGATTTGTAGGAGCTACAACTGGTTTTACTTCCACGTCTACAAATTCTTCAGAAGTGTTATCTGAACCTGGATGCCTTGACAGTTACACAGGAGCTAAGCATAGTTGATGCCATGGAGGAATAGGTATCCCAAATGCAAACAAAGAAAGAAGTGGTCACCTCCCTACTTAAGTCCTGGTCTCTATCCATGAAACAATTTTTGCAGGACTATAAATCAGTTTTTGACAAGTATTATTCATTGTTGTGATAAACTTTTATTATTTCAATATCAAATGGAAAGAGGGTTGTTCAGGGGTACTTTGTCATTGTTAGCAAAGGGGGAGAAGTACTCTATCTATTTTGGAGAAGAATAGGGAGAAGTATCTAGTTTTAAAATTTTGATATATGCTATATGCTCTGATATCTCAATGTTTATGCTCTGTATGCAAAATTTCTATACATTGTATTGATTAAGGGATAGTGTATATGCTTAGGGGGAGCAATTTTGTTAATGGCATATTTTTATTGTACAACACTTAGATGTCAAAATTTAATTTTCCTAAGTGTTGCCATCAATGTCAAAGGGGGAGATTGTTGGCATTTTTTATGTTTATGTTGTGATTGTCATTGATGGACACACACTTGTATTGAGATCCCCTTTGTATGTATGAGCGAGAGCTCAATCGGTATTTGTTCCAACTAGTATGTTGTATTCTAGTCTTTAGACTATTGGTGATTTTGCAGAATGTGTTTCCCGGTCTGAAGCATCATGTCGACCCCAAGCGGTTTGTAGATCTCAAGCAGTACGAGGAAGCAAAGCGGCATAACATATTCTTACCAGTCTTCATTTGTGTTAAACTCGCAATCGGTATTTTGCATGAACCGGTAATACTTTGTGATGAGTTACCAACCGACATTTTGTGATGAGTTACCAATCCACCGATTGATTGACGGTGCCGACACTGACAGTGCTTTTTGTGTCGTATTACTGAGTATGTTTAGATTCATTGAACCTAGGAAATTGTAATGTAATCCTATTGGACCGACATGAAATCAGATTCCTTTAAAATGACATCATGTCTAGGGTTTTAGGTAGTTGTCGAAAGGGTTTTAGATTGTTGAGTTGTTGTAAGAGCGATCTTATCTGAGAAGATCAAGTTGTAACTAAGAGAGAGATAGAGAAGACTGAAGTAATGCTGGAATGCATTAACAGTGAGCAATACTGGATCTAACCAAGCAGTCTGTGCTATTAGATAGATCAAACACTTGTTGATTACTCACATCTTTGACAAGTTTGTAGCCCTTAATCAGGTAGGCCCAAAAGCCTTTGTAAAATCCTCTAACAAGGTGGTTCACCCCTGTGAATCTAAAATCCCCTAACAAGGTAGTCTTTAATCGGACTCATCTCCTAACAAAGATTGAGATTCCTAAAAGGATTTGTTCTGGTGAAGAACATTGTAAGACCTTAACCGGTCTAACCTTAACCGCTCTGGTTTATATTCTACAGATAGTGACTTGTGAGTTCCATCTCACTGTGGTTTTTCTCATTTGGGTTTCCACGTCAAATATCTTGTGTTATGGTTGTATTGCTTTTGTGGGTGAATGCTTTATTTGCATTTTGGTTTGCATGTGTGATAACTAGTCTGTCTATTAAATTGTTTTACCAATTTATCTTCAGATTGTTTAAGTGTTTAAGTACAAAGATTTTTGGCATACTAATTCACCCCCGCTCTTAGTATTCATCAGAATCGCAGTCAAGTTGCAGTCACATTCAGGTGCCTCAAAAAATACTTTGTGTAAATATTGTTATCTTTAATTGAACTGGAACTACAATGATGGTGCAACACGCCTCTTGGGTTTTGGATTTTTTTTGTTGTTTATGTGTTGGTAGATGGTCCTACACCCTAGAATGGTGGTTTTGAATCAGTGTGGATCTTTGGAAGAATTAATGTAATAAAGAACCTCTTTTAAGGTCAGTTAACCCTAGGTCATTTATAAAGCTAGTGACCAACTTTGACCAAAGGTTCATCTAGGGTAGGAGGTACGTTTTTAATTTGACCGCTTAGTTGTTTTAGGCTTATGGTTGGTCTACAAGTCCATTAGGAACTCTGGAGTATCAAAATTGAAAAGTTGTCAAAAGATGTAAAAATTTGTAAAAGTTGCTAAGCAACATTTCCCCACCGATTGGCAAAGAAGTTCCAACGGTCCTAACAAATTGAAAATTAGTTGTCGTTGTTGGGGGGAGGCCTATTTGTGCCTTGGAGATCATCGGTGAGTTGTTTGGATGATGAATGTAAGATGTTGGTGGTTTGAATAAACAAAAACTCAAGTTTTGCGCATTTTCACTAGTTTTTCATACTATACAATTTGATAGAGCATTGGTTGGCATGAATTTTTGAATTGGTTTGATTGTGGTGTGAGTTTAGGTTCGAATACAAGTGGTCTGACTCAAATTGGTGGAGTCTGGAGCAAGTTGTAGGCAATTTATCAAAAACTATCACTCAAGGACCCGGTACATAGGGTTTCACCAAAAACATGACCCTAACCTACAAATCCTATTGAAGAACTCATCAGCCCTTTGGGAAATGGAAGTTGAGGGTGTGTATATTGTGATTCCAAGGGGGTGGAATCTAGGACTGATTTTTGGTGTGGTTTCCACCATACCCTAGGTTAAACAAAACCATGTGTTTAGCCTAGCCTTGAGGAGGAATGAGAGAACAGTCACCTAAGGAGAGTTTGGGAACCGGTTTAAGGGTGGTTTTGGTTCATTAGACACCTAAGGAACATTCTTGAGTGGTGAGTTAGATTCTACAACTCCATTCTTAAGTAGTTGCTTTGGAAAATAGACGTAATTAGGTCTATTAGGTCTGCCAACCCAGTAGGTTCTTAGGGGTGTTGGAGAAAGTTCATAACTCCATCTCTTCGAATTTGATATAAGTCCCAAAAGGGTACTCCAAAATGTAATTTTTTCCTAGGGTTATTTCAAATAAATTTGAATGATTTGATAAATATCGGTCAGACAAGGCTACAAAAAATAGGCCTAATTGGGGGTTCCTTGACCCGGTGTAGTAGGAAGTCTTCAAAATTGGCTCAAAGGCATAGGATGAGTGTCCTTGGTTGAAAAATATCCCTAACCCTCCTTATAAAGTTCTATGGTTTATTGAGTACATTGGTGTGTTGGTAGAATCCTAGTTGTGGGTTGAGATAAGCCTTGTCTAGGCTTAAAAAGGGTGATTTGAGTCTTCTTACCTTCTTGTTGCCCACTCTGCATCAGGTGGTATCACAGCTTTAAAGGTTCTTCAAGGTGGAAGAAGTACATTGGTAAGATATCAGAAGGAGAAGACACTAGTGATGGAAAAAGGATGACCAATGTTGAATTGGCCAAGTCGGTAAGAGAGTAGGCGGCAACCAACAAAGAGATGAGAAAAGAATTGGAGAGGTTGAAGGGTAAGATGGAAAAGAAGCAAGGAGACTCTGAAGAAGAATGGGAATAAGGGAATGAGGATGATGCCCTTTTGCAGGCAAGAGAAAGGATACTTGCAGATCAAAGAAGTTTCCTTGAAGCCCTTGAGAGAGTAGGTAGTGGAGATGACAAAGCAAGCCTACCTATGTTTACTAGGAAGATGAACCCAGAGGAAGTGATGGATTGGTTGGAGGCCTTAGATAATCACTTTGAGTGTGAAGATGTTCCTGAGAACCAAAAGATGAAGACTTCTAAGTCCAAGATAAAAGGATTTTCCCATAGTTGGTGGAACTTCTTGCAAAATGAGAGAGTAGAAGAGGGAAAGAACCCCATCTCATCACGGAAGAGGATGGTTGCAGAGGTGAAAAGACAATTTGTACCTAAGGATTATGAAGTGACAATTCACAAGAAGTTGCATAGCTTAAGACAAAAGGATTTGGATGTCATTGGATACATAGAGGAGTTCCAAAAACTATCCTTGAGAGCAAGGGTACCAGAGAATGAAAAGAAAAAGTTGGCAAGATAGATGAATGGCCTCAAGTATGCCATTCAAGATAAATTAAGTCTCTTCAATTTGGAGACAGTTCACAAATGCTATCACATGGCACTAAGGATTGAAGTAAATTTTATTAGAAAGGGAGACCAGCAAGGTAGAGGAAGAGGAGGTAACTTTAGAGGAAAAGGTAGATTTGGTGAAAGAGGAACATCTCCTAAACCACAAGGAGAGTCAAGTAATCATGAATCAGAAGGAGAACCAAGTCACAAGGAGAGTTTCAGAGGAAGGAGACCAAATGGTCAAGGTAGATTTGGAGTTAGAGGAGCCAATGTGTTCACTGGAAGGTGTTTCACATGTAATCAAGTTGGCCATCAGTCATTTAGATGCCCTAAAAAATAAGGCTCTAACAGTCAAGGTGGAGAAAGAAGAGTTTATTTGGTACAGGAGGACACCCAAAGTGTGAACTCACCCTCAAGACATGTAGACCCAGAGAAACAGGAGTGTCTGTTGTTCCAAAGGACCCTCTTGAAGGTACCAATTGTAAAGGAGACACCACAGAGGAAGACATTGTTTAGAACTACTTGCAAGGTAAGTGGAAAGGTATGTAGAGTCATTGTGGACTCAGGATCAACGGATAATCTTCCTTCAATTGAGATGGTCAGAAAACTTGGATTGAAGAAATTTCCTCATCCCTGCACCTACAAAGACTCCTGGTTGAGCAAAGAGAAGCAAGCCTTGGTAAGTGAACAAGTCTTGGTTGAATTTCAAATAGGTGAATATAGAGACAAGATCTTGTGTGATGTTGCAGAGATGGATGCTTGTCATTTACTCCTTGGAAGACCATGGCAATTTGATGTAGACTCAAGACATCATGGGAGGAAAAATGTCTACAAGTTAACTAAAAATGGTGTGCAATACACTATGACTCCACTACCAGATGATGGTAAGGACAGTCACGTTGTGACTAGTGTCATGTTAGTAGGTAAAGAGGAGTTTATGCAGACAATCAGAGAGAAGGGTACCCCATGCTTTTCCATAGTGTTGAATCCAAGAGAAGAAGTGAGAAAGAAAATGGAAGATAAGGTGCAAGAAAGGACTGCAGGTCCTAGGGAAGTGAAGGAGTTGTTGGAAAGATACAAGGGTATAGTTGCAGAAAGCAAGCCAAAGACCCTACCACCTTTCAGAGATCTGAGTCATTGTATTGACCTTATACTAGGCTCAACATTTCCCACCAAAGTAGCATATAAATTATGTTGGCATATGGACACTCCAATGAGACATTGTATGTGATTGAAGGTTTTGTCATTGATGGCAACCTTGCAATCCTATGGCATCGGCAAGACATCATACCGGCAAAGAATTACACAGGCAAGATAGTGCACCGGCATCAACAAGATCACTCTACACCGGCACCGGCACAGAAGAAAAGATGTATACCAGCATAGAGGCTGACAAGATTTTTGATATGTAATATTTTTTTTATTATTGTAAGCCGACTTGGCAAATTGTAAAATGACTCTTGTATATAAAGGAGATCATTGTAGACATTTAGTGAGGTAATGTAGCGAGCATAAAGAAAATTATTAGGCAGACCTAATGTGTGAATCATAGGTCAAGGGTATATGTAAATAACAGAGTTAGAACCGGTACTGAATCTGGCATTGGAGATGCTATTGTAAAGCAGTACAAGTCATTGGATTAGTATAATCCTCATTGTAAGTCAGTGTAACTTCTCATTGAGCAGTGAGCTCTAGGCAGTTGGCCTTCCTGCATGTGCAGGCCCCTATTGTAAGTAATATTATCTTATTGGCCAGTGAGTGAATATTGTGGGTCACAAATCTCACCGAGGTTTTTCCCACACCGGGTTTCCTCGTTAAACATCTTGTGTTATGGTGTTGTTTTCATGTGGATGTTTTTTATTTTGTTTATTGCATTAATTCTTGCATACCGATATACTGCTATTTTATGTTCTGCATGTTTCAAATTAATAAATACTCATTACTGGTTAGATAATGATTCACCCCCCCCCCTCTCAGTATCTGTGGGAATCCTAACAATTGGTATCAGAGCTTGGTCCTCTATTTTCAGAAGCCTAATAGCTTGAGGAAGATCTTGACACCGATAAAGATGGAAAATCTAATGAAGCAACTTGAAGGAGCTCTTACTGACTATGATGCAGAGAAGTTGAAAATATCAAATTAGAAGATGATTTAAGAGCAGCTCAAGATATCATTCAGGCACTTCAAGAAAATCTTACTGTTGTAAGAAATAAGAGAAGAGAACTTTGTGAAAAATTGCAAAATGAGAATGATGAAAAGGAATCTCTTAATGATATGATAAGCAAGTTGAAACAAGAGATCATGACAACAAAAAATGAAATGTAGGATATGACTATGAGATTTTGCAAAGAAATTGAGGATAGAAAGAAGAATGAAGAAGAATTGACCAGAAGGCTAAGTGATACAACAAATGAGAACACAAGACTTAGCTATGAAAATGACATGTTGAAGACAGATCTGGTGCATACTCAGAATGACTCAAATGAACTAATGAGACAAAAAGAAATCTTGGAAAGGGAATTGGAAACTACAAATCAACATAAAGAAAAAATCAAGAAAAGCTCAGAAGAACTTGGTACCTTATTGAAGAATCAAAAACCTAAAGGTGACACTTCTGCAATTGACTTTGAAGTTGGTGAAAACTCTGGTACTGCAAATACTCAGGATCACAGCAAATTGGTAAGACCATCTAATGCGTATAAATTCAATGGAAAATGCTTTAACTGTAATAAGTATGGTCATAGGGCAAATGAATGTAAATCTAGGAATTATCATAATATCAATACACCCACCGGTCAATGTTCCAAATGCAACAAAGTTGGTCATAACTCTGAAAACTACAAAATGAATGTGAGATGTTATGTTTGTGGAAGATTTGGACATTTATCTAATCAATGCAAAACACAAACCGGCATAGGTTATGGGAAAGCTATTCAGAAAAATAATGTAACTTGTTATGCATGTAACAAGATTGGGCATATTGCTAAATTTTGTAGAAGTAAAGGTACACCGGTAGACAACAAAAGTGCTAGCTTGAAAGGAAAAGAAAAAGTTGAAGAGGTTAAGCAAGAATTCTCAAAGCAATGGATTAGAAAAGATGATCTAAATATTGGGAATACTCCTCCACCAGTAGAACCAACAAATGCTTCACTGGTAGGACAGAGTGATGCTTCACTGGCAAGACAGAGCAATGCTCCACCGGTAGGAAGTTCTTCATCTAATTGAAGAAAATTTCCTTGAGGGTTTGGCAATCTAATGATACATATGCTATTATTCCCTCAGTTAGAGATAAGAAGTTGAAAATTACTCATCACCGGCAAACAATGTTAAGTGAATACTTCACCGGCATGCAATTAATTTGGTAGATGGCGAAAAGACATTATAAAAATAAGGTTTTGGCTCCATTTCATTTCACCATGATTTCAAACTTTCAGAGAGTGCAAAGATTCCGAGCTAAGGCATTTCGAGCAAGAAGCAAGCACACTCCAAGCAATCATCCATCCAAGACAAAAAAAAAAGGTATTTAATCATGGCATCCACCTCTGCAATTGAATACATAGCAAACCCTACTGTTGTGGAAGTAATCAAAAGACCTAGGCCCGTATTTCAATTAGTCCCTGAAATAGCAAAGAAGGATGATACCTTAGGTGCATTTTCTCAAATCCCTAAAGGTGTTGCATATGTTGAAGACCCTAGAATGTACATCCACTGCAACATTGAAGAGTTAGGAGACGAGGAAATCAAAACCATGTATAAAACCAAGATATGTGATGATACCGGCAATGTTAAAGCTGAACACAAGATTATTGAAACCCTAGGATTCACAGAAATCCTTTGCATCCCTGAATTTCCTAAGGATGTGATTAGGATAGTGTTAAGCAGAGTTCATGGAGAATTTTTCTAGTTAGATGCAATTCATAGGATCACCAAGGAAGTCGTAAAGACTATCACAGGGTTACCGGCCACCGGTAAAAGACTAGACAAAAACAAGAAGGTTTCAAATGATTTAGTCATAGACCTAATAGGTGCAACATTTGATAAGAGATCTCTAAGGGTTAACGATGTAAAGGATACAAATGTGAGATTAATAAGCATGATATTAGGTTACAAAGCCACTCATGCTAATAGACTTAACTCAGTTTCAAGTTTATGCATTAAGAGTGCTTATTATATGATAACAGACAATACAAAAATTGACATATGTGAATGGTTAAAGGATGAACTGATAGACAACCTTGGAAAGATAAAGAAGGATAAGAAAGGAACTTCCAGATTTGGAAATCTGTTAGTATGCCTAATGCTTCATATAACAAAATAGGTTCCCGGTATAGGATATAAAGAACTAGGATATGACATACTGATAGGAAAGCAATTGACATAACTGTTTAATTCCATGGGTGAGAACAAGGAAAACAACATTCATGACTTTTTCCAAGCACTGAAGACAAAAATGAAGAAAAGGATAAGGTTATCTCATAAAATTGTAGATAAATACAAAGATGATATATGCTTTGTTATTAAAAAGGATGAAATATGGATGGAAGCAGCCATCCCAAGGACAATCTGGGTAACCGAAATGGGCTATGAGACAGATGACCACATAGTTGAAACTTATGCCAAAGCACTTCTGGAAGCCCCCAAAGAACCTAAGGAAGAAGTATTTGGTAGTGCTGAAACCATAGAAAGCCAAATACAATCCAAGAAAAGAGTGAAGAAGGTAGAGGCATTTGTGAGGAACTGATCCAGATAAGCAAAGGCCATTAAGGAAGATGTATTAAAGAAAACTAGCATAACAAAAGATGAGTTGGCAGCCCCACAACCTGAAGCTCATCTATCACCGGTAGGTACTTCTTCGGAAGGTGACATGCCAGCAACCTTTAAAAGAGTTTTTAGGAAAAGAGATCCCTCACCAGCAACCACTCCTTCACCTAGAAGGACAAGGTAGAAGCAACAAGCTATGAGATCTCCAGTCAGAAAGGTCACACCTAAAAAGAAGCTAACTCCTAAGAAAAATAAAAAGACAAAAACTGACTTGGCACCTCTAGACATATTGCTAAATGAGATCACAGAGGAAGGAAAACTGAAAAACATAGGGAAAATTTATGACACTCTATCTGTTGATGAGAAAGGGAAAGTTGAGGAAAGTGTAATATTGCATATGGACATGTACAAAAAGTTTTTGATGGAAGTAATCAATGAAATTCCTAATGATTTGTACAAAAGACTTAAGGCCAGAAGACAAGGAGTGATTGAATTAGACAAGAAAATAAAAATAGAAAAACTACTTGTTGTATATCCGGTAAACTCTCCAAAGGAAATTGATGATCTGATTGCTCAGGCAAACCGGACAGTTTTCTCCACTGCACACCGGCATATTTCACTGATGGCGGGAAGAGTTATAGAAGTTACAGAGGAAACAAAAGATGGTTGGGACATATTCTTGGTTGAAAAGGAAAAACAAGAAGAATACAGGAATCCCAAGCCTATTAAGGTATATCAGAAGGATAAGGACAAAGGGAAAGGCAAAGTTGGTGGACCTCCAAGCATAAAGGTTAAAGACAAGCTACCTCCACCTGTGAAAATTACAACCATTGAAGACCAACTGGCAACAGAAAGCATGGATGTAGAGGATAGCAATCCAAATCCTGAAGTCCTATACACTGTAAATGTTGATACCCAAAAGATCAACATAACAGTTGATAAAGATGCAACTGAAAAGTCAGATATGGCTAAAGAGCCTCTGGTAACAGGAGATACAGAGCAACCAGTGGAGGATACAGGGAAAAAGATGGAATCTGAGGTACAAACAAAGAAACCAATAGAGCTAAAGGCTCCGGAACGGGCTCACAAGGAAACAATGCCACCAGTAAGCAATGAAGCAGGAAAACTAGTGCTAAAAGAAATGCAAACACAAACTGACCTGCCAAAGGTCAATACAAGTATGATTATTTCCACCGGCACTCAGACTCTTGGATCATCATCAACATTCAAGTCAACTAATGTGACTGAGGTATTACTTGAATTAATTAAGAAAATAACTGACTGCAGTTCACAAGCTTATAAAGCAATAGATGATTCAATACCAATTTTGAAAATAATTGCTCCTGATTGTAATATAGATAATAAAGATTATTTAGGACAATTGGATACATTATGTAAATACATTTCTGGAAATATTGAGAAAATAAAGGAAGAATCAGTAAAGGACATGGTAGAAAAGGAGAAATAGAAATTCTTTGATGAAGAAATAAAGAAGTGTAACAGAGACTTTGACACACTTCTACCGGAACTATGTAGTTTGTTGAAAGAGTATAAAAATCTGTATAAAGACACATGCAAAACAAACTTCTTGACTGTAGATATTGACAAGAAAATAAGCAAGACACGGGATGAGATAAATAAGCTTGCAGACAATTTTGTCAACTCATCGAATTCACTATCTGTTTTTGAAGATAAGTTAGCAAATTTTGAGGAAGAATTGCTTAAACAAGAAAGAGAGAAAGAGAGAATAATAAACAAGGCAAAACACTTGAGATCTAAACTGAGTCCAAGATTGGACTATCTAGCATCTCTGCGGAAGGAAATCTCAGAGGCATTAGCACAGGGAAGTAAAACACTGGTAGAGCAATTGCAGTATCTCACCAGTACTGTGAAGAGGACTGAAACAGCAATAAAAGATAGCAAAAAGTTTATGGATAGTATAAACTTAATTTTTGGCGATCTTTTTCAGATAATAACTACCCAACTACAGGGTTGAGGATATGGACAGATGTAACTACAAACTCTACTAACATCTTGACAACCTTTGTCATTGATGCCAAAGGGGGAGTAGTAGGATGAGAAAGTTCAAAGACAGGAATCATATGCTCAGGGGGAGCCCTTCATATTTTTGGTAAACATTCTTTTTGGTAAAAAAATTTTGGACTACACATTTTGCACACTTTTTGAAATTTCTCATGAGTGTTGCCATCAATGCCAAAGGGGGAGATTGTTGGCATATGGACACTCCAATGAGACATTGTATGTGATTGAAGGTTTTGTCATTGATGGCAACCTTGCAATCCTATGGCACCGGCAAGACATCATACCGGCAAAGCATTACATAGGTAAGACAGTGCACCGGCATCAACAAGATCACTCTACACCGGCACCGGCACAGAAGAAAAGATGTATACCAGCATAGAGGTCGACAGGATTTTTGATATGTAATATTTTGTTTATTATTGTAAGCCGACTTGGCAAATTGTAAAATGACTCTTGTATATAAAGGAGATCATTGTAGACATTTAGTGAGGTAATGTAGCGAGCATAAAGAAAATTATTAGGTAGACCTAATGTGCGAATTATAGGTCAAGGGTATATGTAAAGAACAGAGTTAGAACCGGTACTGAATCTGGCATTGGAGATGCTATTGTAAAGCAATACAAGTCATTGGATTAGTATAATCCTCATTGTAGGTCAATGTGACTTCTCATTGAGTAGTGAGCTCTAGGCACTTGGCCTTCCTGTATGTGCAGGCCCCTATTGTAAGTAATATTCTCTTATTGGCCAGTGAGTGAATATTGTGGGTCACAAATCCCACCGAGGTTTTTCCCACACCGGGTTTCCTCATTAAACATCTTGTGTTATGGTGTTATTTTCATGTGGATGTTTTTGATTCTATTTATTGTATTAATTCTTGCATACCGGTATACTACTATTTTATGTTCTGCATGTTTCAAATTAAGAAATACTCATTACTGGTTAGATACTAATTCACCCCCCCCCCCCTCTCAGTATCTGTGGGAATCCTAACAAATTGACCCCTGATCAAAATGAAGAACTTGCAAGGCAAGTACATGAGTTGCTAGAAAAGGGATTCATAAGGAAGAGCATTAGCCCTTGTGTTGTCCCTACACTATTGGCCCCTAATAAAGAAGGTACATGGAAATTATGTATGGACTCTAGATCCATAAATAAGATCACAATCAGGTATAGGTTCCCTATGCCTCAGATAGAGGACTTGATGGACTGTCTAGCAGGAGCCAAGTACTACTCTAAGGTTGATTTGAAGAGCGGTTACCATCAAATTGGGATAAGAGAGGGAGATGAGTGGAAGATAGCCTTCAAAATAAATGAAGGACTTTATGAATGGCTAGTTATGCCATTTGGCCTCTCAAATTCCCTTAGTACATTCATGAGACTCATGAATGAAGTCTTGAAACCTTTTATCAATCATTTTGTTGTTGTGTACTTAGATGATATTCTAATTTTTAGCAAAGATAGGGATGAGCATCTAACACACTTGGATTTGGTATTGAAAAGGTTGAATGAAGAACAGTTGAAGATCAATTTGGAGAAGTGTGTCTTCTTGCAAGAAGAGTTGGTGTTTCTTGGTTTTGCAATATCCAAGAGCAATCTCAAGATGGACCCATCCAAGGTGGAAGCAATCCTCAATTGGCCTACAACTAGAAATGCAAGTGAGGTAAAGAGTTTTCATGGTCTTGCAAGCTTCTATAGGAAGTTTATTAAGAATTTTAGTGGTGTATGTGCACCTATGATTGATACTATTAAGGGGGGTAGAAAATGTTAGTTTGTATGGACTAGTGAAGTAGACAAGCCCTTTGAGTATTTAAAAAGGAGGGCATCAGAACAACCTATATTGGTTTTACCTGGTTTTCATAAGGTTTGCACCATAGAATGTGATGCAAGTAACAAGGTAGTAGGGGGAGTCTTGAGCCAAGAAGGTAGACCAATAGCCTTCTTTAGTGAAAAATTGAATGAGGCTAAACAAAAATACTCAACCTATGACTTAGAGATGTATGCAATGGTCCAATCCTTGAGGAAATGGAGGCATGATTTGTTGCCAAAGGAATTTGTAGTCTATACGGATAACCATGCTCTGAGTTTCTTGAATAGGAAGGACAAGTTGAATCACCAACAGATGGAGTGGATGGAATACCTTCAAGCTTTCACTTTCACCATCAAGCACAAGAAAAGAGTAGAAAATAAGGTAGTTGATGCCCTTAGTAGGAGGAACTTGAAAGTAAAAGAGATTTAGTTGGACAGCATAGGCATTAATTACATGAAGGATATGTACCAAGGAGATGAGGATTTCCAAGAAGCATACCAAGTATGTCAGGAAAAGGGTGACAAGTACATACAATGAGTTCTCAGATTGTATTTTGCAGGAAGGTCTACTTTTCAAGGGAAGTCAACTTTGCATTCCTAAAGATTCCATGAGGGAAAAATTGTGAAAGAAAAGCATTATGGAGGATTGTCAGGTCATTTTTGAATTGACAAGACCCTTGAGTTGGTTAAGAGATTCTATTTTTGGCCTAAGATGCAGACTGGGATTAGAAAGTATGTGGAAGGTTGTGTGATTTGTCAGAGGGCCAAGGGTAGCAGTTCAAATGTAGTTTTGTATAATCCTTTACCCATACCAAGCAAGCCATGGGATTCAGTCAGCATGGACTTTGTATTAGGACTTCGAAAGACTAAACAGGGTCATGATAGCATCTATGTAGTTGTTGACAGATTTCCCAAAATGGCTCACTTTCTACCTTGTAAAACCACACATGATGCATCCCATATAGCAAGTATATTCTTCAAGGAGGTTGTAAGATTGCATGGTTTGCCACTATCAATTATCTCAAATAGGGATTCTAAGTTTCTTGGATATTTTTGGCGAACTCTTTAGAGAAAGTTGGGTACCAATTTGTCATTCTCATCAACCTATCATCCCCAATCTGATGGACAGACTGAGGTTATCAATAGGTCACTTAGAAACCTATTAAGGTGTCTGACTAAGGATCAAGGGACTACATGGGATTCAATACTTCCTCAAGCAGAATTTTCTTGTAATGACTCAGTGAATAGAAGAACTGGTCACAATCCCTTTGGGATAGTGTATGGATCACACCCTAGAGGTGTATTGGAGCTAAGAGATGTCAAAGATTTAGACAAAAGAAGTGCACAAGCAAAGGAATTTGCAGAAATAATGAGGGATATCCATCAACAAGTCAAGGATAGGTTAGAACAAACCTCAGATAAGTACAAGCATGCAGCAGATAAGAAAAGGAGATATTTCCAATTTAAGGTTGGAGATATGGTGATGATTTGTCTCAAGAAGGAGAGACTCCCTAAGGAGAAATACACCAAGTTGATGATGAAGAAGATAGGCCCTTTTAAGATCATTCAAAAGTGTGGCAGCAATGCCTACAAGATTGATCTCCCACCGGACATTGATCTCTCTAATACTTTCAATGTTTCAGATATCTATGCATATAAAGTTCATGTTATTGATGTGTGTGATGCAGGTTCAGAAGATTCCAACAGGGAAGAGATGTTACAAAACCTACCTAAGCAGCCTAAGCTTATAGTTGAGCATGTACTTGACAGGAGGGTGAGTAAAAAAACAAGGAGGCATACTTATTATGAGTACCTGGTCCAATGGAAGGACAAACCCTTAGAAGATGTAACTTGGATGACAGAGCAGGCTTTGAAGAAGATTGGATGCAAGGTTCCAGCTTTGCCAACTCAAGAGACTTGAGTTTTTTCTAAACCAGGGAGTATGGTGCAGGGCACCTCTTGGGTTTTTGATGTTTTTTTTTGTTTGTGTGTTGGTAGATGGTCCTACACCCTAGAATGGTTTTTTTGAATCAGTGCGGATCTTTGGAACAATGAATATAATAAATAACCTCTTGTAAGGTCAGTTGGGCCTAGGTCATTTATAAACCTAGTGACCAACTCTGACCATGGGTTTATCTAGGGTAGGAGGTATGTTTATAAGTTGACCCCTAAGTTTTTTTAGGCTTAGGATTGGTCTACAAGTCTATTAGGGACTTTGGAATATCAAAATTGAAAAGTTCTCAAAAGATGTAAAAAGTTGCAAAAGTTACTAAGCAACATTTCCCCACCGATTGGCAAAGAAGTTCCAACGATCCTAACAAATTGAAAATTAGTTGTATCCATTAGGGGAAGGCCTATTTGTGCCTTAGAGATCACTGATGAGTTGGTTGGATGATAAATGTAAGAAGTTGGTGGTTTGAATAAACAAAAACTCAGATTTTGCCCATTTTCACTAGTTTTTTGTACTGTACGATCTAATAGAGAATTGGTTGGCATGAAGTTTTGAATTGGTTGGCTTGTGGTGTGAGTGCAGGTTCAAATGCAAGTGGTCTGACTCGAATTGGTGGAGTCTGGAGCAAGTTGCAGGCAATTTATCAAAAATTGTCACTCAAGGACCCGGTACATAAAGTTTCACCAAAAACATGACCCTAACCTGCAAATCCTATTTAGGAACTCATCGGCCCTTTGGTAAATTTAGGTTGAGGGTGTGTATATTGTGATTCCAAGGGGGTGGAATCTGGGACTGATTTTTGGTGAGGTTTCCACCATAACCTAGGTTAAACAAAACCATGTGTTTAGCCTAGCCTTGAGGAGGAATGAGAGAACAGTCACCTAAGGAGAGTTTGAGAACAGATTTAAGGGTGGTTTTGGTTCATTAGACACCTGAGGAACATTCTTGAGTGGTGAGTTAGATTCTGCAACTCCATTCTTAAGTAGTTGCTTTGGAAAATAGACCTAATTAGGTCTATTAGGTCTACCAACCCAATAGGTTCTTAGGGGTTCTGAAGAAAGGTTATCACTCCATCTCTTGGAATTGGATGTAAGTCCCAAAAGGGTACTCCGAAATGTAATTTTTTCCTAGGTTTCTTTCAAATAAATTTGAATTATTTGAGAAATATTGGTTAGACAAGGCTACAAGAAAAAGGCCTAATTGGGGGTTCCTTGACCTGGTGCAATAGGAAGTCTTCAAAATTGGCTCAAAGGCATAGGATGAGTGTCCTTGCTTGAAAAATATCCCTAACCCTCCTTAGAAAGTGTTATGGTTTATTGAGTACGTTGGAGTGTTGGTAGAACCCTAGTTGTGGGTTGAGATAAGCCTTGTCTAGGCTTAAAAAGGGTGATTTGAGTCTTCTTACCTTCTTGTTGCCCACTCTGCATCAAATGCACTATTGGCTGCTTTTTTGTAGTTTAATAATTGATGTTTCTTGAAATGTTGTTGGTTTCATTTATCACCTATGAACAACAAATGTTGTTTAAAATTATGTTAGTTAATTAGTGTTTTGTAATACAAACTGTGTGTTATCAAGGAGACCCTACACAATTGAAATGCGCTAGGTGACAACTAAACCCATAAACAATATAGAAAGACTGAAAAATCAGTCCTTTAATGATAATCTGTCAACTATTTGTCATAATACCACCAGCAAGTTTGATCAGGGAAGTCATAGCACGCAGGACAGCATATTACAGTGGTGAATGCGAGACAACTGTTTGACTAAATCCCTTAAGTTCATCCTGAGAAGAAAATTGTGGTAAATAGGGGCAGTCTAGTACAACATGGCACAGGGATAGCCTATTTGGGTGTTACAAGAAGCTTGATTTTAGTTCAAACTATGGCAGTAGAGGACATTAAACAATTGGCTAGAACACTTCATATAGCAAGGTGCAAGCTCAGTGAACATTCTCAGTCAAGGGATGATGTTTCGAACACTTTCAATAAGGTAGAGGAATGTTTGGTTCTTGTGGACCAATCACCTCATGATTTGTTATAGTTGGCTATGTCTCCTATAGTGGATGCCTTAAAGAAACTCGAGTGACTTAGACATCCAAATGAAGAAATTAAGTTATCAGTGACTACCTGCTTATCTGAGATTATGAGGATTACAACACTTGTAATTCTTTATAAGTATGATAATATAAGGAGGTTTTACAGCTAATTGTGGATAGTTTCTATGGGTTACGTCATGTCAAAGCTCTCACTTTTGGTAAGAGGGCTAAACTATTAGATATTATGGCATGGACTAGATCATTTGTCCTGATGTTGGATCTCCAATGTGATGAGTTGATTCTTCAAATATTCAATTGCTTTATTGTTGAAATCAAAAAATGTCATTCAGATAAGGTGAAGACAAATATTTTTGACATAGTGTCCATGATCCTAGATGAGGATGATGATATCTGCAGGTAGTTACAATCAGATTTGTTAGCTATTTGGAGAGAGGAACTGGTACTCTCACCTTGTACTTATAAGTTTGCCAAAGGGTTGATTGAGCAGAAAATTGAAAGGTTTAGGGGATAGATGACTAGAAAGGAACTAATCTCCTTGGGTTTACAAGTTTCAGGATCTCCAAAAAAGAGGAAGAATGAAATGAGAAGAGAGCAGATTCGTTTCACATGCCAAGAGGCTTGGACATAAAATCATAATTGTGGAGTTAATAAGAAGGAAAATCTATCGCAGCCAAGTAGAGATGAGGACCAAGTTATCAATGTTAATGGTGCCTTGATTATTGAAGAACAAGCTAAAACAAATATGCCTGATAGTTCCCAAACAGCTAAAGATGATATTATGGAGGAAAATCAGTTGCCACGGGTGAGAGGTATACAGAACTCCTAATTGTTGATTTGCAAATTATTATTGATAAAACTAGTGAAGAGAAGAACTCCTTTGGTGAATATATATATATATATATATATATATATATATATATATATATATATATATATATATATATATATATGTTCACAATGTTGTTCTATTACTACATCATGAAGAGTACATGGCATCATCTAGAGATTCCATTAAGTGCGATAGTGATAATGCTTCCACAATTGAGAACAAATCAGATAATTTAATGTGTGATAGCCCATGTTCCTTGGATGAATTTGAAATTAAGCCTTTATCATTGCAAGATGTGGAGGACATATTTGTAGCCATAGAGGAGAGAACTATGCAAGCATTAATAAGGGCAGATGAATCTCACAAATAAATTGACGATCTTACTTGGAAAACTCAAGTTGAGGATAGACACAAGGGAGTTACAAGTGGAGTCACTGATACTTAGTTGGGCACTATCAAAGAAGCTTTTGAAATGATGAAAACAGATTACTTGCAACTGCTGATGGACAACGATCTTGCTATTAAGTTTGTAGAAGATAAGGAGAGGGAGTCGAATGAGCTTTGTCTACAGCTGAGTATGATGCATTATAAATTATCCAAAACAACAAATCAGACTACTCCTACAGCAACTCCTGAGGAAGAAAAAGCAAATTCTAAGAGCATGGAGATGATGCAAATCATTGAAGGGATCAATACTAGTGGTAGGGACGAAACAATTCACAATGTTCCTACCATTTGTTATGTAAATGATAACAATGAAGAGCAGAAGGACCAGCAAGGAAACAAACCCATAAATTTTGATGATGAAAAATCAATTTGCAGCAATGAAATGCTTGTGACAACAGGGTATATGTAATGCCCGCCAAAATACCCCAGAGAAACTAAACAATAACAAGTAAATGGAGATAAAAAGAATTCTTAATTAACATCTAATAACAATTAATGCAACACATAACATCTCCATCTATTTACATTCATTAACCAATTAACCAATATAAACATACATCATTGCTCATTTCATCAAATAAAGCAAGCGGAATTAACATAACATCATTAACTTTTCCCTAGGGTACTTCAACATAATTACTTAATTCACCACCATAATAACATACTACACACATGACAGGTATATTTCATCTTCATTTAATGCATCGTATTCCAATTCCCTAACCATGAGATATGCAACCTACAACATTACTTATTCCTCATGATATGCATAATTTCCTTTCTACCAATGTATCTATATGAATCATTCATCTTTACTAAATCAAATTAACATCTTCTAACATATTCATTTATTAATCTATGAATGTTCCTCTTTCAAGATTATTTTACATTCTAACTTGCCTCTAAACATTCCATGAAATAATACAATTGAACCATAATGCAAATCCATTATATTCCAACCATAATCCACTTATATCCATGATCCATAAGATCACATCTCTACAATAGTACAATTACATCCCTAATGTTTCATTACAAATATGACTTAATTCTAATCTCAACTACAATTCATCTTATAAATACAAGTACATTAAATACATCATGATCATAGCTCTTTCTACTGCAAGAATTTGTCTACTATATACAAGAATATTACATTACATACATTCCATCTTATTCATTACATAAATGTGCTACAAGGTACATCCATAGTCCATCATGAAGAAGAATCCACATCCACACAAGAAGAATCCAAGAGAAAATCCCAATGGCTAAAAAGCACCAACCACCTGACCATGTGGAACCAAAGGAACCACCCCCCATGCTAGGAGATAACACGGTCCCAACACACACTCTAAACCTAAGCTAGCACCTATAACCAAAGAGACTAACCACACAAGGATTCTCAAGGAAGAAATCACACAATACAACAGGAATAAATTCCCAGAGGCATAAAACTCATCAAGACATAAATGCATCCAATAAGCATAATCATAAATCATAAATGGGAACACATGTAAGAGTGGAGTGTCATCACATGCCATCCTCAAAACATAATAACATAAGGCACTAGCCTGATGGACATGTGGAGCCATCTTAGCCTACGAGAGACTAAGGGAGATTACCTTACCATCTTCATGGTCTTCTTATGCTTATCCTAAAACATCCTCCCTAAGACTAAGTCATGAGGCTCAAATCAATTTATCATCTTTATTAATTAATCTAGCTACCCAACCCATCAATTATTAGGTTATCACTTATTTACAAATCATGTTAAACTTCAATGTACCCTGGTGGTCTAACCTTCATGCATCCTTAAAAGGAACCTCATGCAAGCCTATCTCTTGTGACCCCAGTCATCAAAAGGAATCCCACTCCCCCTAACATGGCCCAACAATAAATCGCAAGAGGCTCTTAACCAAAATAAACACAAAGGAATAACACACAATGCAACCAATAACTTCCACACATACTCTCACAACATATGCAAGGCTACAACAACCTCAATATAGCAAAATGAGCCTCTTGGCCAACAATAAACAAAGGCATATCAAGTCATCAAATGTTGTCATCAAATAAAAGATAACATCACAGCAAGGCCAGCTCACTTGTTGGTCCAAAACAATATAATAATCATCTCAAACATCCATGGTTTATCAACATGGAAGAGAGTCTAAAATATCCATAATGGCATAGAGAAGTAAATATACTTAAACCATCAAAATACATCCAAACTGATCAAACCCAAAACTGGAAAATATTAGCAGACCTCAAATAAAGCCTCTATTAAAAAAATCAACTAGGGACAATACCTCAAAAATGACCAAAACTGAGAAAACACATAACACGGACAGTTTAGCGCTTTTATCCCATAGAACAATGCTTTTGTCCAATAGAACAGTGTTTTCATCCCGTAGGACAGTGCAAACATTTCCAGAATCGCGCATACATATCCTAAGACAGCGCATGCATTCCCAGATTCGTGCTTATGCCTTATGAGACAGTGCTCGTGTTATGCAGAACAGCGCAAACACAATACAGAACAACACTTTTACATATTTAAACAACGCTTTCACTGAAACAATGCTTTACATATTTCACACAGAAAACTCAGAAAACTTACGCCAGAAAAATAAATTCCAAACTTAAACAAAGGGGCTCGAAAAACACATGAATAGAGATGCCCCAAAAAAATGAATACATAGGTATAAACAAGATAAATATATTCAAACTATAACTCAAGATCCAGCCAAAATTTCTTCACGGCAATAGGCATACATAACCACTTCAAATTTGCAAAAAAACCGATGAAACCAAATCCAAACACTGTCAGACTGAAAGACTCGCAAAAGGGAAAAATATACATTCAAACTCCCATGCAAAACAAGAGATTCAACATCCCAAGCTTATACAGAAATCTGACAAAACCGTGAAATGGCATTCCCAACAACTATATAAAAACCCAAATAATATAAGGTTTCCTGCCCAAATATTAATCTCCAAACAATATTTAAACCATAGAATATTGTAATATTTAAACCCAAGCCCAATACACTTGTAAACACAATGTATACACAAAGAAACCATTAAAACCAAAATGCAAAAGTAAAAGAACTCCAACATGCAACCTAAAGTGATGGAATGAAGCTGAAGAAGAGCTCCCACAAAGCCAAACCGAAATCCAACCAAGCTCCAGCCAAAACCAGAAGTAAAAGAGATCTAAAACCAACAAAGAATGCTTGCTGGAAAAATTTCCAAAATTTTCAGAAAATAGCCAATCTGAAAACCATCACGGGAATGAAAATAAAAACCAACAATAACCAAAAACCCTAGCCTCAATCTCGGCCAATCAAAATAATCTATTTTAGAATATATTTTACCAACCCATCATATATTATAATTTATTCTCTCATTTTGAATTTAACCAATGAGAGTAAAGGGTAGGTATAGTATATATAAAATATACTTATCCAACTAAGTGGGAATGTTTTATTATTATTTTAAATTTAATGTGTTCATACACCCCACTTAGGAAATAGAAGTCAAACTATTAAATAAACATAAGCTATAAATAAATAATCCAAATGGGGATTAAAATTAAATAAACAAAAAAATAATTAAATAAATTAAAGAACCAAACAAATATAAGATATCACATAAATACTAAACCATAGAAAATCAAATAAATAATTAAACAATCAATAAGGCTTACCAAATATTAAATAATCATAAAATCAATAAACGTTAATTATCAAATAAATATAAATGCCAAATAATTAAATATTCAAAACTAATAAAATAAATACATTAAAATAAACATTACTAAATATAAAACCACACATCGAGAGCCACATAATTACTCTAACATAACCAAGTAAATCAACTGACATAAATCGAACTCACAATACCAAGAAAACCAATCTAATTAACTGACATGGCGAATTATGTTGAGACACTGACAACTCATGGTGAACAACTTAGACCTAGAGTATGTGAGGAGAACTCATGCCATCTCCGAACCACATAAGCCATTGGAACTAAAGACACACCCAGACTTGTGAAGTCAGGTGAAGTCGATGTCTAGTACCTGCAAAGTCCTGCAACCACAAAACAACAATACAACATATACATATACATATATAGAACAAGCAAGTGATAGAGAATCGCGACGACACATTCCACTCGCAATGTGTGATGTGGAATCGTCTCTATCACAAAGACAATCAAACAATAGTCAATCACATCTCATCAAATGTAATCATGAAGTAGGGCTAGCGTAATCGTAATCGTAATCATCATCAAAACCCTGATAAATATAATCTATCAATAATGCATCACATAATGAGCATATAAAATCCATCAAGTACATATATCATCAAATCACATGA
This sequence comes from Cryptomeria japonica, assembly GCF_030272615.1. Lineage (NCBI taxonomy): Eukaryota > Viridiplantae > Streptophyta > Pinopsida > Cupressales > Cupressaceae > Cryptomeria > Cryptomeria japonica. The sequence goes on along the minus strand of NC_081406.1, from coordinate 187,978,289 downwards.
TCAATCATGATAGTACCAACATCCATATAGATCTTCAAAATAGCATATGTCCAATAGTGTCTAACATCAATGATAAGTAACTAAAGCACATGAGTAATCATCATCCAAATCAAGTATAGCCTAGATAAGTCTATCAAACATAATATAAAAGTCAACTCTAGTCAAAATAGGTTAAATCAAGGGTGGACACTACATTATACAAGCAGATTTCAGAGTAGTTTCAGTCATAGGGCAGTGATTACTTATGAGCTTCCAAATTTGGAAGAAGTCATGCTTCAAGATGATGATAAGAAGGACTTTACCAACTTTAAAGTTTCACTTAATGGTGATCAATCTATGGGTGAAGAAGTTGTTTTTATTAGTAACACTTGTAGTGAACCAGGCTTTCAAGAGTTATCAGTGTCGGGCAATGATGGCATACACACCTCATTCTTGAGACTATCGTTTATTTATCTTGATAGGGTAGCAATATATTTGTTGCTTGGCGACTTCATACTCTTTGATTTTGTATGGATTGGTGGCTGTTATAGTTGGGATCATGTAGCATTTCCTAATTTTTTATGGAGTACATCAATGATTCAATGGTTTGGGAGTGTTGAGGGGTGCTTCTTTTCAATAGAGATGGAGTGTGGGTTGTTTTTCTCTAATTGGCATTGGTTTGGAGACATGTTTGAAATCATTTGTGTTGTTGGTCAGAGTTATGGCAACGAGATTTGTATCATTTCATGTTGGTTTATAGGCTTGAGGGGGTAGATCTTCATTTTGTCAAGGTGATTAGTTGACAAACTCCTTCATTGCTTATAGCAGATTCTACAAATTGATATGGGATCCAGACAGTGACATGTTTGGTGCATTAACTCTTGTAGACCAAGATATACTACTTCACCATGGGTATGCAGATGTTTTAATTAGTGTGGCGCAGTGGATTGGCAGAACAGTATTCCTGAGGATGGTTTGGGATCCTAACATTGGTATGCAGATTCATGATTGCTCGAGGACAAGCAATCTTTAAGGAGGGAGGACTATAATGTCCCCTTTTTGGGACATTAGGAAATCCATTTAAATAATTAAGTTTAAGTTGTCAAAACATAATAATTTAAAAGGACAACTTAATTTAATTATTTATTAATGCAGATTAAAAGTGACTTTTTATATTAGCATCAAATTGTTAAGTAAAGTCACTTAATAAATAGAAGGAAATTCCAAGAGATGGGTAGTGGGCGAACGAAGAGTCACAGGTTGAGTTATTTAATAATTTGGAGAGGTTCTTTTTTGCATGCTTGGTTATATGTTTGGAGATTGTTTCTTTGGAGAGTTTCTAGGAAGTTCTAGTTTTTCAATAGGTTTGAGGACGTAAACCCTCGATCTTGGAGGCAGTGGACGGAAACCCATTGTCAGTTAGAGTTATCATTCAGGTGATCTTGGAGGCAGTGGACGGAAACCCATTGTCAGTTAGAGTTATCATTCAGGTGGCTCACTTTGTGCTTCAGGTTATTTTTTTTATTTTTTATTTTGGTAACCCAGAGGTATCCCCGCGTCTCATCCCAGCGACCAACCCCGCCTTACCTTGGACTTATGGGAGCCAAGTTGGGGTCAGAGGAGAGGCGAGATGAGGCGAGACTAGTCCTCTGCAGGCGGATGAGTCCGCCCACAGTCCCCAGCCGTCGGGATAACCTGGCAGGGAATCGAACCCGAGACCAATGGGGAGCAAACCCACGGCCCAAGCCAATTCACCTACCATGCAAGACTTGTGCTTCAGGTTAATATTTGTTGGTTGTCCAATCTGACTGTAAATGTTGTGGATGGGATTGGTAATTTATGTTGTTGTTCTAATAAGGATTTTAATGCAATGCTGATTTCTAATTTCAAAACTATTATTTCAGTCTAAAATTAATGAATTTCAGTTTAATTTTATGGTATATTGAAAACAATTGCATGCAAATTGTTGTTTAAATTTTGTGTGGATCATTTGGTAAAAATCAGGAACAAATATCCTAGGGGGATATTTCATTGCCCAAGATAGAGAGCCAAGTCCTAGTAACCCTGCTAAAATGGTGGTTCAACATGGAATCTACATCTTAGATTTTCAATAGGTTTGAGGACGTAAACCCTCGATCTTGGAGGTAGTGGACGGAAACCCATTGTTAGTTAGAGTTATCATGCAGGTGGCTCACTTTGTGCTTCAGGTTATTATTTGTTGGTTGTCCAATCTGACTATAAATGTTGTGGTTGGGATTGGTAACTTATGTTGTTGTTCTAATAAGGATTTTAATGCAATGCTGATTTCTAATTTCAAAACTATTATTTCAGTCTAAAATTAATGAATTTCAGTTTAATTTGATGGTATATTGAAAACAATTGCATGCAAATTGTTGTTTAAATTTTGTGTGGATCATTTGGTAAAAATCAGGAACAAATATCCTAGGGGGATATTTCATTGCCCAAGATAGAAAGCCAAGTCCTAGTAACCCTGCTAAAATGGTGGTTCAACATGGAATCTAAGTCTTAGAACCAAGCCAATTTTGGAGTATCTTTGTGTTATTACCACCAACCAGTAGAAAGCATTAACGCTACAAAGATCAATGCACCAATTGTGGTGCCATAGAATTGCAATTCGCTAGTTATTTTGGATGCTCACCAAATCTGGATGAACCCAGAGGGTATTTGTATTCCTCGAAAACCTCCACCCACATCTCCATTCAAAATTTATTGGCTATTATTGCCCAAACTACCTGAGCACTGGGTTTAATGTGAGTAGAATCTCCTAGACATGCTTCGTAATTGGAGAAGTGAGTGTCATGAAAGTCCATCCCACTTAGCCAAATTAATATTATCGCTATTTGACCAAAATGAGCACTAAATACTTTGCGAGATATGTCTACCAAATTTTTGATGTGGCTATCAAAATTGTGAGCATCAACATGTAGGTATCAGATCCATGTGGTTGCATTAGGTCCCTTAGCTAGTTTCTTTGAGAAATGACCAGGTTTAGCCCATTTTTCAAAACAAGTTTTAACAAGATCCCCATCCACTATGATCTTTATTTTTGGTTCTGGTGACCATACCAAGGCACAAATGGACCTGAAATTCATGCCACTAATCCACAGCATCATCCTTATCATATCCTCAAATCCACATGGTCATATCTATTAATGCAGGGGAATGCATGGCATTCTTTGCAGTGTCCTAAAACTGTTTCTTTGTCAAATTGAAACTAGAAGATCAAACGTTTATAACTTTTTTTGTAGACAATGTAAATAGTTGGAATCTTGATAATGAGCATGTAATGCCCCACCAAAAAATCCTAAAAGTTATGACTTCAAACACTCGAAAAGTGTGCAAAATATTTTTTATTTTTTTTATAACTGCAATAGAAGTTGCACATGTGGAAGACTTAACTCAAACTTCTAAAGGGTTTCCCAACGTGAAATACTCAATTAAACTAATCTTTACTTAAGATCAATTAATCACTTAAGAAATATATTTAACCATTAGGAACTTGGTTACACTAATCAATGATTGTTTTAACCATCCAAATAATGTAATGCGGTAAGAATTATATTTAACCATCCACGCAAGCCATCAAAAAGTTAACCATGGTCAACGAGGTCAAAAAGAGTCTGATTAGGGTAGGGGTACTATAGAGCACATAAGACATTACCAAGCTTAACTCTAAAACCATACAACCAAATAATGTAATGCGGTAAGATGCAAAGCAAAACACTAACTTGCAATCATAAGACAAACTTACGTTCACAACACTTAAATATTTTTCTTCAAATTCTCAATCATGAAATTGAACCAAAAATGATATCAAGACATGCCCTAAGCATGCAAACTTCAACCAAGTGTCTTTATAGTAAACATAAGTTATATACCTTGAAAAGCTATACATACTATGAACTCTAGACTAATATGCAATCACCCGATGAATCTTCAAACAGCCTTCTACATCACAAACCCATCACCTCTCAAATATCCCTACATACATCATCTAATCTACCAATGTTCCATCTACCCCACCTAGTGACAACACATATTGTTAGACGTCATTGTTGACCTCAATAAAAAGACATTGCCAATATACTTTCAACAAGTATCCAACAATCTCCCCTTTATCATTGATGGCAACACTATATAGAAACATTTCTAACTATTTTAATCTTTCATTTAAAATCTGATTCAAGATTATTGGGTTTGAATCAATCCTTTGATGCTTTGTTTGCTATAAAAAAAACTCGTACATGTCTTTTCCATACTATTTGATCTTTGAAGTACAATGAAAGTAACTAGTTGAAGCTAACCACTTTGCAATGTACCACAAATTTTAGATGCTAGATGGCTTCCTATAAATTTCTCACAATCCTAGACGTCTTCTCCAATATTTCAAAGTAAATAGAAGCTTGAGTTACTTGTAAGAGTCTTACTTATCACAAGTGTCCTATAAGGCAACTAAAGCTTTTTTGTTGAAAAAGTGGGCAGGAAGTGCTTAAAAATAAAAGGAAGTTGAAAAGTCTTGATTGTCCAAAATAGGTTCAAAAATCCAAGTCACGCCACAACCCAAAAACAAATAGCATGAGCACGTCTGTATGATAGCTCCCTATGTTGACATGTAAAATAAATCAGGTATACTATTTAATTATATATAAGATAAATCAATTAAATAAAATCACTTTGGAACGAGTAACAAATTGAGATGCATGTCAATGTATGGAACAAGATTCTTCCAAATAATTTATCCAATGTTTCATTGACAATTTAGGTTTACCTTCATAGTTATCTTATCGGCTATAATAGTGGCCAACTAAAATAAAGTAATTCAAAGTCAGTGCTTTGTAATTGCAGGAGATACATTCCCATATGGTACACAATACATAGTATACTATTTAATTAAATATAAGATAAATCAGTTAAATAGGCTCACTTTGGAACAAGTAACAAATTGAGATGCATGTCAATGTATGGAACAAGATTCTTCTAAAAAAATTAACCAATGTTCCATATTCTTCTAAAAAAACTAACCAATGTTTCAAAGACAATTTAGGTTTTCCTTTATAGTTATCTTATCGACTATAATAGCAGTCGACTAAAATAAAGTAATTCAAAGTCGGTGCTTTGTAAACCCCGTCTTTAGCTTTTCCTTCATAGTTATCTTATCGGCTATAATAGCTGCCAACTAAAATAAAGTAATTCACAGTCAGTGCTTTGTAAACCCCCAGTATATTCAAAATGGGACTGAACAACAAAAAATTTAATTGCAGGAGATTCATTCCCATATGGTACACTACATAATATACTATTTGATTAAATATAAGATAAATCAGTTAAATAAGATCACTTTGGAACAAGTAACAAATTGAGATGCATGTCAATTGTCTGCCTACAATGTCGTCTGCCGCTGCGAGGGCTTCCGTCACGATGCCATATGCGGTTGTGACTAAGGTCGCCGCTGCGACTGCGAGGGCTTTCGCCGTGTTGCCATCTGCGACTGCGACTATGACCACCATTGCTGCTTGTGAGGCCGACCCTCTGCAATCCGCCCTAACCCCTGGTGCGGCTACGATTGCTGCTAAGGTCGCCGCGTTGCCATCTGCGACTACTATTAAGGCTGTCGTTGCTGTTCGCGATGCCGACTCTGTGCATTCTGCCCTAGCCCCTGGTGCGGCTAGTCCTGGTGTTGTTCTTGGGAGCTCTGTGAGGGTTTCGGATGGTGGTACGATGCTTCCTACGCCCTCTGTAGCCGATTGGGGTGCCCGTGGCTTAGGGCCTGTGGCGGTTTCTGTTTGCAAACCTCTAGTTTTCAAGGTGTCTGCAATTACGGACATGGAGATCATCCACACTTCCTCAGTGTTTGAAGCTCATGATTTGATTTGCAGATTCTGGGGTTTTTGGTCAAGCCTTCCTCAACTGCGTACTTGGATCTCCCAAAGCTGGGAACCGATCATAAAAGGTTCAGTTAACATTTTTCCCTTAGCCAAGGGTTTTTTCATTGCTAAATTTGAATTTGCAGAGGATAAATCGAAAATCTTAGGGATTAATCCTTTCAACTGGGAGGACAAATATGTTTTGATGGTTAAACCCTGGTTCTCAAGCTTTAATCCATCTACTGATTCATTTAATGAGATTCCTATTTGGCTTAAGCTCCCCAACCTTCCCCTTCATCTTTGGACAGATTCTCTGCTAGAGGAAGTGGAGGAGGCTTTAGGTGAATTCCTAATGATTGATAAAGAATCCTACCAAATTTATCATTCTACCTATGCTCATATTTTGGTTAACATTGATGTCTCTAAAGGGCTTCCAGCTGAGTTAGAGATTGAATCTTCCTTGGGATCTTGGGTCCAACAACTTGACTTTGAAGGTATCCCCTTTAGATGTCGAAAGTGCTTCCAGACTGGACATGTTGTTGCAGGGTGTAAAACAAATAAAAAGAAAAAAAGATCTGCTTCTTGGTGGAAAGGTGCATCCTCTTAACATTATTTTGTTAAAAAGAAAAGTTTCTCCCAAGTGGTGGCACAAGTTCCTCAGACTAAGGGTACGCCCCTTGTTTATGGTGTTGTTGTGCCTCAGGAATGTGTGAATGCATGCAATGGCACCCCGAGTGAGAAAAATGATTCGATGGATGACCCTCCCGCATCTCAAATTGTTGTTGGATCTTCTGCTATCTTTACCTCTGTGGATGTTGGCTCTGCTCCTCCTGATGATGGGAGGTCCTCTATCCTGGACCCTTCCTCTCGACAAAAAGTTGCTACTAGGGTTGAGGAGGGATGGATTACTATTAAAAGTAAAAAATCTAAATTGTCCCAATCCTCTTTTGATATGACCCTTTGATCCCATAAGGGTAGGTCAAATTCTTGATCTTTCCTGGTTGGGGTAGGGCTGTTGGTTTTTGGCAGCTTGTTGGTTTTTGGGTGGGGGTTAATGTTGTTCCCTTTCTGTTTTTGGCTGGACCAATTCTCTCGTGTTTTGTTTCTTTGAGTGGTCTTTCAAGTTTATCTTTCGGTTCGGGTTGCAAGTCCTTCTAAAACCTGTCTCGTATAGGGTTTTGGGTCCCTTTAAAACTTGCTTTTACTTAAATCAAAAACAAATTGAGATGCATGTCAATGTATAGAACAAGATTTTCCTAAAAAAGTTAAACCAATGTTTAAGACAATTTAGGTTTTCCTTCATAGTTATCTTATCGGCTATAATAGTGGCCAACTAAAATAAAGTAATTAAAAGTCAATGCTTTGTAAACCCCAGTATCTTCAAAATGGGACTGAACAAAAAAAAATTTAATTGCAGGAGATACATTCCGATATGGTACACAATACATAGTATACTATTTGATTAAATATAAGATAAATCAGTTAAATAAGATAACTTTGGAACAAGTAACAAGTTGAGATGCATGTCAATGTATGGAACAAGATTCTTCTAAAACATTTAACCAATGTTTCAAAGAAAATTTAGGTTTTCCTTCATAGTTATCTTATCGGCTATAATAGCGGCCAACTAAAATAAAGTAATTCAAAGTCGGTGCTTTGTAAACCCCCAGTATCTTCAAAATGGGACTGAACAACAAAAATTTTAATTGCAGGAGATACATTCCCATATGGTACACAATACATAGTGTACTATTTAATTAAATATAAGATAAATCAGTTAAATAAGATCACTTTGGAACAAGTAACAAATTGAGATGCATGTCAATGTATGGAACAAGATTCTTCTAAAAAATTTAACCAATGTTTCAAAGACAATTTAGGTTTTCCTTCGTAGTTATCTTATCGGCTATAATAGTGGCCAACTAAAATAAAGTAATTCAAAGTCAGTGCTTTGTAAACCCCCAGTATCTTCAAAATGGGACTGAACAACAAAAAATTTAATTGCAAGAGATACATTCCCATATAGTACACAATATATAATACATTGAGAAGTCATGCTTTCAAAATATACAATGCTGTTGAGTGAACCCACTTTGCCCAACAAATTAATCTGACTTATAGCATAAGCATGGCTTGAATGCACTTCGTCCAACAAATATATCTGACTCATGGCATAAGCATGGCTGAAATGTATTCAATGCAATGCTCGTCTAATGTACAAAATTTTTGTAGAGTAGATTTTGTTTTCTGACAAGGACACAAATCTATACAGTTGAGATGAAATTAAGAACAATCAATCAAAAAGACAGACCTCTTGAACAAGTCAAAAAAGGTATATTTTATTAATTCCTATAACTGTAGTCCATAATACCAACTTCAGGTTAACCATCAGTGTACAGTTTGTCCATGTCAGCAAAAAAAAAAACCTCAACAGGTCATGCAAAGAGACCTGCAGCAATTGCAACAACTTCCGCAAGAATGAGTATAACAAATTAATTGCTTTCTTTTCAGCTACAAATACAATGAATTGGCAAAAATAATGCCATGTCGAATGCTTCCACTGCTAGCCTCGAATTTCTTCTCTAGTGCTGCATCTCCAATTGCATTTGCTGCAGCTTTCAGCTTCAAAGGATTCACCAGAGGAGTTAGTTACAAGTTTTATATCTATAAAAGTACCTGTTTCATATTTTTAATATGACTAATATTTTGGGATCTAGATACAAGTAAATATTCTGTTGAAATAAAAGCTTCAACTCCTAAAAGTTTCACAGACCATATTCACCGTGGATCTTCTAAAGATACAGATACAAATTTAACGGATCTAAAGAAATTGAGAGTGAACATCACAACAAAAGAAGTACAAAGGATTTATCTGGGAGAAACTCGCATCAAGGAGAAAACTCCAGTATAATGTGAGCTACAACTCACTTCAAGCACTCAACTCCAATGGCAATACAGATCTTGTACCTCTTACGCCTTCCAACAAGCCAAATCTAACTTTATTCAACCATAAGATCCCTTTGATTAAGGTTGAGATTCAAATCAAAAAAATGTTTTCATGGGAAATCAATGTTCTGTGAAATATTAAATGGGCAATTAACATATTTGTGAAGAAGCTTTAAATTAAAGAAAACTTTAGATATTGTTTTTGCCCTCACGGTAGAACAGGAAAAGTGTAGCCACGTGAAAACCATAAGGAGAACATGAACTTTTAACACAAAGGAGCTGAGTGGGAACATTTTCAAATTCAAACCTGCAATTCAAAGAGTCTTTCACACTTTTATTATTTTCTCCTCTCTCTCTCCCTTCTATAAATATCTGCTATTTTCAAATTGTAGAGAAGGATGAATCATTTTACATACCCAAGCTGTTGTTTATGCCTCGTCTGTTTTATTTTTTCATCTCTCTTTGTTTCTGTCTCTATTCAACGTCCACCACCAGCACCCACACCAGCTCTCCCTTTCTATCCCTTCTTTCTAAAATTGTGAATATTAAAATAGAGATGCTTGACTTTTTTATATATAATATCAGGATACCATATACAAGTCCCCAGCCCAGCAACATAGAAACACAACTAAGAAGCGAACAAAAGTTAGGCTGATCAAAACTATTCTCCAAAAGCAACCACAAGGCTAAAGAAATACAAACTATAGCAGCCAAGAACAAGCCAGAAAATCATATCAACCAGCACAAAAGACACCGCAATGAGATTGCATATACCCACAAACCATGCCACTGCCAAGACACCTTGTGTGCAAATGCTAAAGGCGCATAATTATATGCACTGTGACTAGAAACCATGGTGATCTAAACCAAACGCACAAAAAGTAGGGATGCTTCTCATTGACATTGGATCAATTGATTTCCAAATTAACAAAGTTGTATATATTTCAGCTTCTTCTACTCATTTTATACATTAATAATAAATTGAAACTTCTACTTCCATTTTTTTAAATTAATTTTGTATATTATTTTAATTGTTCTCTCTGGACTGTCCACAAAATCTGGAAAAATAAAATGTCCCTGAATTTGATCACCGTCCCTGAGACTTTGACAAGCACTTGTCATGCTAGATCATACCATAACACCTTAAACAACTTTTGGCTCCCTAAACACATACTACACAGGTTATGTTTGAACTACGGAACAATAAGAAGAATTACTTGTTCCATTCTTCATTGCAAGATTGACTCACCATTACTCAAAAAGGGATACTCATTTGATGATGATCCATTGTGCTGTCTTTGTAATGACCTCTGCAATGGTTTGACTATGTACATAGGGATACATAGGTTGTGGTTGTGTTTAGTTGCTTGATCTTCTGCTTCATTGTGCTCATTGCGACTGGTACCCTTATGATTCATGGTGTGTGGACCACCCGCACGTTCGAGATGGTGTTCCTCAAAATGTGGGTCATTGGTGTTATTTGCATTGAGATGCATGTGTGGTATTGTGCCAAGTTCCTTGTGAGGACTTGATGTATTCTTTCCGAGTGATATTTTATTGATGCATATGAGAAGGTAGCATACTTGATTGTTATTATGCTTCAATTCAGTGATTTACGAGATGTTATTTGAATGTGGTTTAAATGTGATTACGAACATAAGTTTTGAAGCATTAATATTTATGTTTAAATTAAATGATAATGTGATTTAGATCAATAAAATGCAATAATATTATATATGTGATATTGCACTCCATACTAACATTCACATGAGATCTAACTAAAATAGAACACAAGATGTATACGTGGAAACCCTTATGGGAGAAAACCACAGCAAAATAGCTTCCTTATATACAAGAAACTCTTTTACAAATTCGTAGGTACTAGAGGCAGCAACCCCTCATTCTAATTCGTGAGCACTTGCCAACTATACGCACCAACCCCTCATTCTATTCGTGAGCCCCAAGTCACTAGATGAACCAACCCCTCATTCGAATTGTCTTCTAAATTCTTGATCACCAACTTGCTAAAAACTCTTTTTACAAGTCTTCTATAATTCTGCTCTCATATCTGCTTATAAAATTTCACTAATTTTTGCTTGACTTCTGCATTAGTCTTTGCTCCAAATTTGACTTATGTCTTTACTCAAGTTCCTCTCATAGTTATGCTCCAAGAACTGCATCACATATACTTATGAATCTGCTTTTAATTCTTCCATAAATGATTTATACAAATCTGCCTTGAATGTATATGTTCTTCTCATAAATCTGCCCCACACACACACACACAGAGACACACAGATATATATATATATATATATATATATATATATATATATATATATATATATATATATATATATATATATATATATATATATATATATATTTCTCATACAAGACTGCTACTATATAGAAGATCTGTTTCTTTTTTAATTCACACCATCACATTTCTCACACTTTTCAATAATCACTTATATCTTCATCTTTCTTATGAAAAAAGACATCTCTCACAAAAGATACAACCTTTTTCAATGGTCGTGTCTTTTTGTTACCACTCATTAAAGTATTGTATTTTTAACAAAACTCCCTCAAATAGAATCGCTGCCTTTGTTTAAATGCTGCCACTTTAGTCATCGTCTTTAACAAACAAAATATCTCTTCATAATCGCACATTCTTTACTTAATCACCATTAGTTTAAGTGCTTTTTACTTTAGACCAATTGCCACCTTTATCGCTGCATTCTAAATGAATCGCTATCTTTATGACGAAAGCTTTTTCTTAAGACTTTATTAAATAAGCATTGTTCACTTTATCACTGTCTTGTTATTTATCTTAATCGCTGCACTTTTCTTGTGAATAAGACAATTTTGCTATGTTACCCCAAGTTTCCGGGACAGGGACGGCAGGAGACGGGGGTACGCGTTTCCAGGTCAGTGATTGTTTTTGCCAATTTTGGGGACGGCTAGGGGACAGCTATATAAAAGTAGGGAAAATTAAAATAAATAGGGAAATTTAAAATATTCATATGAAAACATGGATAAAACATGCACATATCCATTATAGAACCTTAACATATAAGAACTAGTAGAGTTCTTATGGCAAATTTGTGTTAAATTGAGAGTCAAAGTCAAATTGCTTATAGAATTCATTGTCTATATGCAGAATTTATGGGGACGTCACCTAGGAGTCCCGTCCCCGGGACGGGGACGACTGATAAAAATACCGGGGACGCGTCCCCGGGTAACATAGCAATTTTGTCTTATTTGAGATTTTGTCTTATTTGACTTTCTGTCCTATTTGAATTTTTTGTTTTGTTTTTGTCTTATTCCTTTTTTTTTTTCTTTCGTTGCCCTTAGGAAGCAAACTCTGCTTTACCATACCAATCGCAGCCAAACAATTCTTGCTCTTAAGTAAATTATAATTGCTGCTTTATTCTTTAATAAAGTAACTGCTATAATATTTAAGGAAGTCGCTGTTCATCCTTTGTTCATAATGAAATCACTGCTCTAAACAAACAGTAATTCCTGCTATCTTAATTCTCCACTTAGATTAATATAGATTTCTTTGTTGCACTAATGTAGTCATCCACTTCATGAAACAAGTTGGCCATAATGGTTCATTTAATGAAGTATCCAAATTCATTAAGATTAATATAGATTTCTTTGTTGCACTAATGTAGTCATCCACTTGATGAAACAAGTCGGCCATAATGGTTCATTTAATGAAGTATCCAAATTCATTAATACTGTTTATCGATTAGTGGCCCACAGCCTTTTATGATTTCCTTGACATGGATCACGTTTGACATCAATGACAAATTCTATTAATCTCATTCATTCATCAGGGGTAAAGAATATCTTCTTGACGTCAATCACAAACTTTCCAACACTCCATTGGGTGATTTTACTATGCTTCAGCTATTATGTACATGCAAAGGCACACTTGACATTTGTCGAGTGATACGGGTTAGGGTATTTCTTCACCTGGCTACACAGGTCTAAGTTATACCCCAATGGTGGCTATATGGGAGACGTCATATCAACCGCAATTATTAATCCTTAACCATCTCCTATTAGGTTATTTCTATTATTTGTCTTGAATACCGTAAAGGGTTGTATTCCAAAAACCCTAATCCCTATTGGGAGTCCATTAATAAGTGTTTTTATGAAAATTTCTAATTTTGTAAATTTAAATGTGAAAATGTGTTTTTTATGGATTTAAAATGGTAATTTAATGTTGAAATTGAAATATGGCTTATATGTACTTGTTAACTGTGTGTTTAGGGAATGAGGATAACAGAAATGATTTGGGGTAATAAAAGAAACATTTAATTGTTTTATTTTCTAAAAGTGAAATTGAGTCGGGTTTTTAAAGGGGCAAAATGAGTTCATTTTATACCTAGCATTTTGGGGAGCAAAATTGAGAGGAACAAAACCCTCCTTCGGAGGAAAATTGAGGGCAATTCTAAACCGAATTGCATTTCATTCATCGCATTCAAAGATCTCTTTGTTTGAAGTTTTTGCTTGAATATGAGGTATTTTGTTGATGCTTTCTTTATATTTGTTTTTAATTGTTTTGAAAGGATGCAATCAATGTTCCATGGAGTTTCCTAACTAGGCAACAAGGGGATGCTGGGACGGGTTTTGGGGATGGGGGGACCAAGGGCCTAAATTTTGGGACGGTGAGGAGGCGGTGGGGGGACGGCAGTGGAGTGGTGGGGTGGGTGCCGATATAGAAAATAGAGGTGAATTCAAATCTTCTAGACAAACTCTACAAAATAACATCTCCGTGTGTACCATAAAAGGTCAACTAGTTTTCATGAAGTTAAAGGTTGCAATTAGTATGTAATGGCATGCGACATATAGCAAGTGACCCAGTGGCGTCCTCACCAAAGGTGGCAGAGGTGGTGGTGCTATGGGGGACATTTCCCCCAAGTTCCCAAGTCTCGAAAACATCCCCCTACAGGAGACAAGTTTTTGGGGGGGGCACATGTCTCCGCGGAAAACTGGTTGCAATAATATTGGTAGGGTATCATAAACTAGGAAATAGGAAATCAATTGGTCAAGAAAATAGAGCTATATTAAGTTAATAGGCAAAAAACGCCAAGAAAAAGGAAAAATGGTTATAGTAATAAATACATTCACCCTCAAAGATTCTATGAGTAAAGCTCATCACTCTCACTCACTTTTACCCTCTTGCTCTTAAACTCATACTTAGCTCCCTGCATCCATTGTGAAACCCTAGTAAACCCTCTCTACTTTGTTGTTACATTTTAAAGCTATTGAAAATTGTTGCACCTATCCTTATTGACATTTCTTAGAAGCCTAGACCCAAGTATAAGAATTTCCATACGAGGCAATGGAGACAAACCCACAAGATTATTCTCTAAGGTGCCCGCAAACGTGATTTACACAAAAGACATAGGAAAATACATCCATGCTTGGCTCATAAAGATTGACCACACAAAACTCAAAGCCCTTAGGGTTACTATGTTGCAAACTAACACAAACACTTACCTGCCCTAGTACAGCAGAATTACAAAGAAGAAATTGGACATGTTGAAAGAGTTTCTAGACTTCACCGCAGAGGATGAGTGGGTTTCCATCATTCTTAGTTGATTCCATGACAAGTATCCATACCTAAAGAAGCCCCACAACATCACAAAAGAAGCAATTAGGGCAACAACCAACTTATGGGTACAAGGAGAAGTACCACCAAAGACGATCATTAAGAACGCAAAAGTCACCAAGCTTATTAGAGCTACATACGATGGAAGAAGCCATTAACTGATGAAGATTACCAATCCAACAATGGAGTATGCCACCATGGGCATAGCTATAAGCTTTATTACATTAACTAGGAGGACTCTACTACCACTACCGCCATCCATGCTGCCTATCGAATGGCCACTTAAGCAAAAGATATTGATCTTCACGAGATCCTACAGCAAAAGCTTCTAGACAACATCCAACGCACCATGCAATCTTACTATCAATTTATGTATGAGACCCTCATTATTTGTTTAACATGTTATTCTATGAACGAATTGTCGTCCTTTGCAAGGAAAGTTTGGGATACCTCTTGTCCAATAGCTACACAATCCCTAACCACATCAGCCATTTCAAAGATGCACCTCATACACCTCTATCTATTAGGCGTTTTTCAAATCTTTTCAACAAAGGATGAGAGAGAGAGAGAGAGAGAGAGAGAGAGAGAGAGAGAGAGAGAGAGAGAGAATTTCCTATAATATGGTCTGCAAATACGTGGACATTATTGTTTTTCTAGTTGACAAAGACTTCACAATGATGGAAGCTATTGAACTCCAAACCCCCTAGATACCCAAGTTACCTTATTGAGTTACCCATGCAAAGAAAGACACATATGTGGAAACCCTATCGAGTCTTCCTAAAGACCCTAGGGCAGAAAAGTTCCAAACACATTGTGCATACATGGATTTCATGGCTAAGGCTAAATCTACAAAGCATTTGGAGAAGAATAGGTAAAACTTCCATGAGCAATGGGGACTACATAAGAAAGAACTAGGGGAGTAGAGTGAAACCAACCCAAGAAGATTTGGAAGGTTACAAGTAGGCACCCCTTTCATAGATCCCGCACAAGGAGCGAGCAGTTGGCCAAGGAAAAGGAGGCTTCCCATTGCACCTCCTAGAGAGACCCTACCAAAGAAGAAGCATTGAAAGCCTTGTCACAAATGAGTGTCGAAAGGAGACAAATGAAAGAACGAAAAAGCACAAAGAGCAATGTCTCCACAAACGATAGATATAGAGGAGGAAGTAGGACAAGAGGATGCTACCCTACCCAAACAACCATCATGCCCTGAGGTGTCCCCCATGCTAGATGAGGATCAACAATATAGCAAATTATTCAAAAGAAGTATTGGTAAGGACAATTCAGACATACACAAACATGGTGGTTGAAAATAAAACGATCACAAAAAAGGCCTTAATAAGATACATGGTGGCCTCCAACCACTCAAGCTATGACAGGAGAAAGTAGCAAAGGAAGCGAAGAAATTGAAAGAATCAGTGATCAAAGAAGTGGTTTCCAAAATTACACCAGCTAAAAAACAAAGGGTAATAGAGATAGAAACAAAGGAGCTCTAGTCTAAACAAAGGTTGGATAGGTTAATGTTGGAGAAGCCAAAAATAACAAAAAATATACAAATGGAGATTAGGGAGGAACCAATCAACTTTGAGAGGAAGAAGCAAAATATAGAAAAGTCTCTTAAGAACCTAGCCACCTTCAACAAGGTCCACCATCTCAAACACAACCAGAAACAACTTCCTCATATGCCACCTATCGCATGCAATCCATCAAGGACTTTTTGGCCAACCAAACACAAATTCAACGAGTAGCCTCTCCACAACTATTGCAATTACTCTTAGCTATATGGCAGGTACATCTTTGAAGCATTTCACCCCTTCATAAGTTCCAATTTCGGGATGTACTACATTAAACAACAAGGGAAGAGATACTAAAACATGTGGAGAACTTTGAGCATAGAGACGATTTAGTGAAGGATATTCAAAGTAAGTTCCCTCAAATCAAAGGGGATTCATCACAATCACTGGCAAGGCATTTGAGAATCCTAATTGATGGTATAATTAGGTATACAACATTAAAAAAGAACACAATGAAACTAAGATGTCGAATCTAGTACTAGTACAGGGATGTGTATGTGGGTATGATAAGCAGGTACGACAATTATTTTTAGGGGGCCTAGATACGTTCGTACAAAAAACATATAAAAATCATAAATATTAATATTTAAACTATAAGCAACATAATAATATTTTATATATACAGTATTACTATTAATAATAGAATTTTCAAAAACATTTACATTAATAAAAAAATTCATATATATAATAATTAAATAATAAATATTATATAACATTAAACTTAATAAATAAATAATTTAATAGTAATTCATAAAATAATATATATTTTAAAAAATCATACTTCAAAAACAATAAAATTCTATTTAATAGTATTTTAATTGACATTTAATAACAATAAGCTTAATTAAAATAATTGCAAGATTATTAATTATTAATAAATGATATTAAATTAAAAACTAAAAATTCAACCTAAAATTATTTAGACCACTTTGGGTGTGGGATCAGCCCTCATGGTGGTCACACGTTGAAGTATGGAGCTACGAACTGTTTTGTTTGATCGATTCATGGACTGTTTTGTTTGTATCAATTCCGATGAAAAAAACATTGTCATAAAATGCATCCTGATGATGAGCATTGAGAAGAACAACGGAAGAAACAATAGTAAGCTAATGATGCCAGACTATTTAGGGAGTCAAGAACAGCAGAAGAAGTCCTTTTGAAATTGTGTTGCAAGCTGACCAAATCGAGATTCGTTTTGGAACCATCAACGGATCACTGGAGTCACCTAGATTCGAGAGGAAAACCTTCAAAACGTTCAAGCAGAAAAAATGTGTACCCTAGTCAAATCCATGGACAATTCAACTCAAAATCCGATTCGAGGACGTCTCATACCCATAATCGGTCTGTATATGTGTCGATTCGGTAACCTACCAATGAAACAACTGACAACAGAACTCCAAAAATTTAGGATTGACAAAGAGAGGAAGAAATGTGCCACTACACATGTTGCTTTGGAGAATCAAAACAATACAATAAAATATACAAAGGGAGACTTGAACAATCTATATGTTTTGTCTACAATGGTTGAATGTGACAATAAGAATCAAAGCACAAATGGGCCAATTAGAACTACATATACTTGAGAGATCAACTAACTATGATACCCTCAAGATTTGAATGGCCAATCTCAAGTACGGATAGAAGCATTACATGGACAATTTCAACAACTATAACATCAATTGAACAAGACGAGGCACCGCTTTCATCAGCTTAGAGAGGTGGTCACTCTAAGGTTCGCCCACATCACTAGAGTACTCCAAGAAGCTCAGCCCCTGGCCCAACAAATACAAAAAACTACCATAGTCTCGAAAGCAAAGAAGCTATTGTTACGAATCCAAGTACATATCCAAGAACTTCAAATGGCAAAAACTTAATGGGACAATAATTTTGAAATCCTAAAAGATATATACAAAGTTATCTTCCAACACCACAGAATTGAATTGAGGACAAGTCAGGGTTTTGAAGGGGGGATGATGTTGGCAGGAAAGATGAATGGTCAAACACAGTCTCGAAGATCCTACAAAATCAAGCCCGCATAGCACATGATTAGAAAGATAGTATATAGAATAGGGAAACTATATATGCATCACGTCTCGTCCCTTATATATAAGAATATTGTAAGATGTAAATGGCAAAAGAAGCATGTAGAAAGATATGAGATATATATAAAAGATTGTAAATAAGAATAGATAATAAATGGGCATATGAGAAGATATAGAAGAGTAAAGAGGAGAATATGATGTATTTAATGTACAAAGGTCATGCGAATAATACAAATACTTTTGAGTTCTTCACATGAAATGTTATGTGATGTCTTTACATTTTTTTAAGTAGTTAGTGTTGATGTGCTTTTTATGACACCTCAAACACAGAATAAAATACTAAGTAATTTATCCTCTCTTAAACAAGGAAACATCAAATGCTAAACGAGTGATCAAGTAAAGACTCAATGAAAAGATGTGATATGCTACTATCACAAAGGGACTTACGCTTCTGCAAAATAGTTGTAACTTGGAAACTAAATTTACTTCTACCAAACAAAGATCAAAGGGAAAGAGATAGAGAATCTAATCTAATTTAGACCTATGAACAATGATGATGATGAATGATGCTCATATAAATAAACTCCTTAAATCAACTTTGCTTGCCCATGATGACAACCGCACAAAAATGATGTGATCTCCAAAGGTAGTAAATATATTCATATTACAAACATTCATTCAAATACCCAATGATGGCGCAATCCAAATGAACATCCATAATCGAGTTGTTGCAACAATGAGGTTCAAACTAATCATGCACTGCAATTCACAATCAACAAATCATAAATGGTATGAACATCAAGAAATTCATCACATATCATCGCATTTCTCCATCAAAATCAATGAACTTGAAGGAGAAGAAACCATGCAACATGTAGAAACATCACATAAAGATCCACCATATTTCAATGAAATCATATGTTCATTCCAACATAGCCTTGGCAACAATCTTTGTCTCCTCCTACTACTCTGTTATTCTCTTCTATTTTATTCTCTTATTAACCCCTTACAAATGAAAAGAACAAGCCTTTTATACAGCTCAAATTACAAATGAAGGGCCAAGTTTGACTCTAAATCAATGGGCAAGATTTGGACAACAAAAACCCTAATTAGGGTTAATTACAACTAACACCTCATTGACCAATGAAAAAATTACATTTGTTTAAATACACATCTTTTTAGGTGAAGGACCAATAAGAAACAAGGTTAGGTATATTCAATAATATTTTATGTAGTGCCACATGTCACCTGCTCCTTCCTTGAATGAAATAGGTTCAATGCACTTGGACATGTTGACATGGCATCACCAGATTATTTGATAATGATCAAGCGCCACCTCAATGTAGATATCTTTTGATGCTCAACATCATCACCTTGCTTGATTGATTGTGATATTTCATATTCCCAAATTGCATCATCTCTGATTAACTCTTCTAAAATTACCTTCTTTCCTTGATCACTTTTCACTTTTCCATCTTCACATTCAAGAATTTTCCTTCTTGTGATGCATTTCCACTTTCAACCTTGGAATCTTTCACCTTGAATGATCTTGACATTGATTCTTTGATGCAGAACTTCCCATGTTGCAAATATTCTTTTCACGTTGCAATGACTTTCTTCCTTCATGCTGATGAAGTACTATTCTTCTTGTTTTGCCTTGGAATGAAACCTTGATGCTATTCAATTTTACAGCTACCTCTTTGTTCCTCCTTGAACTTGATAAAGGCGTTTGCTAGCTTATGGTTTACAATCATTTCAAGCCCTTTCAAGACCAGCCAGCATGAAATCCTTTATTTGTGCTTTGAAATTTCCTCGTCCAAATCAGATCGGCCCTCTACCTTTGCATTTTGGAAGGATTATCAATTTTTTTATCCAGGAGGGCCCTCTTTGAAACTGCATTTCTCCCAACCTGAATACATATAAATGTAAGGGACAGTGCTCAGCCTCCAAAACACAATTCACACGTGCATAAATAGTAATTCTGCTCTGCATTTTAGATCTCATTCGCACCTCTCTGCCTTCAAATCCAGCAAATTCGTTTAAGTTGATGTTGGAAGTAAACGTTTTTTATTTATCCTTTACAGCAATTAGCATTTTTTGAATTTAGGACTACTCCAACTAGGCCGACCTAGCATAAATGTATTTGCAATTTTCAAATTTAAATAACCCCTAAACAAGCCGACCTAGGCATAAATGCAATTACTTTTGCCTTTTAAAGTTTTGAACTCCCATCATGAAGGCCGACTTGACACTTAGTTTGAAAAACTCCCTAATTTCCAAAGGAGACCAATCTGACTTTCTAGGAGAGCGCATTTCAGATGCTAGGAGGAAAATTCCTTCAAGGGAGCACAATTACACTACACTAGAGGATTAGCGCCCATGTTTGAGTGGGTTTGAGACACGTATAGGCAATGTTTGACCGCATTTTCAAGGTGGTGAAGGAATTTCATTTGAGCACAATTTCACCTTGACAAGAAATTTGCTATGTATGAGTGCAATTTACCCTTGGGCACAAATTAGAAGGGGAGAAGAAATTTCTTCCTTGGGTGCAATCTCATGCATGAGAGGAAAACAAAAATTCCCTTGTTATCTGCGCATTTCAATAAGGAGCAAGAGATCGTGGGCAGAATTCTTCATGAAGGAAGAAATCTTGAGCGCATTTGGAGCATGGAGAGGAAATTTATTCTTTGGGCAGGATTTCATGTTGGGAAGGAAATTTTGAGGTTGCAATTTCATGTTCGAGGAAGGAAAACTTGAATGCATTTCAATATTTAAGGAAGGAAATCTTTAGTGGATTTCCAACTAGGAAAGGAAATTGCAGTGGCTGCGTTTTCTTATAGACAAGGAAATGGAAATTAAGAATGCATTTCCACTTAGGAGTGGAAATCTTCATGACATGGAAAATCTCCATCTTGGAATGGAAATCTTGGGTGGAAATTTACCAAGTGGAGGAAATTTACCTGGGTTCGTGCCCGGTCCTGGTCCGGCCCGGGTTCGACCTGGGTCCTTCCCAGGGGGGCCAGGTTCGACCAAATCGCGACGCCCCATAGAGGATCATCATGACTTCGAGAAGACAGCAACAGAAGTGTTGTCCGCTAGGGATAAGGAGACACCAAAAGAGCACAATGATGTATGGAGAAAAACGCAAGGTTCGTGGCCATCGTGGTCGACTTAGCTCAAATTCGCAGGTTTCTATTCAACGGCATGCTTAACGCTTGTGATCCCATGGTGGCGAAGCTCCTCACGCAACACTCCTCTCACCAACCGTTCTGTCGTCACGCCTTGCAGAAATATATTGTGCCCTAGCTGCGAAGAGGAGGAATTCTGTTGTCAAAAAAACCTAATTAAAAATGTTCCATACGAATTTGGCAACGAATTTTAACGAACTTTATATATTTCTTAAATGTTCGCCGAATTTCTAACTCCAACCTTGAAATTCGGCGAACCCGGTGACTTAGGTTGTAACTGCTGTTTCAGAAGTTGCAGTTGCAGGAGTTAGGAATATCAGTCCCAGTTTAGTGTTGTTCTGCTCATTCTTTAGGGCAGTTCTGCACTATACTTGCAGTTATTTTTTGTGATTGCCATCTCATTCATGAGTATTTGACAGGTGGTTGCAATCTGATTTAGCCAGTTTTCTCTGATACACATTCTGCTGGGAGTCCATTTGTTGAACTCAGAAGATTTACAGTTAAGGACAGAAGCTAACAGTCATATGCTGCAGTTACATTAGATGAGGAATGAAGACAAAAAGAAAACAGAAGCATGTTCGTGATTATTGAATGAAATAAAAAAGAAGACCATATATTTTGTGATTAATGGAGTATATTGTTATGGGTAGAAGAAGTTTCCGGTTACTTGGATAACTGGTTTCTCACATATCATTAAAGCATATTGATTGCAGTTGTTTGCTTCCTGACTGTGTTTATTGCCAGTACTCTTATGCTCAACACGTAGCTGTTCTTTATACAAGTGGAGAACTATTCATAAAGTTGGCAGTGATCAGATAAAAAGACTGATTGCTGTGAGCATACAGATGTTGAGAGTTGATTTGGGAAGTTTCTAATGCAAGGCTGTGCACAGAATGATACAATTTCTAATAAAGAATCGTTCTTCAATAATGGTTTGGTGTAGTTGATTGGTTTGAACTGCTAGCTTAAACTGTTTTTTCTTTAAAGGTTTTTTGAGTTAATGTGGTGTGTATGTAAGTTTTCTGCAGCTTGGAGAACCATGGTTTGATGCTGAACAGCATATACAAGAATATCAGAATGTTATGAAGGCAGATTGATTTTGAAGAAATGAAGGAACAAGTTTTGGAGAGACTGTTTGATCATACAGTGTTTCATTCAGTGATCTTTTTCAGTTATGGTTGGGTGTTGTCATGTTTATTGAGTGCTGAAGAAGAAGTGCTGAGTTTTTGTACTGTATGTTTGAATGGCAGTATATTGTATTGTATCCTGAATTTTTCAGTAAGTGCTGCTGGACTTTCAGAGTTCTCATTTTAGTAACCTTGTTTTCAAAAGGATGTTAGTGATTTCTATTGAGTTGTAGCTCAAATAGAGGTTGCAGCCTCTGCTGTTTTGGGAGTTGTTGCTCTCTAAAGAGTTGGAGCTCTTGAATGTGACTGGGTTGGTCCCCATTGGGTTGGAGCCCATTTTTGGTTATGAAAGCTATTTTGTGCCGTGGTTTTTTTACCCGAGAAAGATTTCCATGAGATAAACTTTGTGTCATCTTTGTGATTGTTTGTTCTGCTCTTTTCATTTGGCTATATCTGAAATACTGATTCACCCCCGCCCCCACTCTCAATATTTCTGTTTTGGTTTTCATGCTTGTCTTTCTTTTTGTGGTCTTGAGACCATGTTCCCTAGTGATTTGGCATTGGCTGTTTTTGTGGAGGTGTTGAAGACACCGAGAGCCATGTTATCTGATAGTATGATGGTGCCCATCATGTCATTTTGCATGTGGGTTCTCTAACTACACGTATGGTTGACTGTTGACATCGTGTAGACTGTGGGTGGTGCACTAGTTACTGCTTTGGCACATATTATTTGTATGTATGATATTATATCTATATATATCTAGCTATTGTTTGGCTACCTATTGAGGTCAGCCTTGTGGTTGGAGGAGTCCACTTGGCCGTTTTGATGTGTCTATAGCTTAAGGCTAGAAGAGCATGCAATTCTTGTATGAGGAATGGGCTATCCTATGTGTGTTCCCTTTCGTGAGTGCATGATGTTGAACCTTGTAGAGGTTCTTGATCACCTTGTCAATCATGATTTCATGATATTGTTGGGTTGTTTGGCCCTTAGTTGGTCATAGTTGAGCTGCGTGGTGCCATCAAATCAAGTTCTGCTCCTATGCCTTGTGTTCAATTGCCTCTAGAGTTGTTTTACTTGTGAGTTTTGGAGTTTTCGACCCTCACTAGTGTAGGTTATTACGCTTGTGATAGGTATCTTTCTAGAACCTTGCCTCTAAGAACCCCTAAGTTGTCCCTAGTATTTCAATTAGAAGCAGGTGTGTTAAGGAAATCCTCGCTATTTAAAGTGATACTTGAGGAAGGACCTCTTGAAGTAAGATCATGTCTAGAAGAAAGGCATGCTCTTGGAGAGCATGTTAACGTTTTCTCTAGCCTTGTGGGATAGATTTCCTCATGTGCAGGCTTCCAGGCTTAAGCCTAATTTTAGTGCGGGAGGATGTAATGCCCTTCTTGTTTGATGATTGAAGATGTGTAGATCTTGGCAATGCTTCAACTAAGTATCTAGGGATGCATAAGTTGTGGTTGTGTTTTGCTCTTGAGTGGTTGCTCAGTGTTTTTGGTTCCGTGTTTATTGTGATTGGTGCCCTTATGATTCATGGTGTGTGTGGACCAAATGCATGATAGAGATGGTGTTCCTCATGTCAACCATCAATGTTATTTGCATTGGGATGTGTGTGTTATTGTGCCAAGCGCCTTGTGAGGACTTGATTATTCTTTTTCAGTGATATTTCCTATGATGCATATGAGATAGTAGAATATCGGATTGTTATTATACTTCAATTCAATGATGTGCAAGCTATTATTTAAATGTGGCTTAAATGTGGACCCCATTGGGTGATTTTCGTATGCTTTGGCTATTATCTAGATGCACAACTACACTTGACGTTTGTGGAGTGATTGCAGGTATAGGGTACTTATTCACCTAGCTCCGCAGGGGTCGCATGGAGGGGGCTTAAGCTCTATTTTTAAGGAAGACGTGGTCTTATGAAGAAATAATTTTTCTGCTATGGGATTATTTGGAATCGTTTCCCAAAAAATAGGAGCCCCTACTTTTTACGCATGTAATTTTAAGCGAGCAAAAAATGGGGTGGGGCTAGAAATTGCCCCACCAACTTAGGAATATTTTATGGCGCTTGTCAATCATCTGAAATTTTAGAGAGAAAACTAAATTTATTTATAGCCAGCTTGCTTAAATTTAAGAGTTTAAACTTAATATGAGACTGCCAACATCCTTAAATTTAGGAGCTTAAATTTTTAAGTTGAAGTGCAATGCAAAATTCATGGGACCACCAACTTTAACATATTCCTAAACAATCTCACAGCTCCAGCTCTATTTTTTAGGAAGCCCCCCTCCATGGGACTGCAGCCTAAGTTATACCCCAACAGTGATTATATGGGAGACGTCACATTGACTGTATTTATTAATCCTTATCTATCGTACTCAGTTCGAGTACGGTCTACTTTTAGATTGTTTCCATAATTTGCCCCAGATACTGTGGTTGGTAGTATTCAGAAGATTAATCCCTATGTGGACGTCCAATGATGAGTGTTTGAATCGTTTATGAAAATTTATAATTTTTGTAAATCTAAATGTAAAAATTAAATTGCCCCAGATACTATGATTAATAGCATTCAGAAAATTAATCCCTAATGTGGACATCCAATGATGAGCATTTGAATCTTTTATGAAAATTTATAATTTCTGTAAAATCTAAATGTGAAAATGAGCTTTTATGGTTTTAAAATCGTGAATTAATGTAGAAATTGAATAATGGCATATATCTACTTATTAATTGTGCTTGGGGACTGACGATAAAAGAAATTAATTTCAGGAATTAAAAGAGATATTTTATTTTATTTTATTTTTCAAAAAGTGAAATTGGGTTGGGTTACAAAAAGGCACAATTAGAGTTCAATTTATAGTTAGAATTTTGGAGAGCAAACTTGAGAGGGAAGAAAACCCTCTTTGTGAGGAAAAGAGATTTGTTGATTGAGAGGGCAATTGGAAACCGAATTACATGGGATCAGTTGCATTGGGAAAGGAATTGGGAAGGGAAGCTGCACCTATAATCATGTGTTCTTTCATTCCACCGCATTCGAAGATCTGTCCGCTTTAAATTTTTGCTTGATAATGATGTATGTTGTTGATTCTTCATTTATATTTCGTTTTAATTGTTTTGAAAGGTTGCAATAGTATTAATAGGGTGTTATTACTCTCCGTTGCACATAGTTTCTTTCAATTTGAGTAAATATGAATGTATAGATTAAAAAAATAGTAAACTTTCCAAAATATGGGCTTTTTATGCCCAAATTTTTAAGAAATTACGAAAATATGAATTTTATGTTAAAAGAGAGGTGTTGGGAACTTTTGGAACCAACAGGTATGTTTAGATTTATTTATTTTTGAATTTTTACGAAATTTGGCGCTACTACAACAATTGTGAAAATTGGAAAAATGAGAATTTATGATAAATTAAAATAGATAAGTATGTGGGAACAAAGGCATACTTTGTAGTTTTTGAAAAGATATCCATTGGGATCATATTTTTGAATGAGATTGTGAAGATGGAAATTATGTTGTGAACCAAATGTGCAAATGGAAAACTGTGCATTGTTTGGTTTTCTACCTCATTCGTTGGTGAATGTGATGAGCCTAAGACATAGGCACTAAATAGGGTTAGGGAGTGGCTCCCAACGTGTCCCTTGCCCAAAGTGGTATGATAGAGGCAATCATATGTGGCAGTCGATTAATCAAGTGAAAAATAATGAGACATGGGTAAATAATTAACCAAGGTAATGCAAACCCATTGCATTCCTTGAGCACTCATAAAGGCTAGGGATGATGACTTGGGAAGACATGTCAACTAAAGGAAAATGAGATGCGTATAGTCGACTGTGCTCTTAAACACGAGAGGCTACTAGGTTCCACATGCAACTATCACTTTGAGCTTACGATGACACTCCCTAACTAGCGCTCTAGCATGTAGTCTAGTAGCACCTAAAGGATGACTTGCCCCTTTCCTATTGGTGTTAACTCCATTCTTGCATTCTTGAATGTCATGTATTCCTTGTGATTGGATGTTGTGTATTCTTTGAGATTGGATGCCTTGAATTCTTCATGCTTGGATGTGCTTATGCCTTCTCCCCATGTGTCTTGCATGTGTGAGTGTTCTAGCCTTATAACTATCTCCTAGAATGGGGGAATGGATCTTTTGATTCTACGTGGTTGGGTGGGATCTATACCACTGTTGGGGTCTAGAGGATAGTAGTCCAAGATTTCTCAAAGGACTCTTCTCTCATCTATTTGCTTAGGCCTCTTAGTTGATTCATTTTAATGTAAAAGGTTTGAAAAAACATTAAGTCCTCATGTAATGTAATTTGTAATATTTTTTCATTGGACTTCTCTATTGAGATAGTATGTATTTGCATGGACTTTGCTAGTGATTTGAATTAGATTGTGTGACTTCATGTTGGAGTTGAACACGATGGTATAATGATTTTATCAAGTTGCTTGTGTTGGTTAAGGTAAAATGAATGTAGGATCTTGTATTTTGGGCTTAAAATGAACTTACCCTTTAGGAGTTAGATCATATCCTTGCCAAGTTCGTTGGGATTTGGACTTCAATCCTTCGACTTACTGCTTACATCCTCGCCAAGTAATGGGTAAGTTATTATCTCTAAAACCTTGATCTACTTCATCGATCTTTGGACTTCGACCTCTCTTTTCCAAGCTCCTTTGTTTTGCGAAAGAGGTAAGGTGAAACGCCGAGACTCTAACAATAAAAGTCTAACAGGGTAAGAGGTAGTAAGGCCGCTCGATTTGGAAACCTTTTGTCTAGGTTGCCTTTGTGTTGAGGATCGTCCTTTGTCCTATAGAGTGGATTGAAGGTGAGAGTGCCCTCGTCCTACTCCTTGTCTAAGAAATCAAAAGTGTCCTCATCTAGTCGAGCAATGTTGGCTCCTAGACAACCATAGTTGGTTTTGGTTCCTGAGTATGTTGTAAGTATTTTAAAGTGTGCTTTTATATGGATTGGAGGTCGATGATTCCTTCATCCTATCATTGTGTGGTGTCACAAGAGAATACAACAATGGGTTTGTACCCAATCGTCTCTTAGGTGATGCTCCTCTTGTAGGTTAGTCAAGGTGGTTTTGTCCAATGATGGTTGAATCTTTCGCTAATGCCACCTTGCATATGCAATGGTGCCTTTGTGTCATAATATTCCATATAACACTTGTGTGCACAATGCAGTGCAAGTGCAACATGTTGTCGTCTCTTTGGTGGTTGTGTTGTTCAAAAATAAAAAAAATGTTCCATTGGATTTTGCTTTGGTCCTTTGGACAGGGCATTATAGTCTGTGTTAAGGATATAGCTTCATTCGGATTGAAGCAAGTAATATATAACGACATTGAATGAAGGGTCATGTCCCCATAGGGTCATGACTCTACGTGGCATAAGCCACATAGAAGTCATGCCCCTACATGGACATGACTCTTCATCCTTTTATTTATAGGCATCGACACTTGCTGTGAGAACTAAAACCAATAACCGTGGCAGTTTCACGAACCAGCAAGCTGTCAATATTGTCATAGAAGATTAATAGGTAGAGTTAGTTATATATATATATATATATATATATATATATATATATATACACATCGGAGGTAAAACATATTCATTGCAGTGATCTTATTAAAGTCTATCCTCACTTCATATTACCAGACTATTGTATTCTCTATCTCTGATCTAAATTCCTTAACAGTCTGAAGGCTCAATTTGATTTTTCTTGTACAAACACATTAGTAATATGATATACTAAATAAGTTGTGTTTAAACTACAGAATAATTATATGAAATGCTCGTTTCATGCTTCAATGCAATCTTGCCTTACCATTAGTCAAGAAAGTTTACTCATTTGATAATATGAAACACCCTATTGTCTTAAGGCTTTTTTCAAGTTTCCCTGAATAAGTATAGTAATGATATGATGTATTTTCTATCCAGAATGTGGATCCCATGTACTACTCTCCATTATTTGGAAGTCAGACAAATTGGAGAAAATTAAAATGAGAGAGACAAATAGTCAGTCATGTTTGAATCATTCGTGATGACATTATCTTATATATAGTCTACCAACCAAGTTCTCTAAGATTAACCATGATGACGATCAATTCACTAAGATTAGCATGCTAAAAAGGATAATAAGAATGTAGAAATGAGTTATCTATCTTGATTAAAACTATAACAAATTACTAATTGCTAAAATTGTTGGCAAAATAAAGCACCATAAAAAGGCAAAAAAACACTTCTTGTGACATAAAATTTTATGTAAAAACATGTCCAGTTCAACTAGACTGAGTTGTCAACCTCACTCCTTGTCACAGATACCATCTACAATATATAAAAACGAACATATTTACCTGACACAACATTAAAAAAAGGAATGCATAACAAAAATATATCATTTACCTGATTCAGGAACTCCTCCAACCTCCTGGTTGTGCGTATAATACTGCCCTCAAACACATCTGTCCTACTGGTAACTTCTGCAAATGAAGCACCCTACAAAAAAATGTCAATCAAATTTTAAATGTTAGTGAAGAAAAATTGATACTACATCAAAAGCAATTAACAAATCTAGCCAGCAAGATATGGCAAGGGGTAAGGTTCAAATAGATTATTCCTATTGTAAGCAATGACCAAATCACAAAAGTATCGATTGCAAATGTTAACAGTAAAAAAATTTCAACCAGAAAATTGACTATAGTCCCAGTTAATTTCTGTCACGGCAAGGTAGCACATAACTTATGTAAGTGAAGTTCAATTAATTTGCAATTGTTAAATACAAAACTATATATAACACATGAATCCTAAGATTCCAAATACTTTGCAGGGAACCATAGTACCCATGTCCAACTTTAGACAACAGGTTCAACAGTAGTCAAATGTGGTAAAGACTCAAAACACATCACCTACAGATCTACCAATATGGTAATTTCTCAGTGGTTGACAAGTCCCCTAGGCAATTGGATTACCCAAGTGGCTTCCCTTTAGCTGGTTATCTCTCTGTTTCCATACAAACCCAATTTTTGTCCCCTCTCTTTCAAAATGAGTCCTTTTTGTCTTTGATCTGAAATGGATGATAGAAATCCAAAATTGTGGTACAAATCATTTTCAGACATCAAAGCTCCTAGAATAACTAGGAAGTTGTGACAGTGTGAAACCACCTGTTCCTCACAAGGGGTGGTGGCTCTGAAATAACCTATACCGGTTAGCCTGAACTATTAATGCCGGAGTTTCAACAAACAGAATGACTTTTCCTCTTCATTTTCTCAACTCTTCAACATATTTATAACAGCTTACTCAAGGTAAATTAGTTTAAGGTGAATAGAATTAAGTGTTATAGATATTTGAAAGCAGAAAACAATCTGTAATAGAAACTATAGGCTTGAATATTCTGAATGCAACCAAGGGGAATATAGGGAAGACTGTGTCCACACTCTTAGAATCTCATTGTACTTGTCTAAATCATAACAGAAGTACAGTTGCCACCGTCAAACCTCGTCTTTTCTCCATCTTGGGAGCTTTCCAGGGTAAAAATTTCCGTGTTCACTTTCTTTGAATAACCTTCCTCTCTGATTGTCATTTAATCTTGTTTATTAATTAACACAGTCCATTATTTTGTGGTTCTTAATTTCTTCAATCATTTGAATTGATGAAATTACAAATCAACCTGGTATAATAAAAGTAACTAATCATTTGGATTTGTAGTAGCATGGGCATTTTGCGAAAAAAGTAGTAGCATGCTATATTTTCATGGCAATGTTTCATTGTAACATAAACTGTACCACTTTTTGTCCATAGCAAGTAGGGAGGAAACAGCAATTTGTGAAAAAGTAGGAGCATGCTAATATTTTCATGGCAATGTTTCATTGTGACGTAATCTGTACCACTTGTTGCCCGTGCAAGTAGGGAGAAAACAGAATAGCATTCCATTTCTAACCCACAAGAGCCATTCTAGCATGTCTTGACCATCAAAAGGAGTTTTAGCATGGAGAGTTTCAGCTGCCAGCATAAGTTGTAAAAGCAACCACTATTAATATGATCTTGGCAAGCACACCAAGGAAACTCTAATCCTCATTTCAGGTTGCAAAATGTGTCAGAGCACCACTACATTCTAACATAGAGCATTGCCTTAGAGGATGAACAGTGTGATATGAGCGAGTCGTGCTCCAATCACTAGCACACAGAAATTCCAGAGAAAGGCGGGTAAAACTATTCTATATTTCAAGTGAGGCTTTTGTGAGACTAAAAGCTTCTCTGAAAAGGGAGGTATGATGTGAAATGAATCATAAAAATCAGAAATTGTTTTGAGGATTCATTTTTGGAAATCACAATTTTCCAAATCACCCAGAAATAGCATTAATGTCAAGCTATCAGTTCCCCTCAGGTAGCAATTTCTTAACTGCTGCATGTTGAAAATAAGTGATTTCATGCAGAATGTTCCTGCAGGAATTTAAACAAAACAGATGCCTGTGTCCATCCATTTCCTTGACTTGGCGGCCTTTCACAGCATGGGAAAGACTCTCTAACATCCTTATAAGGCCTTACACAAGCCAAATTAGATCAAGGAAGGTAGAAATTAATGTTGTATACATTCAAAGTATAAATTTCAATCTGTTATAGAAGACATATGCTTGAAATCTGTGAATTCAACCAAGCGGAACAAGGGGCAGATTGTATCTACACCTAGCATCTCATCGTACTTTGTCTACATCTTAATAATGTCATCATAGAAGTATAGTTGTCACAGACAAATTTGATTTGTCATCCATCTTGAGGGTTTCCCAGGATAAAAATCTCTCTTGTTCACTTTCTTTGCATATCGTTCCTCTCTGACTGACACCTAGGCTTGCAATTTAAGTAGCATAGTCAATTATTTTGTAGTTCATAATTGCTACAATCATTTGAATTTTGATGAGATAATGTGAATCTTCATCTGTCATATGCTGGGAAAGAGTTAGAAAGTGACTTTATTAGATTGTTAATTCTTTAAACCAGCATAACTTATCCATTTCAGATAACTCCATGCACCATTTGTGATAGATATTGCATATTATTTCTAGTTGTAATTGTTTAGCCTAACAGCACTGACATTTAACATAAGCACAAACTACCACCCTCAAACTGATGTTCAGCATGAGATAGCCAGTAATGGCTTGAAGGCTGCCTAGGGTTGTGTTGTGACGTTTTCACACATCGCCCCATTGCAAATGGGGACCCCCACTTTTTCGCTTTCTAGGTTAGTTGTCTTACCTTAGCTGTTGGTAGTTGTCAAGTCTTTGCTATTAGCCTATCATTTGTAAGACATGTAGTTGTTCAAGAGCCGATCAAGTCCCTCTCTTTAGGATGAAGTGAGGTACAACACTTCCTTTGCCCTCCAAAGCTTTCGACCTGCCTCTCCCAATATAACTAGTGGATGCCCAAGCCCAATCGCTTCCCTTCCATCTCTCCATCATTCATCCCTTCCATCTCCCTTCTCCCTTCCTTCCATCTCCTACCTTTCTCCCAACATATCCTAAACCTCCTTCACTATCCCCTTATACCCCCATCCCATCCTTTACTACCCTCTTTACCTCCTACATTATCCTTTCTTACCTTTCCCCTATCATCACCACCTAACATCCATCTCACCTCATAACCTATACCTCCCTTATTCCGCTAAGCTTACCTTCTATATCACCCAATTTTAACCCTTACCCATCCATTACCCACACTCTCCTACCATCCTACCCATATTCTATCCTAACTCCCTTCATTACCCCTTATACCTCCCACATCATCCTATCTTATATTCCCCAACACCCACTCCTTGTATCCTAAACCCCCCTTTTCTTCCCTAAACCCCATCCCATCCTAACCTATCCTTTCACTACCCACCACCAACCCCCTTTTATGTCTCCATATTCTGCAACACCTATCCTTATTTTCCCCTTTCATTTCCCACACCTTACACCTCACTCTACCCACACCCCTTCCACCTTATAACCCAACCCCCCCCCCGCCTCTCCCCCCTCCCCGATGGCATCTCTTTACCACATCTCTTCATCCTTCCTTGCCACGCATATTTGGGCCTGTTGTGACATATTCACACATCGCCCCATTGCAATTGGGGACCCCCACTTTTTTTGCTTTCTGGGGTTTGCTTTCTAGGGTTTTTAAGGTTTTGTCTGTTAGCCTTTGCATTTTGAGTGTCGCCAGGGGGATCACCAGGATGGTCGGCTCTGCTTGAGCCAGGGTGAGTCCACGATGCTCCAGAATTAGGGTTTCTTTGAAAGTCTCCCTTAGACCTAGTTTTTGCTCTTGTTGCTTATCGTGTCAGCAGGTGATTGAATCTTGGTAAGGGAATATCATCTTTGAAGGTCTGAGTTGGGCAAAATTTGCAAGGATAGGGAAGGAAATGGATCTAGTATCAAGTCTAAGGCAAAGTCAAGTCAAATCCAAGGTGAATTGAGCCTAGAATAGGAATTTCGCTCTTGACCCTTCCAAAGGCTCCAAAGCGAATTCCTCTACAAGACACTCCACCTTGACCCAAACTTAGAACTAACTCATTCTCGGGCATTTGTGAGGGCAAAACACTTGTGTAAATGAAGCCAGGACTTGAGCTCAAGGAGGAATTTCGCTCCTGACCCTTCCAAAGGGTCCAAAGTGAAATTCATGTAAAACCCTATTTTTCAAGAACCTTGAGTTATATGTCAACCTAAAGAGTAAATTTGCATGATCATGATGGAAGGAACCCTAACAAAGTGTGTCCAAGGCATGAAAAGGAGGAAGCAAGTGAAAGATTAGCTCAAAATGAGAATTTCACTCCTGACCCTTCCAAAGGGTCCAGAGCAAAATTCTTCTTGACCCTCAATTTTAGCCTTGGCCATCAAAAATGAAGATCTTGGAGCCAAGTAGATGGCAAATAGACTTGATGGTGATAAGGAGAGGTGAATTTGATCAAGTTTGAAGGTGAATTGAGGCAATGGAGTGTGAAATCAGCCTAATTTGTGAATTTCGCTCCTGACCCTTCCAAAGGGTCTAGAGCGAAATTCCCAAAATCTCTCTTTTCCTTCATTTTTGTGTCGAGCCAAGTGTTGATGAAGGTGAATTGGACTTAAAGATTGCCAAGGCATGTATTTGAATGGGTTATGAGTTCAAAAAAAGTAAAGATTTTGAGCTAAAGAATGAATTTCGCTCCTGACCCTTCCAAAGGGTCTAGAGCGAAATTCCCAAAATCACCTTGTTTGCCCATTATGAAGGTCAAGGTATGAATTCCTCAACCTTGGTGGAGAAAAGACTAGTGTATGCTTGCCTTGGAAGGCATTTTGGAGTAGAGAAATGATAGATTTTGTCCTAGAAGGAAAATTTTGCTCCAGACCCTTCCAAAGGGTCCAAAGCGAAATTCCCTATAGGTCCTGTCCTTGGCCTAGGTCCAAAGCAAAATCCTCTTTTTGGTCTTTTTGGGAGTCAAATCAATGATGTCTTCATTAGAAAGCGATTCAAAGGTCAAGAGAAGTTCAAGACAAGGAGATGATGAAATTTGAGCTAAAATGCAAATTTCGTTCCTGAACCTTCCAAAGGGTCCAAAGCGAAATTTTTATAGGGCCTATCCCTAGGAAGGATCTTGAGCGAACTTCATTTTGATGTCTTCTTGTTGATGTTTTAAGGTAGAAAATGCTAAGTTGAATGAATTTATTATGTGTCCTTAATCACCTTTTGGTTTGTTTTGCAGATGGAAGAAGATCAGGACAAGGAGGACTTGTTCCAGTCCATCATCATCAAGGACATTCCACATGCATAAAGGTGGACTCAAGGTGCTTCTAAAGCGTTGGAAGACTTCAAATGTTCGAGGAATTGCAAGCTAGCCTCAAGACCTCATTCTACCACATAAAGGAACTACATGATGACAGAGAAGAATGACCTTACCAACACTTCCAGGCGAGACATGCTACCAGAGAAAGAACACTTGACAGTGAGGAAGCCTCATCAAGCACATGGGAGTAAAAGAGGTACATCATTCATCACATCAAGGACAGAGGAGGATTAACCAAGACATAGACGTCAGACAAGGTGCAATCCCAATCATTGCTCCTGCAATCAGATTGCTCCACCTCAACATGTCCAGATTCAATGTACCTGACTCATCAGGGACGGCACAAACTTAGGTGTACCTACCCCTGCTTCCTATTGGTCCTCGCTCTAGGAATGTAATTTTCTAATTGGCTAAGGAAGTTTGTTGTAACAAACCCTAATTAGAGTTTCTATCTTGTAATCCTAGCCATTGATTCTAAGACAATCAGAGTCGTCTGTTTGTAAAGGGTTCTCTATATAAAGCCCTAGCTCCTCATTTGTAAAGGTTAATAGTGAATAGTCAGAGAGTAGGAAATAGTTAGAGTAGAGTAGAAAGAGAGGGCAAAAATTGTTGCCAAGATATTGTTGCAAAAGACTTGTAAACTTCATTGAAGAAATGGTGAATTCTATGGGTCGATTCAACAATTTGCATGGTCTCTATACTTCTCAAATTTGATTTCATGTTATTAGGTGAATGGAAGAAATTTGTATGATCAATGGTGAAATTCGTATATCCATACTACTAGCGGTTTGTTGATTGCAAACTTGCCTTGCATAGTCAACTGGAATCATTCAGCTTAAGCTTAACTTCAATTATCGCATCTTCATTGATATGCATCAACCTGACGGTGTCCATGCTTGTAGCGGTGATCTAAACATCATAAAGCTTTCCTCAAAAGATCGCACTAATCTTGTGGAGATGATCTTGGGATGTCAAAGCAAGACTTAGTTAGAATTTCATCAAAGGTCATTCATTGCTCTTACGTTCGTAGTGTTAGAAATAGATCCCGTTCCAACCCTTATCCTTTTTCCTTTTTTTCAAAATCAAGGGCTAGTGAAATTCCACGTTCCAGTAATATCCAAAGCAAATCAGACGTTCAGGTCATTGAAAGTAAGTCCCCTTGTGATTCCAGCAAAATCACATCGTACCGCAAAGAGCTTATCCACACGTAGAGAACCTACATATCAGAACCTTGGAGTTACTCCGACTGATCCTTCGGCGAGATCTTCAGAAGTCAGGAAACTTTGTTTAAGAGAGGATAAGGTACCTTTAGGTATTTTATTCTGTGTTTTGTCGTGTACAAAAGACACATCAACAGGGGCCCCACCAAAACTTTAAGATGGAGAGGATGGAGCATTTCACAAGCCCCACAACATAAGGAATTCTTTTAGGATCATAGCAAGGAAGAAATGAATGATTCTCATACAAAGGGAAGAAGATAGACTACTATCAACATAAAAGGAAAACATTCAGCATTCTCAAGGGCAAATTTTAGGAATAAAATCATTGCAAGCAAGCAGTCAAGTGTGTTGGTCCCTCACTAAAGCCCTTACCACTTTCAAATTCTGATTTCTGAGTAGTGATCAGACCTCATTCACCCTTGATTCAAAGGCAAAAAATCCGAGAATTCAATCAATGATTCTAAAAAAATTTAATGTGGAAGGCAATTTCCAAGGTTTTGGTGGATTAATATTTCTGGGTTTGGACCATAATCAGACCTAATTGTTATTAAGGTGTATGATGTCTGAATTTAAATTATGTCTCTTTGCAGGTATGATTGTAAACGAATGAGGAATGGAGCAAGGATGTGAGACAAAGAATATAAGGACCGCCAATTTAGAATTATGTTTTCAATTATTCAAGTTTGGAGTTGGCAAGGTGAAAACAGTACAAATGAGATCAAAAACACCACTTGACAATGAGAGAATTGGCACTCGGAAATATAAGTAACATGTTTGTCAAATTTTGTTTTGTATAAACAAGGCTTCAAAGACCAATTTGTTTTGGTAAGGAGAGGCAAGCAAAATTTGATTGATCAAATACTCTAAAACAAATGAAGCCCTAGTGACAGATTCAGCAATGAAGGTTTTTGATCATACAAGTATAAAATACTCTTCACCAAATGACTTTGTGCAAATGAACACAAAAATGCCGAACTGTATTGGTGAAGAAGGGCAATCATCGCTTGATCAAAGGGATAAGCTAATAGAAATGAAGACAAAATCACCGATTCTCAATGAGAGAATTGGTGCTAGAGGATATAAGTGATATGTTGGACAATTTCTTGTCTTGTGCAAACAAAGTTCAAAAATCCAATTTGTTTTGACGAATGAAGGCAAGTAAACTCAATCTTTCAAATGACTTAAGTACGAATGCAACTCCAGTCGCCGATTTGAAAATGAGGTTTTTAATCATAAAAGAATGAGAATGTCTTTTCACTTAATTGCTTGACTACGAATAATCTTGCAACAGCCACTCAAGTTTGTCAAATACAAATAGAGGGAAAAATGCAACCCAAGTTTGCTAATACAAATGGAGGCAAAAATGCCACCCAAGTTTGCTAATACAATGGAATTGAAAATGCCGATCAAGGTCATGTGCTACAAATGAAAGGGAAAAGACCATTTGGGTTGATGAATTTCACAAAGACAAAGTTGTGATACAATACAAAGCCCTAAGTACGAATGAAACTTGAAATGTCGATAACATGTTAATGCAAATGCTGATCAGGCTTCCGTGTGCAAACCAAAGGGTGATGACCAACTAAGTTGTCAAGTGCAAATGACATGCTAGAGGCCGATTTGATTAATTAGAAAATGGCAACTAAAGTTTGATCAATCAGATCAACTACTACAAATCAAGCATTAAAGCCGATTGGTCTTGATAAGGTGAGATAATCAAAATTTGATCAAGTAAACTTTTCAATGCAAACGGACATGAAACTACTACTTAGCAAGCTGACAACAAAATGATCAAAAGTTGATCAATTCAACCAGATCATACAAACAAACCTTGAAAATCCAACTGGATTACTTGCAATAAGGCAAATCGTTCAAAGCATCAGGTACGAATCAAGCTAAAAATGCTGATTCATCTTGACAAGTTAAGACAATTAAAACCTAATCGGTCAAATAACTACATACAAATGAGGATGCAAATACCGATTAAGGCCTTATGGTGCGAATGAAGAAGAGATAGAGAATTGCCTTAATGAATTTCACAAATGCAAGTGATCATCAAACAATTGAAATCGCCTACACTAAAATGCAAATAAAGTCTTTAAATCCCGTCTAGGTGTGGAGATACAAATGGCTTGACAAATACCGATTAGGTGATGCAAACAAATAAGAAAAAACCGACCAAGCCATACAATTACAAAAGACATGGCGAATGCCGCCAAGAGTCTAATACAAAGGAAGGCTAAATTGCCTACATATCACTAAACACCATCAAGCAGGAATCAATGAGAAATCGGCTATCACATCAAGTATGGTATTAGTGCCCAACAAAGGAATTAAATCATTTTAAGTAAAGCAAAGTCGACCTAATATAAAGAGAGGCAACCCTTAACATCCAACGCCTATATAAAGGACGTGTTTCACATCATTTCAACATCATTCAATAAGTTAGTCTGATCAGACTTAGATCAGACTTTAATCCGAGCTAAGATATCATTTGATCAGACGAATCAGAGCACATAAGAGATGAAAGATAGGTAAAATTAAATATGAATTATATATATTTTTTATGCCTCCTTGTTTGTTTTGCAGGTGACAACAAGAGGAGCATGATACATTCAAAAATTTCATTGCATCATAGCAACATGAAGAAGTTTAGTTGATCAAGAAATCATCTCAATACCAGGAAGTCAAAACCTTGGAAGCATGAAGGAAAGATAACTTACATGATGAAGGAATGTTTTACAATCTTGATGCAATGCACCTCAACCAATCAAGCGGTTCCACATCAACATGTCTAGATGCAATGCCCCTGACTCATCCTACGGAGGCAGGGACTTTGAGCTACCTACCCTCATATTTCATTGGTTCACATTCAATATTGAACCTAAATGTAATTTTCTCATTCGCCAAAAGGACTACATTGTAACAAACCCTAACTAGGATTTCTATCATGTAATCTTGGCCATTGATTGTGAATCAATCTGAGCCATTCATTGTATAGATCTCATTTGTAAGGGATTAATAACAAGTCAACAATAGTAGAAGAATAGAAAATGGTTATTAATTAGAATAGAAATTAGATTAGGAGAAGGCAAAGATTGCGGCATAGACTTTGTTGTGAAAAGCATATGATTTCATTGAAGTTATGGTGAATTTGATATGTTATTCCAACAAGTTGCATGGTCTCTACTTCTCAATTCATTTGCTTTCATGTTAATTAGATGAAAGAAAGAACTTTGTGCATGATCAATGGTGAAAGTCATATATCCATACCACTAGCAATTTGCTGATTGTAAATTTGCCTTGTGTGGTCAACTAGAATTCTTGAATAAACTTAACTTCAATTACTATTCACACTTTGATATGCATTGCCTTGATGATATCCTTCTTGTTGATAGTAATTTGAACATCATTTTTGTTTTCCTTAGAAGATAGCACTAAGCTTTGTGGAGTTGGTGCTTTGCATGTCAAAGCAAAGCTTAGTCGAGTTTCACCAAAGATTGTCCATCATTCCTACATTCTCAGGATTAGATTAAATTCTCAAACCCTATCTCTTTTGCCATTTTATTTTCCTAGCAAGTAGTTAGAATCTAAGTTCCGGCAACATCCAAACATTCAACATAAGTCCCCTTGGATTACCAGCAATCCCATCAACCAATTGAGCTATTTACATGTCAAGACCTGACTATAGAAACCTTGGAATCATCATGGTTGATCATTCAATTTAGCATCTAGAAAGATTTTGATCGAGAGAGAATAGAATACTTTTAGTATTTTATTCTAAGTTTGAAGTGCATACAAAAATATCAACAGGTTGTACACAGACAACAGAATACTTGTATCTAGGAGAACATGAAATAATACCACACAACTCACCTATCAAAATGACACTTTTCAAGCACTCCAAGGAAGGTACACTAACAAGGCAACTGACATGATACAAGAGATGTAGAATACCATAGTTGTGTTGATGGGCAATCCGGCTATGAATGCAGATAAGATGAGGTTACAAGTAGACACACAAATGACCAAGAGGGAATTCAAAGCATGGAATATGACCGTTGTCCATCTACAACCACACAAACAATTAACATTTAAGAAGGTAAAGTTAAGGAAGTGATCAATGTGTCACAGCATGCAAAGGTAGTAGGAGCAGCATACATGTTGAACATGCAAAACAAAGAACCATACATGACAGGTTTCATATTTCATGCCTAAAGCAGGCAGGGTGCATATATCACAACAGACAGAGCTATTAGTGAAAGGTGAGGATGACAAGCTTGCTTAAGAACCAAGTAAAATGGGCCAAAGATATGAAAATGTGATTACAGGATTGTGCAAAACTTTGAGGTGAAGTGGAAGGGTCTATTGAAAGAGGGAACAAGGTTGGAGAACAAGGTGTAGATACTGAAATCTCTCTAATGCTCATTTCCTACCATCACTCCATCTTGATGCATAAAAAACATTAATTAATCCATTATCTGCAAATATCCAAATTAAAATAAATATCAGCAAATTAATTTAATAAATATTACAATCAAATAAAATCAGTCGGTTATCTAATTGCTCAAAATGCCCAATAAATCATTGAATAAAGAAAAAAAATCAAATTAATTAATTGTTTGTGTTAAAATTAGTCTCAGTCGTAACTAATCTGGTTATTAACACCCAGAAATTCGATTTGATATACTTGCGATTTAATTGAGATTTATGTAAGTGAGTATTAAACTAACACATTAGTTTGTTATTGTTATGTTTGGTTAAGTAATCCCGCCGGTGTAAAAGAATCGTGGCTCCACACAGGGGTCACGACCCTATGTGGAACCACGTGGTTCCACATAAGATCGTGACCCCCTGTGGAGGCACGATCCAATGAAGACAAGTAATATATATCCACCACCCTCGTCGAATGAGAAATAGCGTCAGACAATACACGTGGTGAACGTAGAAGATATAATTGCTTGGTCTTTGTATCTGCAGAGGCAAACTTATAAGACATAAATAAAATCAGTTTATATTTCTTTAAATCAAATACTAACAGTATAAATTCTTTGTCTCAGAATTTTGATTGTTCTGAAAGTCATCACAGTCTATTTACATTTACATGGTATCAGAGCCTAACTACTTAAGATCCAAATAGAATAAAAGCGAAGTTGACATATCATATCAAAGATTTCTAAAATGGCGAACACAATCAGATTCGAGGACAGACTCGAAGGAACAGCAAATTTTGTGGCTTGGAAAGTCAGAATTCTGATAGTATTAAAAGAGAACAAAGTAATCAAATTCATAAAAGAAGACAAGCCCAAACCTGCAGACGAACTTGAGAAAACTGTGTGGAATGAAGGAAATGATAAAGCTGTAAAAATCGTGATAGATGCAGTAAGGGATCACATAATACCACTTATATTAAAATATGACAACGCTTATGAAATGTTCAAAACCCTTGAAACGACGTATGAGATAAACAATTCGAGCAAAACCCTAGCTCTAAAAAGACAGTTGAACCACATAAGTATAAATAAAAGTGAAACAATAAACTCATACTTCATGAGGATAGGTTCACTCAGAGATCAACTGCAAAAACTTGATTATCATGTCGAGAAGCAAGAACTATCAATGATTACTCTAGATGGACTATCTGAATCCTGGGAATCATTCAAACAAGGCATAAATGCAAGGGATAAATTTACAGAATTTGATCGACTAAGGGATGACTGCCTCCTTGAAGAGTCGAGGCAAATGAAAGGGGGAAATCACAAAACTAAAGATGAGGACCTCCACATTCTGAATACCAACTCTCGTAAGAAAGGCAAGAAGAGAAACTTCAAGAAGAGAAAATCCCATCATGGGAAAAGCTTTCATAAGTAAGACATGTCAAAAATCCAATGTCATAGATGTGATCAGTATGGACACGTCATTTAATTGTCCTGATAAAGTAAAACAGCAAGCATCATTCGCCAAAGTAGAGAAGAACACAGAACTTGAATCTGAGAAGTTTGTATTATATTCAGCACTATCAAGTCAAGCTTCAAACAAGTCTGACACTTGGGTGATAGACAGTGGATAGTCGAGACATGTCACCGGATTCAGAGAATTACTAGACTCAATGGAAGAGGGATCAAATGAAGAGGTAACAATAGGGGATGACTCTGCACATCCTGTAAAAGGTGTCGGGACATGTACAATCAGACTGAAGTCTGGAATCTCAATCCAACTCATCGGGGTACTATTTGTACCAGGCATCAAAAGGAACTTAGTCTTTATCTCTGCACTTGAGGATGACGGATATAGAGTCTCATTCATAAAAGGAAAGGTAATGGCATGGCCAAAAACATCCACCTTAAAAAGAGCACAAGTGATTGGTTACAGACAAGGACACCTATATGAATTGTGTAATAAGCCAAATCAAACCTTACTTCATGAAGTCATGGATCAAGCAGAAATTTGGCATAGAAGACTAGGGCACTTACATTTTCGTGCTCTACCCTCTATGGAGAAATTAGTCACAAGACTACCTAAACTAAAGCCAATTCATTCAGATGTTTGTAAAGGATGTGCACTAGGGAAAAACACTAAAAGCTCTTTTCCTTGCAGTTCTAGAAAAACTAACGGAGTACTAGAACTAGTTCGCTCTGACTTATGTGGGCCTATGTCTGAACCATCACTACGAAACCCATCATACTATGTAATCTTTGTAGACAATTTTTCTAGGAAAACTTGGATTTACTTCCTTAAAAGTAAAGAATCTAAAGGTATTCTTAGGAAATTTAAAGAGTTCAAATATATCACAGAAAATCACTCTGGTAGGAAAATCAAAACTCTTAGGACTAACGATGGTAGGGAATACACATCAGAAGTATTTAAAGAGTTTTGCAAAGATGTTGGGATTAAGAGGGAGTTCATTGTACCCTACAATCCTCAATGAAACGGGGTTGTTGAAAGAAAAAATAGAACAATAGTAGAAGCGGCAAGGGCTATGTTGTTAGATCAAAACCTAGAAACTGCACTTTGGGGAGAAGCCACTAATACCGTTGTATACATTCAAAACAGATGTCCTCACTCTCATATTGGTGACAAAACTCCTGAAGAAGTCTTTACTGGAATTAAACCTGATATTAGCCATCTCAAAATATTTGGATGTCCTGTTTATATTCATGTACCTAAGGAGAAAAGAACTAAATTAGAACCTACTGGACAGAAAGGGATTTTTGTAGGATATAGTGAAACATCTAAAGCCTACCGAATATTCATCCCTGGTCAAAGACAAATAGAATTAAGCAGAGATGTCATATTTGAGGAAGATATAGCTATTAAAAAAACAAGGAGTTCCATCACACCTGAAATCCCAACTAATTCCCTTAATTTGGAAGAAGATTCTTTTTCTGAAACTCAGAGGGAGCATCCTAAGGATATCACCTTGGAACTTGAGAACACTACAACAGAAAATCCTAGGAAGAGACCACTATGGGCCATTAAAACAATACAGGAAGCAGAATCCTTTGCAGCACCTAGAGGAACATTTAGAGAAAGCAAAAGACCTTCAAAGTTCTCTAGCTATGTTACTCTAATGACAAACCTCATAAATGTTGAACCTTCAAGTGCCGGAGAGGCTCTTAAACAGCAAGTATGGAAGGATGCGATGATAGAAGAATATCAATCTATCTTAAAGAATGATGTGTGGAAAATTGTGCCTAGATCTAAAGGAAAATCATTTGTATCTTCTAAATAGCTCTTTAAAATTAAGCATGTTGTTGATGACAGTATAGAAAAACATAAGGCAAGATTTGTTGCTCGAGGCTTCTCACAGAAGGAAGGAATTGACTATGAAGAAACATTTGCACCTGTTGCACGATACACTTCTGTCAGAACAATCCTGGCTATAGCAGCATCTAAAGGATGGAAAGTTCATCAAATGGATGTAAAAACTGCATTTTTGAATGGAACAATTGAAGAAGAAGTATATCTAGAGCAACCTGAGGGATTTGAGGTAAATAATGCTAAAACACATGTATGCAAGTTAGAGAAAGCATTGTATGGATTAAAACAAGCTCCCAGAGCATGGTACGAAAGAATTGACAGTTGCTTATTAGAGATAGGTTTCTCTAAAAACATTGCTGATCCAAATTTGTATTTCAAAATAAGCAAAGGTGAAATGTTGATACTCATATTATATGTAGATGACTTATTAATTACAGGAGAAGATCATCTCATTGCAAAATGCAAACAGGAACTAGCTTCAGAGTTTGAGATGAAGGATTTACGTCTACTCCATTATTTCCTTGGATTAGAAGTATGGCAAAAACCAGATGGTATTTATCTAAATCAAGGTAAATACACCATTTACATTCTGAAGAGATTTGGAATGATGAATTGTAAGCCAATGTCATCTCCTATGGAAACAAACCTACATAAACTAAAAGAAGCTATAGCAGATTCCAAATTTGCAGATCCAACATTATACAGACAGATTATTGGATCATTAATGTACCTAGTCAATACCAGACCTGATATATGTTATGCAGTAAATGCACTCAGCCAACACATGGTTGAACCCAAAGAAATACATTTGGTTGCAGTAAAGCATATATTGAGATATCTACAAGGTACCTTGGACTATGGACTGCATTATTAACACACTGCATTGAACCTACATGGATACTCTAATTCAGGCTGGGCTGGAAGCGTGATAGACAGGAAGAGCACTTCAGGATGCTATTTCAGCTTAAGATCAGCTATGGTATCTTGGATCTGCAGAAAACAATCATCCGTAGCTCAGAGCTCCACAAAAGCTGAATATATAGCTGCAACCATGGCAGCTAAGGAAGCCGTATGGTTGAGGAAATTGATAGTAGGACTGTTTGGTGAAAGTCTGAAACCTGCAATCATTCATTGTGACAATCAGAGCTGCATTAAACTTTCAGTGAATCCAGTTTTCCATGATAGATCCAAGCACATTTAGATCCCATATCACTATGTAAGAGACATGACAGAGAGAAAGGTAATAAGACTGGAATATGTCAATACAGGATATCAGGCAGCTGACATTCTCACCAAACCCCTAGCAAGAGTGAAAATTGATCACTTCAGGAGGTACCTTGGTATGGTTAAAATGTAATTGATGTCTAAAATTATGTAAACTTCTTGGTCATATATTTGAGTATATGAAGTATGTAACCTTTCCCTATGTTCATTCCTAAAGGATGACGATTCTTTAGTTAATGAACACTTGTATTTTAAGATTGTAAGGTGACGATCTTATAAATGTTTGGAAGATCATATAAACTGAAAATCAGACAATTTGAATATCAATAATATCATAAGTTATAGTAGACATTATGTAAGCGGATTAATGTCAGTGCACATACTATAACAAGGATATCAAAGTGAGTATATCCTTAGTATCACAGGCTGATACTTAAAACAGGGATATCAAAGTGAGTATATCCTTAGAATCACAGGTTGATTCTTCACACCTAGGTGATGTAATTATCATGA
Organism: Cryptomeria japonica; assembly: GCF_030272615.1. Classification (NCBI taxonomy): domain Eukaryota; kingdom Viridiplantae; phylum Streptophyta; class Pinopsida; order Cupressales; family Cupressaceae; genus Cryptomeria; species Cryptomeria japonica. The sequence goes on along the minus strand of NC_081406.1, from coordinate 187,933,409 downwards.
GATTAGTGTGGAGCTAAATTAAGTTTTAGGTCTATAATCCTAAGACTAAGAGGGAGTGTTAAAATTAGTCTCAGTCGTAACTAATCTGGTTATTAACGCCCAGAAATTCGATTTGATATACTTGCGATTTAATTGAGATTTATGTAAGTGAGTATTAAACTAACACATTAGTTTGTTATTGTTATGTTTGGTTAAGTAATCCCGCTGGTGTAGAAGGATCGTGGCTCCACACAGGGGTCACGACCCTATGTGGAACCACGTGGTTCCACATAGGATCGTGACCCCCTGTGGACGCACGATCCAATGAAGACAAGTAATATATATCTGCCACCCTCGTTGAATGAGAAATAACGTCAGACAATACATGTGGTGAACGTAGAAGATATAATTGCTTGGTCTTCGTATCTGCAGAGGCAAACTGATAAGACATAAATAAAATCAGTTTATATTTCTTTAAATCAAATACTAACAGTATAAATTCTTTGTCTCAGAATTCTGATTGTTCTGAAAGTCATCACAGTCTATTTACATTTACAGTTTGTGAAAATAAAATTAAAAAATTCAGTAAATTATTAAATCATCCAACAAACTAATAATAGTCATCTTATCCTTATCCAATCCATCTATCCTCATCCACATCCTCGAATAATTGGTTTTCCAACTTGTTTTGAATCTTATTTATTTCCGCTATAATCTTGCATGTCACATTCGGCATGCCTAGTGGGACTCTGACTCTATGTTGAGCTAACCTTTCACTTGCAGGATCAATTTTCTGATCTGTTTTCCAGGTTTTGAGTTCTTTCCTTTTCATCATTGCTTTTAGCAAAGGAAGTTATAAATTATTGCTAAGTCTATCTGGGCTTCTTATCTTTTTCCTCTCTCACAGTCAAGTGGCATGTACTTCTTGAAATGCCTTTCTCAATGCAGTTTTCTCAATGTTACCCCGAGTTTCCGGGACGGGGAAGGCAGGGGACGGCGGGACGCGTTTCCGGGACGGCAAATTTTTTTGCCAAATTTGGGGACGGCGGGGGATGGCTATTAAAATATAGGAAAATTTCAAAATTCTAAATGTTCATATGAAAACATGGATAAAGCATGCATACATACATTATATTCATATGAAAACAATAAAACATGGAAATAGCATGTGTATGATACTATGAAAAGTTGAAGACATTTTCGAATGTAAATTCTGAACATACAACATTGTTAATACTCAATAGACAATATGCAATTATGCATTCATAAATCAGAATTTCAATTCATTCACATTGTCAATATGCATATCATAATAGATATTAAAGAAATAACATACAAAATGTCAAAACAAAGAGGTTAAATTTTCCCTACTTCTATCGACGCGGTTTCCCCCCATATTTTTCAACGGGGGTTTGGGGGCAGCTCCCCCAAGGTGGGGTCAAGGGGCATCGCCCCTTGCAGGGTCAAGGGGCAGCGCCCCACGAGGCCAAAAAAACTTATTCTTTCATAAAGGTGTTGGGTGTTATTTTTCTATTAACTCGCCGAGTTTGGCGATTTTTGGGCAATTTTCTAATCTCTGTGTCAAAATGCCCAAAGGCTACACTGCTGCCATATAGTTTCATTGTCAAAATTATGAATTAAATTAATGTTATCTTTTAATTTTTTTATTTTTAATAACAATTTGAATTAATAAGGGGCCTATATTAGAAAAAAAAAATTAAAAATTGAAAATATAACTTTTTTTATTTTTTTAATATTTTTTAATGGCCTTAGATAAGGTGGACGTTTGGCCGTCCCCGGGACGGATTGGGGACGTCCCAGCCGTCCCCAGCCGTCCCTGGGACGTACGGACGTCCCACAAGGCTAGGGCAGGCGTCCCCCCGTTTCGGGGACGTCCCCTAAAAATATAGGGCAATTTGGGGACGGGGGGAAACGTCCCCTAGCCGTCCCCAAGTCCCCGAAACGTCCCCGGGCCGGCGACGGGGGTTTTCAGGTTGGGGACGCGTCCCCGGGTAACTCTGAGTTTTCTGAGTCTGGAGATTTAAGCAATAGCTGTTGGAAGCTAGGATCCGTAACTTCTCCCAAATAAAGATGTATTTGATGGCTATAGAGATAGCTTCCATATATGATGGGAGTAGAGTTATGCTGGGTGGGCATCTTCAAGATGGTTTACTTTCCATTTTCTATTAAATGTTGAAAGAGCATAAGCAGCATCCATTATCTTTTTATGTGGTTTCCTTTTGTCTTACCTGTTCAAAGGCAAAATTTTCCAACATTTATTATATTAATCTGTATCTATTGGTGCTTGCCATTGTTTACACAACCACCATTGGTAGTTGCTAATGTTTACACAACCAAAACGGATACAGCTGAAGGCTATTCTGTGATGGGATGCAGATTAGATTTGCTTTTATAAGTGTTGGCATCAGAATCCTCAAATCAATTTTGAATCGGATTTAGGATTTTTCTTCTCTAACGAATCTCAGAATTGTTTGTAGCAACATGTATTCCTTATGCCCTTAGCAGTGAACCCTGCATTCCCACATCATACCAGAATTGGAATTTTGGCAGTCTATTCTCTATCCCTGGCAGTTTTCTAAAATATAGCAAACCAGATTTATTGTGAATAAATTGAAGCGGCAGCTTTAGTCAGTGGAAACATAATTCAAAATCATGCCCCATGCCAACAATTTCAGGCAGTTGGCAAATTTTGCTTTGATAAGGTCTCGTAATATTTCTCCCTAAAAATTCTGTATATTTATTTTTTTGTTTAAGCAGCTGCAAATATCTTGTTTTAAATTTTGAAAAATTGGTGAGTGGATTAAAGCAGCAGCACAATGCTTTGAATATTTTTTATTTTATATTTTGGAAGTACGAGTACAGGAAACTTCATGCTGAATATATATAATATGGTGATATAAAATTTCAAGTGAATGCATCACATGAGGTGAAGGAACAAATCTATAATTCTCGCATTTTTTGGATGTGAAAGAGAGACATTATGACTTGAAATTTGAAAAAAATATGTAAAACCCAAAGACTCGTACATTTCTTGACAGTAACCAATTATTTTTCGTCAAGAAAAACACAAAGTTCAGTGATCTACTTTACGTAAGGGTCTCATCATGTCGTCATATTTGTGATCCAAAATATGACAATGATAGAAATATAGCCTGATTCAGCAGTGGAATTAAGAATATGGTAATATAAAATTTCAAGTGAATGCATCATATGAGGTGAAGGAACAACTCTATAATTCTTGCATTTTTTGCATGTGAAAGAAAGAGATTATGACTTGAAATTTGAAAAACTATGTAAACACCGTAGACTCTCATACATTTCTCGACAGTAATAAATTATTTTTGTCAAAGAAAACATAAAGTTTAGTTATCTACTTTAGGTAAGGGCCTCATCATGTCGTCATCTTCATGATCCAAAATATGACAGTGATAGAAATATAGCCTGATTCAGCAGTGGCATTAAAGGGATAAGATTGTCTGCTACAGATCAAAGAAAAATTAACGAGAGTAATTACCACCAACGTTCCGCATTTTTACAGATCAACTTTTTGTTTATTGTGAATAAACTGAAGTAGCAGCTACATAGAGATTGGTTTTACTTCTCTAGAACAAGCGTTCTCATTATAAATTTGAAATTGGCAAATACTAAACATACCACACAATACATTTAAGCCAGACACAAGACCTACAATCCTACATTCCAAATCAAAGCTTAAAGATAGGGATTCCCAACCTAGTATCTAATCCACATAACCAAATACCTCCAAATCCAATCTAAGTCTAGCTTAACTATGTATCCAATCCATCAAGTCAAAGCTCCTAATTATCCACACACCACACAAACAACGTCATTGAACAATCTTACTAAATATAGCAATGCAACCCAATGCATATCCAATAGAAGGGTTTCATAAGCTTTATCCTCGGTCTTGCTAAAATACAAACCTTGTTAAAAGCAACTAATCATCATCATCAAGATATATCATTCCCAATCCTCACATTGTTCGCTAGATATATCATTCCAATATCAAGAGTATTATCTTTGTCCTCAAATCAATCAAATGTTAGCCTTTCACTTGATTGGAGGGAAAAATATTGTTTGTCTAGTCTCTATATGTTTCATGCATGTTTTCTTCCTTGTTTTTGTGTCTCTTGTTGTTTTTCTTTGTATTTATGATAAAATTAAAAAATTGAAAAAAAAAAAAAAAGTTTGCCTTACTTCCCACAACATACTTCCTCCAAGGACACCATAGTTCTTTATACTATGTTGCATCTCAATGATATAAAAAATTGGACACGAGTCATGTTTTTGCTTTTATCTTTATTGTTGCTCTTCATTCATTTGTTGTGTTTACCTGCACTTATCTGTGTCTTTATTATTTTCTTTGTTTTCTTTTATCTTTTGATTTATTGTTTCAAGTTAGTTTTCTACACATATAGCGCATTGTCAACGTGATCAATTATATCATGATGCATAAATTATATGCAAAATAAAAATTGTTCCTCAAACATATTGGAATCTCTTTGTAGATTCCCAATGTCTACCTATGCACAAAAGTACTCAAAGAAAATCTCATAATTCTCCATTTCCATTTCTACTATCATAAGCCATAATAAAATAACCTCATCTAATAAATCTATCATCCCCAAGAAATCCACACCTATTTATCCTTTTACTAATTTCAGCTTCATCCATTTCAAGAGCACACCTATGTTCTTCAAACCTGCTCATCCTCTTGAGGGTGCACCAACATATCATTATCCATTCAATCCTAAATCCATCCAAATCCATACTTTGAAGCTTCTCCAAACATCCTCACATGGTTTTTGAGACATATCATTCCCACCTCAACAACGTTGTTAATCAATCAATCCTTGATCTTTGATGCTTGGGGCATCTTCCATCAACAAGTGCCTATTGGCACTTGTAGTGTTGTTGTCATTGATGTCAACCTGCAGCTAGTCTGTTGTCATTGATGATATCTCTGTAATGAAGATTAGGGATATAGTTGTTAGATAGATTTTGGTTGCAGATGCTCTGTCTTGTGGATGTCCACCTTCTTGGTGTCTGATGTCTACAATCAGCATGATAATATTAATGGTATAATGATCATCTCATATTAAAATGAGAATTAGATGCATTGAGATGAGGAATATTAAGATGAGGATCAGATGCATTGAGATGAGGATTACAAGCATGGCAATATTAGAATATTGTAATGTTTCCTTAATGGTCATCTTAGTCATCTTAATCGTGTTTAGTTAGTTTCTATTTTTCAACTTTTGTTTACGATTGTTTCTTTTAGAAACATCATCTCTTGTAAATTCTTTATATAGAGCTCTTGCTCTATTGCTTAATAACATCGGATATTTTAACATGGTATCAAAACAAGTCAATGGGATTTCATAAATTTGGGGAATTTTTTCTCAAAAAATTTGTAACCTCTTCTTATCTGGAATTTTTTTCCAGAAATTTGTTTTTTCGGTTTTTTATGAATCATTGGAGGTTTTGTTGAAATCTTTGCAAAGTTTCGTGGGCTAATTTGGAGCTATAATTCGACATTTTTGTGGGCTCGTGGACCTGTGTTCGTGGGCAGTTTGGGTGCTACGTTTTTTGTGTTGTTTTCTTTGTGCCCACAGATTTTTGGTTTCTATTTGCGACAATGGTGTTTCAAATCTGCAATCCTCTATACTTGCGGTCTAGGGCTTCGTGGAGTCGGGCTTTGTTTAGTGTCTTTATCTCACTGCAACAATGTGACTAGGGCACGAAATCTGCCTCTTTGTTTGGTCAACTAGAGATGTTCTGTTGGGTTTATAATTTTGCCCTTAAAAAATTATTGGTGAGTTTTAATAAATTTTTTCCCTTAAAAAATTTCTAATGGGTTTTAGTATATTTTTCTCCTTAAAAAATTCTAGGAGGGTTTTTCTAATTTCTATCCTTAAAAGTTCTTTTGGGTTTTACTGTTGTTTCCTCAAAATGAAGTTTTGTATTTTGATCCATGTCTCGGATTTTGTGTCTTGGGTTTTGATCGATTTTTCATCTCAAAATCATGTTCGATTTCGATCAATTTTTCTCAAAAATCATGTTGTAATTTGTGATGTTTGCATGGGATTCTAGATTTTGCATGATTTTGTCCTCAAAATTCATGTGTACAGGTGTTCTTGTCTTAGGGTTTTTACCCTTTTTTTCCAAAAAAACAATGCTTTGTAAACTTCAGTTTCTAGGTTTGACAATTTTTTCCTCAAAATCATGGCTTCTTGCAATCTGTTTAGGGTGTCATGCTCATTTGCAAAAGTTTGTGGACGATTTGTGTTATCCGGAAGTTCTCCAGATTTTGGGAGGGTCAGTGGTAGGCTCATCTCAGTGACAGGGTCAGTGGAAGGTTCATGTCGTAAAACGTTTTAAGAAAGAGCCAACCTTCTCTATTTTTCTTTGGGTAGTTAGAACGATGACCATTAAGGGAGGGTATTAGAATATTGTAATGTTTCTTTAAAGGTCATCTTACTCATCTTAGTCATCTTGGTCATCTTTAGTTAGTTTCTATTTTCAGCTTTTGTTTACGATTGTTTCTTTTAGAAACATCGTCTCTTGTAAATTTTTTATATAGAGGTCTCGCTCTATTGTTTAATAACATTGAATATTTTAACAAGCAATAAAGTGGGTACGACTATGATGACCTTGTGTATGCTACAGGGTGACAATTTATGATACTTTCAAGACATTCTAGTCCTTGGAAGATTGATGGTGCAAGTAGTTGCAGGAATGTATGCTGACAACATCTTTGAAGAATGCTATGCATTACTTCACACTTAATGATTTGGTCTTGTGGATTTGAACATAATGTGTATGCTTTGTGGACATTGCACTCCTATCTTTTCAAGCCCTAGTGCTACAACTACTGTGGTTGGCAATTGCAGTTTGTTAGTAATCTGGTTATCTGTCAAGATTGGTCTGGAAAATGCTCTACATTTCTTTGCATTGATGTTTCTGGTGCTACAGCTTGGAAGACATGTAATGTAAAGTTTATGTTGTGTCTCAATTCAAGTTTCAAGTGTTGATGTGGTTTGCAAGAGTTGATAATGTTGTTTTGTTCATGACAATGATAAAGAAGTATATGGAAATGTTGTTGGATGTTCAAGGAACATCCTAATGTGCTTGGCATGATTTTAGATGGTCTGTCTGGTGTCATTGTGTTTGATGTTAGTTGTTTGTAATTGCTTTGCTTTGGCCATCACGATTTGTTCTCTTACTTGTAGTGTATCCTTCGGTGTCTCTGCTTGCTTTGCAGATTATATTGTGTCGTATTTGCGTTCTATTTTGGCGTATGGGGATCCGCATTGGATTAATTCCAATGAACCACGGGGACGTGTTCCCCCCCCCAACCCTCGCATTTCTGAGACGAGGACATCTTCGGGACGAGGAGTCGAGGACGAGGCATCCCTCATTGTCCCACCACTGCCACCAGAACGTCTAGAGACGCCGAGGACACCCAAATGTCTCAAGGACTCCTGGGAGTCTCTTGGCCGTCTCAAGGACGCCTAAGAGTCTCTCATAGCCCCAACTTAGAAATTTGAACCCTAAGCAAAAATGGTGGAAAATTTGTAAGAATGGCATCCTTGTCTTCAAGCCAGTCTCATCCTCTAACCCCTCTCTTGACCTCTCTCTATCTCACTCTCTTCTCTTTTTCCCAAGATCTAGACCTATCTCTACATCTCACTCTCTTACCTAGACCCATGCCAAGGGTGCTACCCTCAACCTCGTTTTGGTGTTGCCCCCAAACCCACATCAAACTATAATTCTAAGCAAGTAATAAGCCAATGATGAATCATGATCATATATCATATTTTCGATATAATATAAATCTCCAATTTGACAATTTCATTTGTCAAATTTTATTTAGTATTCAAAAAATCTTAGTATTTACTATTTAGTATTTGCAATTTTGTTATTTTACTAATTTGCCAAAGTTTCATTTGAAATATAATTCTTATACATCTTTTCATAACTAGTTTTTCAAGTACTATATGTATATCAGAACCACCCCACCAACATCACCTCGTCGTCCCCAAACTTTGGCCCTTTGTCCCCCTGTCCTAGAAACTCATCCCGCCATCCCCAATGGCTGTGGAACAATGGTTAATTCTCTTGAAAGATATGTTTTCGAGTCGACTAGTTATGTGTTACATGATTTATCTACATGTTACCTTGTTGCTGACTTTGGAGGATGTATGCTAGCGTGTGTTATATTTGTTGCCGCTTAGAGAGATGTTATATGATGTTTTAGGTCCTCTCTATCTCTTCGATTGAACCACTTTCACCACAATTGTGCTTCGGTGGCCAACTTGATAGGACTCATGTTTGTCCTTTGTTCTAGCCAACCTAATTAATGTTTTGTGATGAAGAGGATGGTATATATAGAATGAAGTACCCCTCCTCAATCAGCCTCTTTTGTATGTTTTAAGTTACTTCAGTGACTATTCTATGGAACATTATTGTATTTTGACTCGGATATTATGCGATGTTATTTCATGTTTTATCCGGATTTATGGTGTATGATTTTATGCAGTATCTCAGTGCTTATGAATAATGTTATTTTATGGATCTTTATCATGGACTGACACTTTTCCCTTATATTGTGATTCGTTATTTATATGTTGCGTGTTTGCAAGTGTATTGGGATGCGAGGGGATGATTTTCCTTCACTCACTCTAGTGAGACAGGGAACGTCATGATTCTCCTTCATCGGTGTGCGTGTCATGTCTGTATATATATATATATATATAGGTCTATATGCACGTGTGGTTCTTTGGTGCAAGACATTGCAGGTACTAGTACTGGGTAAGTGTCGGGTATTGACTCCACCTGGTTTCACAGGTCTGAGCATGCCTGATATATCTGATGGGAGTGGAGGAGATAGTTGTGGTACCCCATCTTGACCCGCAGTTACACTCGTATGAGTGTTGTCAGTCAGTTGTGTTTCCCTGTCTGGCTGTTATGCGTATCATGGTGCCTTGATTTGGTCATTTGAGAGTCGTCATTTGATCTGTCTTGGTTTTGCGTGTTTCCGTTTATTTAAATGGTTATTTCACTTAAATGGATGATTTTTATCTTGTGTTGGTGTAATCATTTAATTAATATGCTCTGTGATTATTGATTTATTAAATTGATGAATTGCTAGATTAAGTAGTTAAATGGCTTAATGTATTGTGTAAAGTTGCATTGATATTTTTGTGAAATAAATAAATTGCCTAGCCATTTAAAAAGGTTAAATGCTTATGTTGAAGGAAGTATTTATAGAAAAAGAAATAAATAAAAGCTTCCCTTGTTATTTTTCCATTTGGCATTTTTTATTTAATCATTGGAAAGAATTATTAGTTTTGGGAAAGAAATAAATCTGATTGCCTTTTAGTTTTAAAATATTTAAATCTGATTGGATGAAATAACTTTCAAACTAGAAGCTTAGGTTAAAAGATATTTTGGGCATCCATTCTGGGCATTCACGGCAAGAGAAGAAGAGCAATTTTGAGAGAAGGAGAAAATTATGGAGAAACTTCCTGGAGGAGCTCGAAATTCGACCTGGTTGCAAGACTGGATTTTCTTCATCTCTTTGCTTGCCTTTGCTTTAGGTTGGATAATCTATTCTGATGTTTTGATTTGATTTTGTATATTTCAGTTTTCTTCCTACGTGATTCGAAAATGCAATTTGCCTGTAGATTCTTTTTGGAATGTTGAAATGGAAGAAAGACTACCTGATATAGTTGATTTTGTGATGCTATTAGCATATGGTTGCATTCAGGAAAGGAATTGCTCATTTCTTCTTTGTTGTGTGTTATTTGTTCATAGCAAACAACTTCTTGATTTACCTCTTCTTTTGAAAGAAAGAATTTTAGATTGGGTTTGTTGGGTGCATCCTTGTTTCTATACAATCAAGAATTGGCTAGTTATTCTTTCCAGTGTGTTTATTTCACCATCTAGCTTGCTGGTAAACTTTTCCTTGAAATTTTGGAAATTGGCACTATATGTGTGTGCCCATGAAATAATTCTGGAAATGGAATGTTCTTTGTGGTTATTGATTTGTGACTTGTTGATTTTAATGCCTTGGAGGCATGTGTTTTTGTTTGTTTCGTAGACTTTACCGCTCCCGTGATGGGCTTGCCTCATCACGTGGGTCAATAGTGTTTGCTACCCGTAGGTAGCAGAACTACCGGTCGGCAGCACCGCTACGGAGTAGCAGTGCTACGGGTCGGTAGGACTGCCATCGGTTGGTAGCAACACTACCGATCGATAGCGGTTGCTACCAACGGTAGCGGCACTACCGATCGGCAGCACTGACTATGTTGGCAATTGCTATTCTCAGTTGCGGCATAGTTTTAAGAAGGTCTGCCACCTTGATGGGTATGGTTGTTTGTAGCACCTGTCGGACTATGTTTTTCTCTAACTCCCACAATGACATACTTGTTCCTTCGCCAACACTTGTTCTACTTCGGCTTGTTCCTTTTCCATACCTGAGTTTGAATACATCGCATTCTTTGTTTGTGCTCTTGTGATTGCCAAAACTATGTCCTCTTGTTCCTCCACATCCAGCATATTAATACCCTTCTAATTCGGGCAGTTGTTGTCTTCATGGTCACCTAGTCCACACCATTTGCACAATAATTGTATGTCGTCTTTCTTGTTATGGAAGTCTCTGGCAAAGTGTCCCCATTCACTACATTGTCGGCACTGTATGATAGGACGTCCTCTGGAGTCGTACTATATTTGGTTTTGCCCTCAGTTGATTTCCATAACCACGTGGTGATACATTTTGTGATTTCGATGGGTTGGACTCTCCCTATGTGAAGAATACTTGTGTACTTCTCATCTTCAAATTGTATGGGCACTCCTTGATTGTATGGGCACTTGGCAAATTTCACAAAACATATTTCTAGGACAATTACCTTTCGTGTGCCCCTCCCTTTTGCACTCAATACACCATAGTTCATTACCTTCATTGTTGGTTCCTTTCTCATCTTTCAATTCTTTCATCATTCTCCACATATCCTGTCGAAGGGCTCGTACGGTTTTGGATTCTTCGTCATTGCTACCTTCGGTGCTCTCATCATCATCGGTGTCCATCGCTCGATTGTACGCATTGGCGTATGAGGACGGAGGCACTACTTTCATCTTCTTGCGCAGTGAGGGTATCAATCCCTCCGTGAACCACCTCTTCTTCAACCCGTCGGCTGGCCGGTTTTCCATCTTGTTCAACAGTTCTTTGAGCCTACGGTTGGAAGCGCGTACACTCTCATTTTTCCCTTGCTTAGTATAATAGATTTCGGCCACGATCTCATTATCATCCCTCAAGAGTTTGAATTCCTCCTGGAACGACCTCTTCAAATCACTCCATCTCATCTTGTGTTGGGCGTCGAGGTTTGTGTACCAGTCAATGGCGATCCCCCGAAGGGTGGCGGGAAATGCCTTCAGCCAATAGTCCCTGTCATCTTGGCCATTTGCCTCCCAAATGGTTATGCATGTTTTGCAATGTCGTACCGGGTCCTCCAACCCGTCTCCCGTGAACTTCGACAGTTTTTGCTTCTCCTAGGTGTTCAATATTGTTTTCACTCAAAAGGTACATGTGTATTTGCCTTGTGTGCTGAACCTAGGTGGACTGTTTCGACCGCTACATTTTGGTGCTTTCCCTGCACTCTCGGCCACGCAAGCGTCCTCTACATGTCCACCTTCAACATCCCCAACACTTCGAGTACTTCCAAGTGTGTCGAACCTGAGTGAACTATTCCGACCGCTACATTCTAGTGCTTTCCTTGCATTCTCAGACACGCGCGCATCCTCTACACGTCCACCTCCAACGTCCCAACACTCTGAGTACTTCCAGGCTTTGACTAGTCTTTGTGCTCCCTTTGGCCGAGGGTCGACAGATCACCTAATCGCTTGGTCTTGACCACCCTGTGTCCTCTTCTCACCTTTGATGGGATCTACGGACATGAATCACTCAAGGCTGACCCGACTTCTTTTAAGGCAACGGCGCCAAAATGTTTACTGCTACAACTGCTAAATTAAATACAGGAAATAATAATGTACATGACAATGCATACCAGACACAGCAGTAAAATATATCTTTATTCGCACATTCAATTATTACAGAGAAGAGACCAAAGATGGTCGGCCAAGGATTACAATAGATCTGACAATACCATGCCCTTCCTTGACAGTACACGACTTATTTAAAGGACCCGATAGTTGCCAAGAGGTACACAACCGTCAACCAACTGACACATAACTACCCAAGATTGACAACCCACTCAGTACAATTAATTAATACCTTGTCGGATAACAAATATTATCAAACATAACAATAGGCAATTTATGCCGACGACACCCTTCCCTTACATTGGACAATGTTCTCATCAAACTTGCCCAATATGGACTCCTTGCCACGTTGAAGGAATGTTGTTATAATACCAAAAGTTTGGACAAGCCTTCTCTACTTGACTATGCACCTCTCTATTCCACCTAGTAGCTTCAAATGAAAGTTGTGATATTGGTTCATTTCTAGGCACAAAAAACATTGAATTTTCTTTAAGTGGGGAAAGATTGGCAATGTACACATGGACTATGACTAGAGCCAACAATGTGTTGCACATCCACCTCATCTTCTATTGACATATTAGGAGCAATAGCCTCTTGGATTGCTGCTTGTTGCCTTGCCCTCTCCAATTTCTTTCCATCTAGTGTTGCAAGGAGGGCTATTGTCTCTTGTTTGACCTCTTCCATTGCTTCTATACATGGCTTGCATTGGCAAACACAACCAACCATCAGACCAAATGAGTGAGGTCTTGTAAGCTTGTTTGATCTTAGTCCAATACACCAAGTGTCCATATACCATATCACAAAAACGCATCCAAACACAAGCCCAAAAGAGCGAAAGATATCTAATTTCACTTATTAAAAAATAAAAGAACACATAAAAATGAATTAATAAACATGAATTATTTACCACATAGCTTTGACTTAAACTTAAAATACATGATATTTAAACTTTAGAATACAATATTTTTATATGAAAATAAAAAAACATATATATACAATTTTAATTAAAAAAAGAATTAATAAACTATAAATATAAAAACTTTATATTAAATTTTTTTTGTGCATCTAAATTAATCTCCAAGATTGTTGCAACAAATATTGTTCAAGAGGTGTGAATATGAGTTGTGACACTATCCATGTCTAACATTTTTAAACAGAGAAAAATTAAAAAAAGAATAAAATAAAAAACAATTACAAATCTTACCTGGTCCGCTCCCAAAACCCTCGAGCGATCCAATCGATTTGCAAAAAGAAAAAATCAAAATTGATTCTTGGGCAAAGAAGAGGCGGTGTCACAATTTCAGGGCTTGCATTGGCATTTTTTTCCTTCTGCTTTTTGTCGAGCTTTATGCCTTTCAAACCCAAGTTTGACCTTTTAATAGGCAATTCATTTTTTTTTGGTGCCTTGGGTCCATTAAATACCCTACAAGTCAACGCAAGTACTCAACGAGCAAGTGCAAGTTGTGCAAGTCAAAAGAACTACGACGAGTAGTGAGTAAACTTGTGAGTTACATGCTATGCCTAAAAACGTGAGTACTCATTGAGTTTGCAATATTTGTGCATTGATACATGTACAAGAGATTGGTACGGATACAAGTATGTCTATTTTTGAAAAATAGGAGATGAGGGTACTTAGAGAAACCATAATAAAAATAATAAAATAATATTTTAAATATATAAAAATTTAAAAAATAATAAAATAATTAAAAATCATATTTAAATATAATATAATAAATAAATAAATATAATCCATTTTATACAATATAATGCAATTTTATTTATATCCATTTATATTAATAAAATATTTAAGGTATTCGAGATGTATTAGACTTTTGTTGATACCCAAAAGCATAACTAATTATGTACGTCTTATTTGTTTCTGAAAACTCAAGATAAATATGACCATGCTAAATGCCAAAGACACTAAACAAATCTCGCATAACCCTCTAAAAACATCGTGTTTTGTTCACTAGGACATTTAATACTTGTAATTCACGTTGACTCCAAACCCTCAAAATCAACCTCAATGGCATCGCATCAACTATAAATGCAACAAAAGGCCTCATGCGACATTTGCTTCTTTTCCCCACTCATTTTGTGCTAATCTGAAGGTTTTTTTAAGGTTCTTTGTTTTTTGACAGAAACAGCAAGAGTTGGCAGCGAGATGACATCTTCGCCCATGCCTCCGGTACCAAAGACTCATCCCTAAACTCGAGACACGTCCTAGGGGGTCAAATAAGCATCTCCCTACAACCATGGTTTAGAAATAGTGAAGAACTATGTGAACAATCAGAATTTTCTTCCCACAATCATAAATTGAAAGAAAAAACTTAGCAATTTATCTTTTACCATTTAATTATTAATCTACTTTGAGTTGTTTGTGTGATCTCAAGTGTGTTTACACTTGGATTTGAAGTTGATAATCCATATTGGTTGTGCAAGTGGTCCAAATTTAACATTTCACTTTTCAGCATTTGTTTGCAATTTTATTGCAGATCTTTATTTCCATTCTTTTTAATAAAACAAGTTCTATGTTCTCCTCTTTCAACAAGAATTAGAAAAAAATTCTTATAAGATATTGCTCATTGTTGATCTCGTCATATCCTAGCAGATATTCACATATACCATATTATAAATAATAAAGGATGAACATATCTTTCCTATGGCCATCGCATAGAAAATCTCTTTTATTATTTTATTTATTCAGCTGAACCCAAGGGCTGCCCAAAAAACAATCAGAAAATAAAAAGTTATTTTTTAAAAACATTCTAATAAACAAAAAAGTGCGCTTGTGTACATAATTTTGACCTTGAGTGATACTATTGTGAAAATAGTGTGCATCATGAAGATTTGTGTGGTTTCAAAGCCCTTAATTTGGGCTTGGTGGTGGGGGCTCTACTCTACCCCTAAACACCATTGGGGTTTCCGCTCCTAGACCTCTCTAGTTATTAGGATCTCTTGTCATGTAAGAAACTGGACTACAATGAGGTGATGATAAGAAATTGGGATCTAACTCTTGAATACTTAGGCATTATTGTTGCATAACTTGCCAAAAAATATCTTTAGATGAGGCAGCTGGTATAGTACATGATTACAGGAAGTGGCATTGTAACTCATTGTTCTTCAACTGAAATTGAACCGAATATTGACTTTGATGCCTTCAATGAAAAGAAATATGAGTATTATTAAATATTGAATGTAATTTTCATTGTGTACTGACATTTGACAAGTCACTGAATTATGAGTTTATGAGTATTTTCATTTTTTGCAAATCATGAGGTATTTAATTTTTTATTGGCAATTATAAATATCACTCTTTTATATTATATAATTATAAAATTTTAAAAAAATTATTGAAACCCATACTCATATCCAAGGGGGAAAAAATTACTGTACCACCATACCCAAAACCCATACTAATACCAAAACAGGTAACTCAGAATATATACAATAGAGCTGATTAGATCTTTATTCATGGCTAAAATAAAAAATTATTTATGGCTTTTACAGGTTTTCTGTGTGAATGAACCCAAAACAAACCCAACACCCCAATATTACTTGCCAAATCCGCATACTGAACCTGCAAACCGAAACTGGCTGCTTATAACATTTGTAAATATTAAACTAATAAATAATAAATATATTATATTATTATTAATGTCTTAATTTAAGTCTTCCCCGTGACTGCCATGCTTTCTCTGACACCACTCTCACTATTTTTGTTGAATCTTCATTCTTCAAAGAACTAACAGTGAAGCTAGGGAATCTGACCAGTCTAAATGACAGGAGCTACACAGTTAAACACAGGAATTTCATCATTCTTGAATCGTTTTATTTGTCTTCTTTTTGGTTTTTAGAATCCCTAGAGAAGTCATTGGAAACTTGCAACTATTTCCGGTTCCTCCCCTCACTACTAAGCCTTAGGTGTCTGACATAAAAATTAAGAATATTTGATCAACTTGCTAAAGTTAATTAATAAACTATGCATCCAAGTAAACAAACAAAAAGCTGTTTTTATAGTCTACTTGCCTCCAATAACAGTTAAATATCTTAGTATGGTCCAGCAGTTACAATGAGGAGGAGGGCTTCATTTCATTATAACATGATCAACATATAAGTCCAGTTAATTCACAGATAAGAGTGTTCACTATTAGATTTTCAAATGTGTAATGCTTAGTAAATAGAATGTTAGAGCTGCCTATAAACCTACTTGTAAAACAGAGGCTACTTCCACTCACTGACCACAGCATGCAAACCAGCATTGTTTTAAGACACCAAACACAAAAAATGAGAAAAAAAGCTAACCTTAGACCAATGGTAAATAATATCCATCAGATATGGACGGCTTATTGACTCAACATATTCCTCCGGGTTTACATCTAACTTGCACTCGCGCTGCACCTGTATTGGGAAGAATGCATATATGTATATATATTTCAAAAACACCTTCTAAAGAAATTTGTCAAAACACGACACACAGAAATTATTCCAAATTATGTTTACTTTGTTATGCTCCAGCTCACCTCTGCAATCCGTCGTGCACTATCCTGAAGTTGTTGTAATGGCTTTTCAAGCTCCTTACTCAGATGTATAACATCATTTGATTTGTCACACGGAATGAAACAGCTTGCAAGTGACGCTACTTGATGATGGTCTAGCTCATTGAATATGCCTGCATATCAATAGAAGTGCAACAAAAATCACAATATAACTATCAAACATGCATTAAAGTATAAAACATTACTTCCTACACCTATTACTTGCATTCAAGAACATATTAACATACCATTGAACATCAGTTCTGTTGCAAGGAGCTCATCTCCTGTGTCTATAAAACATGCAGCCCGTCCTTTCAATTGCACCACACCATCAGCATCAATGTGTCCAAGTCGCTTAAGTACTCTTGAGCGATTTCTTAATTCTTCCCTAAATTTATGAAGCTGCTCCAACAGCAAAAAGAATGAGGGTGGGTAAAATAACTATGATAAAACAACTTAAGAGATATGAAAATAGATTCACATTCAAACATACATACAGATAGGGAGAGGCATGAGTGTATCCCGCTATACATACATACAGATAGGGAGGGGCATGGGTGTATCCCGCTATACATACATATATAATACACACACACACACACAAAGTAATGTCCCCACTTTCTAGGACGTCATCCAGATGCACAGTTTCTCCTGTTAATCCACCTCCGTAGGTGAAACCAGTGGTTAGGAGGTGATGGAGTGTGCAAGGAGGCCCTATACTTAGTCATTTGTTTGGCCTTCGCAAGTTTATAGTGTGTAAACTTTATAATATTACATTATGTCACTTTTTCTAAAATTGGAAATATTTTATAGTGCGACTTTATAGGGTGAATTAATGCTAATATTATATATAAAGTCTAAGTTACCGGTACGTCACCTTTTTCCCCAAATTCGGGTACGATACGTATCCAATTCGGAAAAAATTCCGTTTTTTTCCTCCTAAAACGAATCCGCTTTTTGAGTCACGAATCCCAACACATCCGCTGCAAACGTGGCGATTCCATTGGGTTTTATTCACGAATCCGCGTCGCGCACGAATTTCAAGGGGGTTTTACTAACTTTTCATAGGATGTAATCGCGTCGAATAAGTTTTAAACCCTAAAGCGAAGTTAAAAATGTAGTGAAAACGGCAGGCACCATTCCTTCAATGCACAGTGAAAACCGAAAACCCATTCCTACGAGGGCACGAGGGCATGGAGAAGGCACGATGACAACACAGAGAAGGCGAGAAGGTGTGACGGGGGGCGCAACAACACAGAGGAGGCACGATGGGAGGCATAGAGGAGGAGCGACAGCCATCCCTACCAGCGACAACCATTCCTACCAGCGACGGCACAGGTGCTAAGGAGCTAAGGAGGTACTCTTTTAGACTTTTTCTATAGTTTGTTTTCAAATGTTTGTTTATTTTAAAATGTTTGTTAAATGTTTATATTTAAAAATTAAAATCATATTTGTCTATTTTAATTTGTTTGTTTTTATTTAAAATCATATTGTAAAATTGTTAAGTCTATTTTCATATTTAAATATATATAAATAATAGAACTATTTTGGCATTTTGCTAGTTAAAATATGAATATTCATTTTTAAAATAATAGTAAATACAAATCAAAATTAAATATGATATTTAATTTTAATTTGTAGTATTACTATTTAATTTATTTTAAATAGTTATATTTTAATTAGTTATTGTGTAACTTAGAAGTTTGTAAATATTTAAATGTTGTTATAGGTTACTTTCATAATTATAATAATTTCACTTTCATTTTAAATTAAATTTAAGTATTTAACATTTATAATCTATTGTTTAATATTAAATTTTAATAATTATTTTTTAATTTGTTGTAGAAATCATAATGGCAACGACTGCTAGCTCTATTCCTCAACAAACTTTCAAAACCGACCCAAATTCACCTTTATGGAAATATGTCAAAATAATAGACCAAGTAAAAGGTGGTGGAACATTAGCCTGCTAATGGGCCTTTGAGGGCTTACCCTCCTAGGGTTGGTGTTAAAAGTCATGTGTGGATGCCGCCAGACAAGGGATGGATCAAGATCAACTTTGACGGGGCATCCAGGGGGAATCGCAGGATTTCCGATGCAGGGATCATAGCTCGAGATGAGAAAGGGAGTATTTTAGCACTTGGAGCAAAAAGATTGGTGGATGGAACTAACAATGAAGCTGAGTGTCAGGCAGCAATTGAAGCAATTCTTATGGTAAAAAACTGGAGGTGAAAAAACTACACCTTGAAGGGGACTCCCAGCTAGTGGTGAATGGCATCGCTAGGGGTAGGATGGAGGCCTGGCACTTGGATAAACATATCAAAAGAATAAATAACCTTCTGAAAGGGTTAGAAGATTTTAAAGTATCGCATGTTTTAAGGGAAGCGAATGCTGAAGCTGATGTGTTCTCGAACGTAGGTGCAAATGGTTCCTTGGAAGAACTTTTTTATTTATTTGAAGACTTAAGGGATTTGGATCCCTTAGAATTTATATGAAGGTGCTTTGAGTTTGTAAGGGGAACTCGAGAAGTTGTGATGAGCTATGCAGGAACCATTTTAGATATGCATGTTAAGGGGTGGGGATGGCTCACGTGGTTTGCGTCCACCATAATGGCAGCAAGTTGCGAAATGGCGGTGTAGGTGCAATGATGATAGTGTATGGAACCTTGGATTGCTAGCAATGTGTGGTATGAGGTGGTGTGTGCGATAAAATAAATGGATGGGGTGGCAGCGTGTTGCATCATTATGGTCCTCGTTTTCTTTTTGGCACTGCGCAAAGGACTACATTTTCTCTTGCGAGTTCTGTGTTTTGGATGTGTGACAGGGGAACGATGGAAGCAAATTTTTCACTGCTCACACAGGGCCAAATGCCTACTTTTCGAGGCACAATTTCATGCCACCGCTTGAAGAATGTTTTTAGGGTGGATGAGGAAGAATTTTGGAGGGTTGTTCGCTCGATGTTTGGGGAAGAATTCCTAGACACTGACTGTCGCCCGCGAACGAACTTGGACGTATCATCCCTATTTGTGGCTCTGGCGCTGATGGTGGGGAGTTCAAGGGAGGAGGTGTTGCGGGTGACGTCTCTAGTGTTGAGACCAAACTGGTGGAGGCGCTTAGGCGGGCAGGATGATGCAGTGCAGCCTCTGGTGGTGTGGTCGGCCTCTCGCACGGTCGTAACCCAATTGGAGGATGCAAGGCAAGGGTGGCGGGAATTGTTGGACTTTGTGCGGAAGATGGGACGGACAGACGGAGCGAGCGAAATTGCGTGGCAAGCAAACCCCGGTGAAGTCGCAGGCTCCGATTGGTGAAGATGGGCGGCCGTTGGTGCGTCACCAAATCCCGCGAAAGAGTGTGAAGAGCGTGGAACGCAGTGAGTTGCGAGGAGGATGGCCGGGAACCTCGACATGTGTTGGGATGGTGCTGCCCAATGCAGGAACCAGTCGGGCCTTCCCCAACTTCTCCAGGGAGGAGGCCCTAGGCAAGTTCTCGTAGGTTGGTTTCCTGAGTAGGCCGTCGGTTTTTTGGGTGGTTTTTCCCTATTGTATGGAATGTATCCGTAGTGGTAGGCATAGTTGGAGTGAGTCTTGTCTCGGGTTCCATGTTGATTTTGTAGGGGCGAGACCCCATAATCTTTAGATAGTGGAACGCTACAAAGCAGCTGAAGGCATGTATTTTTCCTTTCAAGCAATATAAATCTTAAACCTATTACCGATCAAAAAAAAAGGTGGTGGAACATTTAATTGGCTATGCAACTTTTTTAGTGTGAAAAAAACTAGCTCCTACAGTCGTGTCAAAGCCCATTTTTGTGTCATTCCCCAACAACGAATCAAACCATCTCTAGGAAAGGATGGAAATGGGATGTCACCTCAAGAAATAGAAAGATATATTAGAGAGCAAGAGGAAGCGGATGCAAGAGTTGGTTGTGCCTCAAACCATCCTTTGTTGATAGGAAGAGGAAGTCGATCAAAGAGGCCCTCTACTTCTCCATCTTATAGTAATTTTCCTGATATCGTGGTAGAGAGCCACCCATTCTTGGATCCAATTAGTGAAGAACCTGTTATTGTGAAGAGAAACAGGGGACCATTAGAGAGAGCATTTCAGAATGATGCTAGAGAGATTGCAGATCAATCCGTTGGAAGATGTCTATATTCAAAAAGTTTGTCATTTAATGTGGTGCGATCACCATATTGGCAGGATATGTTGAAAAAGGTAAATGAGGCTCCACAAGGGTACACAGGGCCTGGTTATGAGAAGGTGTGTAGCACCTTACTAACAAAGGAGGTAAAAAACATAGACAATGCATTGGCTCCCATTAGAAATTCATGGAAACAAACAAGGGTGTCCATCATTTCAGATGGGTGGAAGGATACCAAAAATCGGCCATTAATTAATAATTGCAGTGTGCCCTAAAGGGGCAATGTTTCTGAAAGTTGTGGATTGTGAGGGATAGGTGATGGATGCACAATTTATTGCTAACATCCTTATACAATGCATTCAAGACGTGAGACCTCAAAATGTTGTCCAAGTAATAACAGACAATGCAAAGAATTGTAGAGTTGCAGGTATGTTGATTTAGACACGGTTTAAACACATATTTTGGACACCTTGTGCTATCCACTCTCTCAACCTCATGCTACAAAAGATGGGCAGGAAAATACATTGGATCAAACAAATTTACGCTGAGGCTGAAGAGATCCAAATGTTCATCACAAACCATAACATGTCACAGGTCATTTTCAGATCATTTTCACAGTTGGAGTTGCTAAAGGTAATTGAAACACTTCAATTTTTAAAATCTACATTTCACTTTGGTAATCATTATTTTTTATTTTATTTTTATCTTGTCTTCTTTGTATTCTAATTTTTATTTTTTATTTTTGAATAGGTTGTCGAGATTCGATTTGCATCCAACACAATCGTCTTGAGGCGACTTGTGAAGGTGCGAGAGCCACTTGCTAGCATGGTAATTAGTCAAAGATGGTCCCTATGGAGGCAATCCAATACTGAAAGGGCAACAAATGTAAAGCACATGATCTTAGATGACACTTGGTGGGATCGAGTGGAATATCTTTTGAGTTTCATTGAGCCCATCATGAGTATGATCCCTTATACTGACATGGATCACCCATGTTTGGGAGAGGTATATGATGGCATTGACTCAATGATTGAGAAAATAAAATTCATCATCAATGCAAAAAAGCAAGATCCTGAAGAAACTTTCTTCAAAGAGGTTCAGTCAATTTGTGTTGAGCAGTGGAACAAAATGACCACCCCACTACATCTTCTTGCATTTGCATTGACTCCCAAATTTTATAGTGATGAAATGCTTGCGAAGCCATCAAGGGTACCACCATATAGAGATTCAGAAGTCAATGAAGGGTAAGATTCAGAAGTCGGTGAAGGGTGTAGGACAGCACCTACTAAACTCTTCCACAATTCTGAAATGGAAGATTTAATGACAAGTGAGTTTCCTGATTTTGTAGCCTCCAATGGTCAAAGTGTTTCCGCTCTCCGTGACAAGTATAAGAAGGATGCTCATACTTGGTGGTACCTCAATGGCCATACATCACCAAACCTTCAAACTCATTCAATCAAACTTTTATCGGAAGTAAGTTTCTTAATTTTTATTGCTCTCTAAATTTATATTTTTTACAATTTTATGATTGTCGCCCTCTCACTTTGTGTCAATTATTCAATAGGTTGCTAGTTCCTCTTCATCTGAGCGAAATTGGAGCACATACTCCTTTATCCACTCAGTGAAACGCAACCGACTAGCAGCAAGTAAGGCGGAAGAGCTCGTTTATGTGCATTCAAACTTGCGTCTTCTTACTCATAAACAAAATGAATACAAGATGGGAGCACAAAGTTTTGGGATGTAGATCCAGAGCGAACTGATTTGGATTTTTCAGCTGCCACACAATCTTTACTTTCTGGGGAGTCCAATAGCCAATTTGCTGCTAGTGCAAGTGGCAGTGAAGCTGCATGTGGTTCCACTACTCTACCTACATCATCTAATGTCAATGATGATGTTGATCTTGACCTTCCTAGTGACCCATATGATGCTATTGCTGATTATTAATTGTTTTCTTTTATTGTTGAACCAATGAACAATGAATTCAATATCTATCATAACATAACATTCAAATTTTGACAAATGGATGTTTCATATTAAGATTAGACTTACGGTAAATTTGTAATTTTGTTATATTTATATCATATATGATAGTTCCAAGTTTTGTTTAGTATATGGATGATATGTGGGATTCTAAATTTAATTTTTGTTTCTACTTATTAGATTGCATATACGTATATATTTATGATTTTTACCTTTTTTTTTGTACGGACGTACCCAGACGTACCCAGCCCCCCCCCCCCCCAATTGTCGTACCCATGTACCCGTACCCGTACCAGCAACTTAGCAATATAAAGTTACTTTTACCTTGTGGCAATAATACATAAAAGTGACCTTATAAGTTACTTTATGACTTAATAAGTAACTTTATTTTAAAAAGTTACCTTGCTCATCTCCCTAGGAGATTATGTTATTTTAAAAAGTGGTCAATTTGCAATGATGAGCTGACCCTTCATGCTGGGCGAACTTGAGGGAAAAAGATTCTTTTGGCATCTTGGAATCTTCCCAAAGGAGGTCGAATTAGGGCTAGACGCATAAAGGTTGTTGTACATGACATTTTGCTCATTATGTTTTGATGAATTTTGAAGAATTATTTACCTTCAGCAGGTCTGCAGCATATTGGCAGAGTTCTGGAGCAAATTTGGGGACAGAAACCCTCACATCTATCAGCATATTGATCTTTATTGGAAGCTCTTTTCAGGTCTTTGGGACCAAATTCAAGAGCATTTTGGTAGATTACAGCAATATTAGGGTCTGAAATTCTGATTTGGGCAGAAATAACATAATTTCCAGCTAGCATATGTTCCTAATTAGCAGGTCATACCTTTGCCAGGCTGGTCGTACCTCTATTTCTTGCCTGGGTTTCCAATAAAATAACGGTATTTGCAGCAGTTTTCTTGTTCAAAAATTATTGTTAGCAGCTAATAAGAAGAATTCCAATGGTTATTAGGTGAAATTGGTTCATACTGGAGCTACAGGAGCAAATCAGTGGGTAGAAAGCACACCAAATTGGAGCCTCTCCTGGGAGAAGTTCAGGAATTGCATTGGATTCAGGATTTCTTCACATATTTGTTTTAGATAATTATTCTTTAGGTGAATAAAGCTCATTGGAGTCATTAGTTGCAAATGGAGGTGCTTCATTCAATCTTTCCACCTGTTCAGGGAAATAAATCACCTTCAATCCCAGCGCTGGACTCCTGGTAGGCCATTATTGGCTTGGGTTGTTGAAAATAATCATTTATTTCCATTTGTTCATTGCTGACAAATAAAATCAGAAGTCTGAGAATCATTTTCAGTCAATTATTTTATGTGTTGCTATTGTTATTCATTTTTGTATTGTCAAATCCCTAAGCATAAACCTCAAAAAAACATAAAATTCCTTCAAAACCTCAAGCCATTAATACGCTGGTCAAAGATTAATATTGGAACAAACAAATCAGAATTGAGCCATCTCCTAGTCGGCATCTCACACACACACGCACACACACAGAGTTAAAAATTGAATGGAGAGTTAATTGTTGTCAAACAGACCTGCATAGATTCATACCTGAGATTCACGCATCTTCAAACGAAGTTGATGAGCTTCATTATTTAATTCTGCTTTTCTTTGAAATGACTTATACTGGTTCTCATCCTGTTCAGACTGTAACTTAAAGATATTAAATAAATGGCAAGCTGATTAAAACTTACATCTAACATAAAGGCTGAATAACTAAAACAAGCCTTTGCATAAGAAAAATGAACATGAAACCTCACCTTATGCATTGGATGACAAAGCAGTTTTTGTTCAGTCTCTTCAACTTCCTTTACAATCTTTACAAAATCAGGATCATCAATACCCATATCCTGTAAAATAAGCAGTTTAACTCATTAGACAACACATAGTAGCAGTGGTGCTCTTGGGGGTTCCGTCCCAAGACCCAAATCGTGCACAAAGGCAGACCAAAATATTCAGCAGGCCAATATACACCCACTTGGGGCAGTACATTAAGTTGTAGTAAAAGGCAAGTAAACAATCTGATTGCCTTCAATGAAGGGATGCCAATCTGTAAAGAGACCAACCACTGTTAGCAAGGACTTGGCTGAAGTTGGTAGAAGCTTCTAGTCATCAAATAGTTGCAGACAGTTGGCACACACTTGGCACACAGTTGCCAAAGAGAAGTCCTAGGGCGGTTTGATGCTAAAGACAAAACAGATCTAATTGCCCTTCTAGGATACAGCTGTCACCACAAGACAAATTGGATACAGATGTCACTACAAAAAAAAACTAGGCTTCTTCAAGAAGTCGATGGTTCTAACTAGAACATTCCAAACCAAATCTGATTTTTTTTTTCCTACAAAAGATAAGACTAACAGCTGGCAGAAATCAGATTTCTTCCTCTGATTTTTCTGGAAGGAGACAAACTTGCACAGTTGGCAGCCAATACTGCCATCCACGCCAGGTGGCCTCAACATTCACAGGTTCATCCTAGTTGGAGTCCCTTTTTGGATAAAGTGTACCATGATTTTTTACCCTCGAAGGTTTTCCATGTAATAAAAATTTGCGTCTCTTTATTTTGATTGTCATCCTTTCATATTACGTTGTTTTGTATGGATGTTCAGTTATTGAAAGGCTAAAATACTGATTCACCTCCCCACCCCCCCTCTCAGTATTTTCTGTTTGTTTTTCAAAAGTTCACATTATCATATAATAGACAAACCATTCTTTGTTAAACAAACAAAAAAGCATAAATAAATCCACATGTCAGAGCTTTACCGTAACACTTCAAATTTATCATTCAGAATTCGGAATTTAATACCAATCTGAGTACAAATACTGGAACACGAGGCCATTTTGTAGTCGAATTGCTGTTTACATCAAAATTACATAATGGAATTTGAAACAGAAACTAATAACTTCATAGTTTAAAAACTCACCTCAATAGGATCAAGCTTTGGGAGTCCTTTTGGAAATCTTTTCTCTAGCTCTTGCACTGCCATAAGGACACTCTGTCTTGCTTCTGGTGGCCGTAGATCTTGGGGAATAGCAACTCTCAATGCACTGAGCGAGCATATGAGTGGCAGTTGAACAGGCACCTTCATAGCAAAACAGAAGACAAAAAAGCACATCAAACCCAATATGAGTAATCCTCAGAAATATTAGAGAACATGATCAACAACTAAAGACATTTAAACACTCACAAATGCCAATAAATGACAAAATTCAAAATCTTGTAGTTCATGTCCCACTCACCACATGCATTTCACCTTTCTGACCAGGAAGAGCAGGACGTGGCTTTGGACGGGGACCATCACTTGTCATTGTAGAAGTACAGTGTAGAAGAGTGTCCACTAAATAACTACTAGTTCGATTAGTCAATATTGTAGAAGGTAATATACCAGATGCCGGTGGCTTTTTCACTGTATTTACAATTACTCCCCACCCCCATTCAGTGACACCGTCTCTTACCTTCACCTGCAAAGCACAAACAATATCTCACAATCTCCAATGTTGATGAAATGGAACAAAAACTATAACACAAAAGCCCTAGCTTATAGAGTGTTGCTTGCTTGCAAGTTAACAAACATTTGTGTTTGTATAACATAATAGCAATTATATGTATTACAAAAAATGAAAGCAGCAATCAAAGCTAGACACTACAGTTCTTTTTAGCACTACTAAGTCACCTTCGAAAATAATATTCTGTGTTGTGTTTCCATAATATTTGTTGTCTATGTTTATAAGATTCCATAAATTATGAAGTTTAATCTGCTGAGGGTTTCTGTGTTTGATAGCTGGCTTTGAATATTGAATGCCTGAAATTACTTACAATCTATAGCCTCTTACTTCCTTTCTCCTACTGTATGTGATCCTTCACAGATTCACTGGCTATTTCGTGAATTTTTCAATAAAACTTTGGCATAGGGAAATGAATGTGTGATATGCATTCAACAAAATTCTTCTGTTAGCTTTAGCATGTTTCTTCTCTTATTAGCATATTTCTGCTCAACAAATATGCAACTACGTTCCTTGCCATGGGTGCATTGTAGGATTGGATGCACATTGGCATGAAGGGGAGAAAAATAGAACACAAAAGAGTGTGAGCTCTTTCATATCCTTTTTTATAGTATGCTTTATCTATTCCACTATTTTATGTAATTTTCTTCATTTTAGTGTACCATTTGACATATTTCCACTAGCACTCTAAAAATGGGGACAAAATGTAACATCAAATATTGCTTGCTTTGAAATCTCCACCTATTGATTTTGCATCTTTTCAAATATACATTGAACTGAACCCAAGCTAGGAGCTCCATATGAAAAAGCGCCCATTTAAAAAAAGCACACCAAATTAAAAATTAAAAAAGCAGCTTCAAGGGTTGAAAGCTCAAATCCTGGTTGCACAGCATCAGTCAAAAGTTTCCTGATATCTATGCTCCCACAAGTTTCAGGGACAAGGACATCAAGGGATGGCGGGACGTGTTTCTGCTACGGGCATACTTTTGGCAATTTTTTAGAGGACAACAGGGAACGACTATAAAAGAAAAGGGAAATTTTTTAAAATATAAAAAATTTTAAAATATTTATATCATAACATTGATAAAACATTCATCATACAAATTGTAGAAGCGTAATACATAACATTAGATTTGAATTGAGATTTCACATGAATATTGATAAACAAATTAACAAAATCCAAACGCTTTCATTGTCAATGTGCATAGGTATTATATAACAATTATAACAAAATGCTCAAAAACTCCAAGTTCAACTATAAAATGACAAAAACACAGAAAATATATGGCTGTCCCTAATCAGCAGATACAACTAATATGTCTGTATCAAAATCGGAGCTTGAGTTCGATTCACTGCTAGAATTAGGGGTTGTCTCAGGCAACAAAACCCAAGTCACCGAGTCCTTGAAACATTTCAGAGATGTTGACGGGGGTGCCAAGCTAGGGAGGGCATCCCCGGTGAGCATCGCAGCTGATACCAATCATGTTGACAAGATCCTAACTGCCAAAGTTCCATGGGGCTGTCTCGGGCAACAAAACCCAAGTCCCCAAGTCCCCAAAACGTTTAAGGGACATCGACAGGGGTACCAAGCTAGGGAATGCGTCCCCGAGGAGCAGCGCGGCTGATACAAAATTTTTAAATGCGAGAAATCACATAAAACTTACAGAGAGTTATCAACAAAACATCAACACTAGATTTCTCGTGGAAAACCCTTACAGGGGAAAAACCATGTCATACAAAGCTTTCATTAACAAGAATGGGCACCAACGCAGATAACAAATGTGACCATCAACTCACAAAGAGCACCAACTCCAAACTATGTTCCAAAACAAGATTTGATAAAACGTTTTTTAAATACTTTGCATAGAACCATTAATGATGCACTACGGTAAATTGTATTTTGTTACTTAGATTTCCCAACTCTATCAAAGGTGCACACGCAAAAATTATACTGACATCCACATCTGTCACTTCAACTACCTTTTTCAACACAAAGAATAGATTCTGATTATTGTATCAGTACTCAACACATGAACATCTCACATCATGAAGATATATTTTCTTGTTAGAATAATATTTCATTTCTGTTAATGGTCAATAATGTCTACAGTTCTTGGTAGTTAGAAGTAGGTGTCTTCATTAATATCTACAATATTATGTTATTTCTATATATTGTAATCTTTCCTTTAGTAATAGATAAGTATTTTTACCATTGAATCTCTCTGATTTTCACATGGTATCAGAGCCTAGGTAAGGAAATTTTTCGAAAAATTCTATGTAGTTTAATTTTTTCGAAATTTTCTAAAAACACATCTAGGAGTTTTTTGTGCCTGGTTCCTGTGCTAGGGTTTTGAGCTTCCGTCTGCAGGTCGAAGGTCGTGTTTTTCGCACGTCTAAATTTGTGCCAGTGTTTTTTCCGTCATCTGTCTTTTGCATGATTTTTTGCTTCTGCAACCCGCACGAAATCGCAAATTTTTTTCGCATTTGTTCTACAACCTGCGACAGCCATTTTTTCAGTGCAATTTCGCGCGATTTTGCTTCTTCTGCTTGCGCGCCAACAGTAGCCCGTGTTTTTTCGCATCCTTCTGGGTTTTTTTTCCAACGGGATTTTTTGGCGAGAAAAAAAATTTGCGATTTTCTTCTACAAACGACTTCTATTTGCGACCTTCGTCTGCATTTCGCTATTTATTTTCACGCTGCAACTCTTCGAAATCCGCAAATTTTGTGGGTTATTCTGCCATTTTTTGGATGCAACTTTTTGTGGGTTTGTGTTTTCGTGCCTAGGGTTTATTCGAACCCTCATGCCTTTCTGACCAATCTAATTCACATGCTAGGGTTTGCAGACATTTGATTTTTTACAATTTTTATGAGCTTTAATGGCCGCCTAGGGTTTTTGCAACTTCGCCTAGGTTTTGACCCTTTGTTTCAAGGCGAAATTTTTTTTTTATTTCAAATTCTTGGTGAGTTTTTCGAGATCTCTTCCGGGTTGCTTTCAAATTTTTTGGGTCTTCCAAAAAAAAATTGCCTTGAAAACCATGCTAGGGTTTCAATTTCTACCTTCAAATCCGACTTGCAGAAATTTTTAAACAGCTCTTTGTTTTCATCTACTGGTTTTCATGCATTGTAATTCGTGCCTTTACCAATTCGACCTTGAGTACATGATGGCATTTGTGACAAACATTATGATCAAAAGTAGCCAGAAATTCAACAGCCGCAACTACAACACCTAGAAGCAACGCATGTTGACAATTTTTGAGTACCAATGTCTTGATGCAGTTATTTTGGGCACGTCTCAACTGTTGTTTGTAATTGGAATCTGCCTAAGGGAGCCAGCCCCTTCTCCAACACATAAGGGTTGGGCCCTATATCTCCACGCTTCACCTCCACGCTACCCTAAAGTCTACACGCCATCATGATAGGGCCTATCCTAAACATTTCGCATTAAGCAATTAAATAAATTAAATAATTAAAAATGTAGTCACATAAATCTATCCAGTTTAATTAAATGAATATTTCCTATTTATTTGATTAAAAATCCACTAAGCCATCAGTTAATTAAATTAATATTTAATTAATTCATCTCCAAACATTCTCCTATTAATTAAATAAATTATTCAATTTATTTTAATAAATTCATTAAACCAAATTCAAATCAATTAAATGAATAAATCATATTTATTTCATTTAATCCCCCTTTTCCTCTTTTAAATAAATTAAATAATACATTTATTTAAATCATAAATCCCCCCCCCACTTGCATTTTCCTACAAATGCAACTTGCACACATTTATTGAAATAAATGAATTTTATTTTAATAAAATCTTATTTTCCCTCACCCACCAAATCCGCTTGCATTCCTAAACCCCCTTCTAGATTCTTCTAACCCCTTCCTAATTAGCCTAATCCATCCCCTAATTATTGTCGCATTCCTAGGCAACTTTAAGTCACTTCTCAAAGACTCCAAAGTCTTTGAAAAGCATTTAATGTTTTGTGTGTTCAACAACTTAACCTCCAAAGTCTTCCAAAACCACTAATGGCTCTTACATGACCATTTATGGCTCTTACATAACCATTTATGGTTATTTCAACTTGCACTCATGTGTATCCTCAAACATTTATTGCTTTGACCATGTTTATCCCTTTTGCCTTTGCACAAGAGTTTATCCATTGGATAAAAGCTTTATTCTTTGAATAAAGAGTTTATTCATTCAACTAACCTTGACCTTAACTCCCAAGGTCATGTCAAGCATTTAATGCTTATTCCCTCTCCTCTCAACCTATCTCACATTGACACTTGTCATCCTAGGATTGGGTTGAAAGCCCTCACATGGATTTGAAATTATTCAATCCTGACCCTTGTTGAGATTGCTCAATCTCAACCATTCATTGCTCCATTTTTCCTATAAATAGAGCCCATTTCTTCATAATCCAGATCCTGAAAACTTGTACGCATTTAAGCTATAGGCATTTTGAGAGAGCATTTTAGCATAATCAACTAATATCTTGTCATTTTGGTTAAAATAATTCATTTTGGTATCAATAGCATAGTATTAGCTTTTTATTCACATTTAGAGCAAATACTTCAATCTCAAACCTCTATAAGCATCCATAGTGCAAAAAACTGCTGAGAGCTACACTATTTTGGAACTTGGAGAGGAGAGGAACAAAAGAGAAGGAGCCAAGAGCATGTTAGGAGGCATTTGGAGATGCCTCATCATATTTATCTTCCTAGTTAGACATTCTCTCATGCTTTTGGTATCTCTTTTGATATGCTTGTGTAGGAAAGTATTTTGTTTATGATTTCTGACACTAACAATTTGGCTTTTCTTCTTGTTTGTGTTTTGTTATCATTGACTAACCTTCTCTTTTTACAGAGCATCAAAAAAGGTTTTAATTATTTTGCAAGCCGACATGTTAAAGGGGTTTGCTCCTCATATATATAAACATAAAACCCACATCACAATTCATTCAATTCAGTTCTCACTTCATGCAAAATATACTTGTCTGGATAATGCGAACTTCAGGAAGGAAGACTACATCTGCACCTACAGCAATTACATCTGCTACATCAGCAATTTGGATCTGCTAGTTGAGGTGTGAATTCCATCATTAGAAGTCAGCGAACTTAGTGAAGATAGTGCGAATTCCTTGAAGGTCCGCAAATCTGGGTTAAAGGAGCAGCAAGTCAGCAGCAACCAACACACATGTAACAGCCAACCAATCTGTCATTCTTTCTGTGACAGCAACATCTGCTTCTACAAGTTCTTGAGATAAGTGTTGTAATGATTGCATAACCATAATCCATAATCAGATCCGAGGATCTTTTCTGGCTGGGTTTTTCCACCTAGGAGGTTTTCCCAGGGTAAGTGTGTCTTGTCTTTATTTCATTCTCTTTCCTTACTTTGCTTAAATCTGAAACTATAAATCTCTAATCTAATTAATCCAATCAGTAAACAAATTCTGATTTTCTTAGTTTAGTTAATTTGAAAGTGTTAAAATTAACATCAACGTCCAACTATTGCCGGAAAAGATCAGGACAAATGGGATGAGCGCAACCGGGACGAAGTCATGCTCATTAAACTCTCTGTCACCAATGAGCAGGTATCGTCTGGAAAAACTGCGAAGGAGATATGGGATCATTTGAACAGTCTCCATAAAACCTCTGACAAGAGCCGAGCATTCTTTCTAAATAACATGCTCCTTTTGATTATGATGGACGAGAGGACACCTCTGCAGGATTACTTGACAAAGATCAAGGACATCCGTGATCAACTTGAGGCGATTCGTAGCACAGTGTAGGAAGAGGACAGGGTCGTCATCGCTCTAAAGAGTTTGCCCAAATCTTATGAGCATTCATCGAAACACTCAATATCACTTCCACTAACGTCGATTTGAAGTTTCCTGATCTTTGTAACAAGCTTTTACATCAAGATCGGTGGCGCCAACAATTTGGAAGTAGTACCAGTTCCACCTCCACCGAGCGTTCTCTACCAAATCTTCTGCTAAGAACAAGGGGAAGGTTCAATCTTCTCAACTGAAAGGCCCTAGTTCTTCTCATGACAACAACAACAACAAGAACGTTCGATGCAATTATTGTCATAAGTTTGGTCACATGAAGGCCGAGTGTCAAATTCAATTGGCTTCTGAACAAAAGAAGCAGGGAGGGTCTCAACAAAAGGCAAATGTCGCAGAATGCTCTGAGCAAAAAGAATCTGATTTCTATGCTTTTATGGCTAAGTGAACAGCAGATCCATTACACTCTTTTGCCCGGTATATCGATTCAGGGGTTTCGTGGCATTTTACTCATCATCTGGATTGGTTCACAAAATTTGAACCATTCTCGGATTCAATAATCTTCGAAGGAGAAGAGTACACAATTGTTGGTAAGGTCACTGTCCAGATTCACTCAGGAGGTATGTATTTATTTTTTCTTGATGTCTACTATGTTCTAGGCATGGAACATAATCTCCTCTCCGTCAGCCAGATCATGAGGCATTCTCCTCAATTAGATGTTATCTTCAATTCGTCCACCTGCAGCATTGTTGATAGGGAGACTCGTACTACAACATTTGATTCCGGCAATTCTCAGGAGCACACTCTAGTTGCTAGAAGAACACTTTGGCATCAGCGTTATGGGCACTTAAATGTACACTATCTCTCTCAGCTATATCAAGAGAGTTTGGTTGTTGGTCTACCTGAGATCCAACCTCAAAATCATGGAGTTTGTGGAGCCTGTCAAGCTAGGAAGTAGCATCGAACACCATTCTCGGATGGTGATTCTTCGCGAGCCTCCAAGGTCCTTCAGTTGGTTCACGTTGATGTATGTGGGCCAATAAATACACCTTTTGTTACTGGTTGCAGGTACTTCTTGTTATTTGTTGACAATTTCAGTCGTAAAATGTGGGTGTATTTTTTGAAAAATAAATCAGGTGTGTTCAGTACATTTCAGCAATTTAAGGCCTTAGTTGAGAAAGAATTTGTTTCTCAGATTGCAACTATAAGGTCAAATTATGGGGGGGAGTTTTGTTCCACTGACTTCTCTACATTTTGTGCTACACATGGCATTAAGCGCCAACTCACCACACTATACACCCCTCAATAGAATGTTGTCTTTGAACGTAGAAATCGCACCATTACTGAAATGGCTCGTTCTATGATAGAGCATCGCAATGTTCCTAAGAAATACTAGGCTAAAGCATTTTACACTGCAGTCTACCTCATGAATCGGTCACCTACACATGTTGTTAAGAAGATGACTCCTGAAGAAGCTTGGTCAGGACACAGCCCTAAAGTGGGCCATTTGAAAGTCTTTGGTTCTACTACTCACGTATGGATTCCAGACGCCAAGCGTGCTAAGCTGGATTCAAAGAGCCAAACACTTATGTCTACTGGTTACAGCAACAACCACAAGACCTACGGGCTGATTGATGTGGAGACAGATCGTCTCATTTTCAATCGTGATGTTGTGGTTGATGAGAGTATTGGTCCATTTATGCCTTCTACTACTCCTAGTCTTGCGACTCCATCTATGAAGACTTTTGATGTTGGTGTTCCTCTTCCTCTTGGTTCTAATGATGGGAGGGCTTCAAAGCATTCTGACTCTGAAGATGACTTTCTTCCAGAAACTCCAAGGGATGTTGTAGATGACTTTGTTCCGAAAACTCCAAGGGATGTTGTTCCTCCAATGCCAGATGTTGGTACTTCTACCCTCAGGCCTAAATGGTGGGCCAAGACCATAGGAGATCTTCGTGATGATGAGCTTCTTGAAGATAGAACAGTTCGTCGAAAGAGAAAACAACAGAATACAGTCAACTTTGCACTTATGGCCAACATCCACAACATCCATGAGCCCCAAACATATTCTGAGGCTAAAGGCATTCCTGAGTCCGAAAAGACTATGGAGACAAAATACCAGTCTTCTGAAGAATAACACTTGGGTTCTTTCTCATTTGCCTCTTGGGAAGAAACCTGTCAGTTGTAAATGGGTTTATAGAGTCAAGTATCATGCAAATGGTACTTTGGATAAGTACAAGGCCAAATTGGTTGCTCAGGGATTTACACAGTGGGAGGGCATTGACTACGAGGAGACTTTTGCTCCTACTACCAAGATGAGCACAATTCATCTTCATCTCGCCATTGCAGCTCAATTTGAATGGAAACTTCACCAGATGGATGTTAAGAGTGCATTCCTCAACAGTGAGTTGCAAGAAGAAGTTTCTATGACTCAACCTCCTGGCTTCAAGGTTCCTGGTAAGGAACATCAAGTTTGCAGATTGGTAAAAGCCCTTTATGCCCTGAAGCAAGCCCCTCGGGCTTTGTATTTCAAGATTGATAGGTATTTGGTTGAACATGTTTTTCAGCGCAGTCCCTCTAACACTAATCTGTATGTCAAACTCTTCGGTGATGATATCCTTTTTCTTGTTGTCTACGTGGATGACTTGATCATTACTAGCATTTCAGCACAATTGATTACAGACATCAAACAAGACTTGTGCCAAGCTTTTGACATGACAGATTTGGGGCTTCTCCATTATTGCTTAGGTATCAAAGTCTGGCAGACTGATGACAGTATCTTTATTTCATAGTCCAAGTATGCCCACAAATTGCTTGACAAGTTTCGAATGCAGGATTGTAAACCTGCTTCCACACCTATGGAAAAAGGGCTGAAGTTATCAGCCAAGTCTAATTCACCTGCAATAGATGAAACCAAATTCAGGCAACTAGTAGGCAGCCTCATCTACCTCACTGCCACTAGACCTAACATCAGTTTTGTTGTCAGCTACATCTCTTGCTTCATGACAACCCCAAAAGCTGATCATTGGATTGCAGCAAAGCGAGTGCTGCGATATGTAGAAGGCACTTCAGACTATGGCATTCTGTATAGCAGGTGCAACAATCTAAATCTGCTTGCTTATACTAACTCAAATTGGGCCAAATCAGTGGATGACAGAAAACCCACTTCTAGGTACGTATTCAGTTTGGATACAGGTGTCGTCACTTGGAGCAGCAAGAAGCAACAGGTTGTGGCTCTTTCCTCGACCGAAACCGAATACCAAGGAACAGTCAAGGCTGCATGTGAGGCAGTTTGGCTCCGAACGATGCTTTCTGACATGCAAATGTTGCAAGCAGGTTCTTCTCCCTTGTATACTGATAATCAAGGGGTGCTCAAACTAGCCAAAAAACCAGTCTTCCATGAACGTACGAAGCATGTTGAACTTCATTGCCAATACATCCGCAAGCTAGTAGAAGATGGATCAGTTCAGTTGCAGTATGTTCCGACAGCAGATCAAACTGTGGATATTCTCACCAAGTCTCTGAGCCCGGATAAGTTTGTAAAATTTAGGGGCCAACTTGGTGTTTTTGATATACTAACCATTAAGGGAGGGTGTTAAAATAATATTTCTTTACTGTTAATGGTCAATAATGTCTACAGGTCTAGGTAGTTAGAAGTAGGTGTCTTCATTTATATCTACAGTATTATGTTATTTCTATATATTGTAATCTTTCCTTCAGTAATAGATAAGTATTTTTACAAATGAATCTCTCTGATTTTCACATTTCTTTCTAAAAAACACAGAGTCCCAACCACACATATAATATTGAAGAAGAATGGCTTATAATCACTGTCAAAATTTTGTTGGCACTACCTTTTCACTCTACAGCCCGATCATTTCATTTTTTTTTAAATTTGCAACTCTCATCTTCAAAACACGTCTTTTCCAACTTGTTTTACAGAATCTCCTCTTTAACTAAAACCCAAATCAAAACCTTTGCCTACAGCTTTTTTTAAAATAACTTGTAATTGACATCGCCACCAATAACCCCACACACGCACCTCACAACTTCTGTAAAAAAAAATTCATTGATCTCAAAAACACAACAAAAATAGAAACGAATTTTTACTCTTTTCGAATCACTCAAAAAAATCCTCAAGATATCTCCACAGTCGTCACGATAACCTCCTCTTTTTGCTACGTTTCATAATCATGATTGTTTAAACAAAAAACGCCAACTGTCTTTTAGCAAATACGTCAAAAACCTTTTTAAGAAAGACAATCGCCGCATGCACATCATTGCAAAATCTCAGTCATCTCCACGCATCTTTCAACAGCCAACATTCATCAAGAAAAAAATTTGACACATCACAAAAAACAAATAGAGCTATTTCCAATGATGTGCATGCCAATTCTTCAAAAAACGTTATCAATTCGTGTCAATCCTTCTTATTAGTGCTCCCCGGAGATATCAACCCATGTCAAAAACATCCATATGGCATAATCAAACCAAAACATTATTGGTAACACCCATCTTTTCTGTCCAAATCACTAGTCATAAAAACATATGTCACCTACATTCAAGCCACGCCACCTTCGACAAAGACAAAACGACAGCGAGAATTAATATATCTTCAATTAAAAGGGAATTGGTTTCCTTCTCACAAGCAAAAAAAAACGCGCTACTCAAGAATTGTCAACTCTAAAGGAAAACAATACCAACAGCTACCATATAAGCACGTTAATAGGCCACTTAAGCAAATACGTCACCTTGCTAATAGAAGCTTTGAATAATCCTTAAAAAAGGTAGAACAACTCTTGGCACATAAGATGACTAAGCACTTAGTCTGATTTGTCACACACAACCAGCTCATGCTGACAACCAAGTAGTCGAAGTAGACAAACTAGTAGGTCAAGCAACCAATCAAGTAGCTCAAACAAGCAACTAGACAACTCAAGTAAGCACCCAAGTACCTCAAACAAGCAACTAGACAACTCAAGTAAGCACCCAAGTAGCTCAACAACACAATCAGGAAGCTCAAACAATTCAACACAAAGATCATACCAAAAACTCTAATTAGAGGCTTTGACCAATATCCTTTGACATCAATGATAAAATGCTCAACACCTTTATCTAGAGACACCGAGATTAGCTTCTCAAAAAGCTTCAATAATTGTTGACAAAAAAACTAAAACCACAATTTTGTGGAAAAATCGACAAACCCTCCATGATTTTTTTGGAAAAAATTAGAAAACCCACCACCATGGTTTTTTATGGAAAAATCCAAAAACCCAAAAAACAACAGCACCCAAAATGATTTTTAGTGGAAAAAACTAGAAAACCCTCCAGCAGAAAAGGAATTCACAATTTTTGTGTGAAAAAATCGTGCAAAAAAGAACAAAGAAACCATGATTTTTGAAGAGAACCAAAACCCTCCATGATTTTTTGTGGAGAAAAATAAAAAAATCTATCCACAATTTCTTAGGAGAAAATCTTACAAAACCCCCAGTCTATTCACTTTACTCGCAGCCATAACAAGCAATAAACAAAAATAAAAACTCCCTAATTTTTGTGGAAAAAATCAACCAAAACCCTTCCATGATTTTTTGTGGAAAAAAAAAAAGAAAACCTAAGAATTTTTTTACTAAAAGAATTCAACAAAAAAGAACCTAAGCTTTGATACCATGAAATGATAATTTGGTGTTGTTAATAATTAAGGAGAGGAAAACTCATTATAGAAAATTACATGACAAAAATGATCAAGAATAGAAAAACATAAAAGACAAAGGAAACTTCCTAATACTAACCAAAGATGAAAGACAAACAAAAGTTTCTAAATACTAACTAAATGACTAAGATGACCATTATATCAATATTAAAATATTACTTTAATAAAAAAATCGGCAAACCAAAAGTATTAGATTTTTAAATTGGTAAAAAAATGGATTAACAAAATAATAATATAATATATATAATTATAATATCATATGTAATTATAATATTATTATAATTATATGGTATATATTATATAATTATTGATAATTTGAATGTATATTTAAAAAGTGAAAACACGAATAAAAAAATAAGGCATGGTGGCCAAGGTCAATGCCTTGCACACACACCTTGTTGCACAAGGGCTTGACACCATGGGCACAACTGCAGTGGGTATCGCAGCTCCATGGAGAGCAAACGACCCAAATTTTTTTATTGAAACTATTATTTTTTTTACCATGAGATTTTTATTCGAGATACAAGATATCTAAGGTCCAAGAGTCTCTTCAACATTTGTTTGCATCCAAGCCCAAGTGCGTGTGCAATCATTTTAGGGAAACATTGTGCAACTGGTGTTTTATAAATTTTTTTGCTCATTTTGCAGGTTCACAAGTCATGTGAAAGTAAAATACGAATTTCTCTAGTTTTAAACACGATTTAAATGCCAAAAAAACATTGACTGATGGTCAATGATTTTCAATAGAAATCAAGGAAAAAATCATCACCGGGTCCAATTATGTAAAAATCGTGATTTATTGCAGATTTGTGCTTCTTTGGTTTTAAAGCGACTCAGTATATCCAATAAATTGGACCACAAATTACAAAAGCCACGTCACAACTATTTTTTGCTGGGACCTACCTCTAAAATTGTTTGTTATCTACATAAATTTACAATTATTTACACAGCCTCTTGTAAATGGGGAAGGCAAATCTTGAAATAGATAATTAATAAGTACGCTTTAATTCAAGTAATGAAAACATAGTAATTGTAGCAATACTATTAAGGCGATGAAATGAAGAATTACAGAACCAGTCTTAGCGGTGATTATGTTTATCAAAATGATTAGGATATGGAGAGCTAGAGCCACTCTAAATATCCTGGATAGTTTCAAAATTCTTCTTACTCAACATTAGAGTTAAACAAAGTAATGCTTCCTTGCAGACAGTGATGTCATAATTTTATTTTTGTACAAAATTTTATTGTGCCACCTATAGTTTTGAGTTTGACAGGGTGAGAAGTGGTACCAGTTATCCTTCAATATAACACAAACCTCTATTTCCCATCACTTGCTCCAGATAATATGGTTTTTTAACTCCGTCACTGACCTTAAGAGTTTGGAGCATTAGTAGAAAGCCATCCTTCAAAAAATTATTCTCATTCTCATTCTCATTCAAATACCCAGAACTAATTAATACAAATTCTGCTAATAGGTATGACCACAGAATAAGTGCACAGAAATTTCAGATTGGATTAGTTCACACATTAAGAGTATGTCCAAATTACACATGTGCACTAACTATCAAGTTAGTTAGCAGATTAAAAAGGCAAAATTAAACACACTGAGATCTCAGATGTATCTCTCATGGAAAATTCACATTTTTTAGGGTTAAGCGCAATGCCATCATAAAGAAATCATGGGCATGCCATATTTAAGGCTCTACCAGCGCTCATCTGCAACTGTAATCTAGGCAGGGCAAAACCCAAAGAAGTGTCAAATGATAGGCAGCTCCAAGTAATAGAGGAAAGGCTTATTTGGAAATTTTGCACAGATTTGAAGGCCAGATCAGCATAAACCATAATGGATATTAGGACATTCTGTTAACACAAAAATATCAAGAGACATACCAGTCTACCAGGTACCAAAAACAGAAGAACCCTCTCAGGCCTGGATATTTCATGCATCATTTGCTTCTCTAGCTGAGATATATGAAGCCTTAATTTATGGTACTCTGCAAGTGCGGCCTACAGAAAACATACAAAGATTATTAATTCAAAAAAAAAAATCTTCAGTGTCTTAAATTAACCTGGCTAATCAACACAAAGAATTTACCTCCTCTGATGCATCAAGTATGGCTGCTTCCTGCTCTAGCTTGGAGACCCTTGCTTCAACTTCAGGTAGTGCCTGCAAATATTTTACTCATCAGTGGTCCCGTAAAAAGTATTTGTTAAAATTTTAAAAACGAAAAAATCTGAATCAAGAACAAGAAAATAACAAATGAAAGGACACAGGTAAACCTTCTCATGTTGAAACTGATGGAAAGAATTTTTTATCACATATTCTTGATCAAACTGGCCCTCAGCTCGACTCATCAAATTTAACAACGTGTAGTAACTTAATCTGAACGTACTAACTAACGGTGCAGGTTTTCCCATGATCATTTCCTTGCACGTTTTCATCTCCATCTGTAATTTTAAGAAATAAAAATTATTATTTATATCACTTCTGCAATATTCCAATTCAAAATGACTTCCTATAAACTAGGTCTATTAATACACCTCGAAGAATAAATCTATATTGAAATTTGGAAATGTAGATGACAAATCTATATTAAAATCTGAGGTTTATTCAGATTTCCTGCATAACACTCTCCCCCAGAGGCCTCACAATCAAAAGTGTACTAAATAGCTAATCACTGCAGGAAGATAGCAGCTCAGCTACGGGAAATGAATTTAAATACAAATAAAAAGCAGCAGTTCCTCATACATCGTTTCTAATCTAAAGCAATAATCTTAAGAAAAGTGAATACATCAGAGAATAATTATCCCCGTGAGAAAAACCCAAACCAAAAAGGATAATCAAAACTTTCTACAAAGATTTTTAAAAAAGTCAGTCAGGCAAAACAAAGAAGCATACACCAATGGTATAAGAAACTTCCATGTCAGGAGAAACGTTTTACAGTGACTTACAATTGTATAACATACAGCAATCTACTCATGCTGAGAGCATTACTTATAAGGAGATCCATTGACAAAGTCAACTGCAGAATAATTGAGAAGAAAGAGATAAGAATGCATTACGTTTGCTAACTGAGATGAACAATAACAATTTCCAAGTTGAAAGCTAAGATTCAATTTCAAAGTGCTTTAAACCTTTGAATAAGGTAGGCCTGACATTACAATTGAGTCCAAAAAAGCTAGAATGTACCAAAGACTTGATTCATACTAGATATAATAACAGCTTTCAGTCAGAAAAATGATATGTAATTCATCCAAATATTAGACAAACATAACCTAAGCTCTGTAATGCCACTTCATAGGATATCACTATGTAGGAGGATATCAATAAGATGTCATGGTCCAGTCAATGGTTGAAAAGTCATGGATACAAACATATTAAATACTAGAGAACTTGGCGCACAACTAGTTTTTTCATGATCAATGTATGCCATTTCTTCAAAACCCATCTGTTGGTCTCTTAAAATTTAATAAGCTTCAATGACAGTCAAATACAGAGAACGCTTTTGTCAATGTTAATCAAACAGAAATCGCATCATAGAGATGTTAATTAAACAGAGATCTCATGACATTCATTGTTCAATATAAAAATAATTATATCAGCAGTAATTGCCATACGTATCTTCATAACGAATGTCACCATCATCATTGACATAAGATGTGTAGATAGTTTAGAAGAAACACAAAGTGTGTTAAAAGGAGTGCGCCCTTGATCACCTTGTGCTGTGCATTGCAGTGCTCAGGTTTGCAATATTGCTTAACCGCCTCCAGTGGATTCATTATATCTCACGGTTGTATCAAGCATTAACAGGTCAATCTTTTGGTGCAACGGCAACCATGTTTCTAACAAGTGGTATCTGAGCCTAGGCCACAAGTTCAAACCCCTTGCTTGAGCTGGTGGAGAGGGGGAGGGCGGATTGTTACAAGGTGTGTGTCGTTTATATCCTTCTGTTGTGAAGCGCAGTGCTCGGGTTTGCGACATGGCTTAACCGCCTCCCACGGATTCATTAAATCTCGCGGTTATATTGAGCATTAACAAGTCGATTTTTTGGTGCAATGGCAATCGTGTTTCTAACAGAGTGTGCACTAAAAGTATGTTGGCTAACTCCTCAAAAAATCTAAGTTGCAGGGTTCGCCCCTGGGAAGCCCTGGTACGGGTCCGGGTTCGACCGAGTCCGTGGTACGGGTCCGGTTCGACCTGGGTTCGACCAGGGTTCGTAAAACCCAGGGTGGGTTCGACCCGGGTCGAACCCACTCGAACCCGGGGTTGAACCCAGTCGAACCCGGGCGGACCCAGTCGAACCCGCGTGGCTGGGCGGCCCAATAAGTTAAAAAACAAACCAAATTTTTTTTTTTTTTCAATTCCGCCTTTAAAAAAGCGAAAATTATAACCTAAAAAACACTTCTAAAACATCTTATTGACACATTTCACCTCATTTGTGTTGCAAACAAATTTTTTATGAGAGCAGGTTGAAGAGAGGTTGAACAAAATTTGGCTTCCAAGATCAAAGAGGAGGAGTTGAAGACTGATTTTAGAAGCTTCAACAAGTGTTGCAGCATCATTTCCATACATTTTCAAGCTTCCATTGGCAGCAAGAGGTAGGTTTTTAAACATTTTTTTCCAACTATTTTTGTTTCACAAATTGTCAAACATGAAACTTGAATTTTTTTTCATTATTTAGTTTTTGTTTTTGAATATGTTTATTTTATTTCTTGCCATAGGAACTAGAATGGCATCTACATCTTCCTCCATTGGCAATGAACAAGTAATTGCAAAACAAAGAAATGATCCAAATTCTCCCTTATGGAAATATGTGGACATTATAAAACAACTTCCGGGAGGTGGGGGATTCCGTTGGAAATGCCATGGATGTGATATTGAACGTAATAGTTCATATTATCGAGTGGTAGGCCATTTGTGTGGAATAAAAGGAAGAGGCATCAAAAAATGCCCTGGCAAAAATGGTAAACCTATACCAGATGAGATAGTGATGAAATATATTAGGGAGCATGCGGCGGCAGAAGAGAGGGAAGCCCGTAGATTGAACCAAACCGCATCAAAGAAAACAAGGGGAATGCAAGGCCCTTCTAATCCCAGTATTGTAGTAGAAGACCACCCCTTCTTTGCCACAAATGAACCTCAAAGTGAACCACCCTTGACACGTAAAAGAACAAAAGGGCCTTTAGAAACCGCATTCCAAAATGAGAGTAGAGACA
The DNA here is from genome assembly GCF_030272615.1 of Cryptomeria japonica. Lineage (NCBI taxonomy): Eukaryota > Viridiplantae > Streptophyta > Pinopsida > Cupressales > Cupressaceae > Cryptomeria > Cryptomeria japonica. The sequence goes on along the minus strand of NC_081406.1, from coordinate 187,890,436 downwards.
ATGCTGATCAAGATATAGTAAGGTGCATTTATGCAAATGGTTTGTCATTCAATGTTGTTCGCTCCCCATATTGGAAGCAAATGATAAAAAGTGTTAATGAGGCACCAAGAGGGTATAAGGGCCCCGGTTATGAGAAGGTACGTGGAACATTATTGGAGAAAGAGGTGAAGAGGGTTGAAGATGCATTGAAACCCATAAGGGATTCGTGGGTTGAGACAGGTGTAACAATTGTTTCAGATGGGTGGAAAGATGCTAAAAACCGTCCCTTGATCAATGTCATAGCGGTGTCCCCTAAAGGGGCAATGTTTTTGAGAGCTGTGGATTGTGAGGGCCAAATAAAAGATGGCGAATTTATTGCAGAAATTCTCATCTCTGCCATTGAGTCTGTGGGACCCCGCAATGTTGTCCAAGTCATAACGGACAATGCAAAAAATTGTAGAGCTGCTGGTTTGTTGGTTGAGCAACGCTATGATCACATCTTTTGGACATCTTGTGCGGTACATTCACTCAATCTTATGCTACAAAGGATTCGGCAAAAAATAAAATGGATCAGAGATGTGTATGCAGAGGCTGAGGACATCCAGATGTTCATCACAAACCACCACATGTCTCAAGGGATTTTTAGAACCTATTCGAATTTGGAGCTATTGAAGGTAAGTGAAATAGTAATTTAATTTTACATTTTCTGATTTTTTTGAATTTTCAATGTTAATAATATCATTGTGTAAGCTATATTGTGTATTCTTCTTTAAAGTTTGGCTTTATTTTTTAATAATTTGGCATTAATTTGTGTTATAGGTTGTTGAGACCCGTTTTGCATCAAACACAATCGTCTTAAGACGACTTGTGAAAGTTAGAGTGGCACTATGCAATATGGTGATCAGCACCAATTGGACTGTATGGAAGCAAAGTAGCACTGAGAGGGCAGGAAAAATTAGGGATAGAATATTGGATGAGAAATGGTGGGATCTTGTTACATATCTCCTAAGTATCACTGAGCCCATCATGAGCATGATTCGCTATACAGACATGGATAGGCCTTGCATAGGTGAGATTTATGATGGCATTGATTCAATGCTTGAAAAAATAAAGTTCACTATAAATGAAAAAGAGAATGATCCTCAGGAGAAATTCTTCAAAGAACTGGAATTAATTATTGTAGAGAGGTGGAATAAGATGACCACTCCTTTGCACCTTCTTGCCTATGCCTTGACACCTAAGTACTATAGCAATCAGTTTCTTGATAAACCAAGAAGGATTCCACCATGGAGAGATCTAGAAGTATCTGATGGGTATAAGGCAGCATTTCTTAGACTATATCCCGATGATGATTTGCGAGATGTTACAAATGAGTTCATAGAATTCGCAAATGGGAATGGTCTAAGTGTTGATGCACTTCGTCATAGATCCAAGAAAGATGCTCATAGCTGGTGGTACTTCCATGGCACATGCTTCCAACACCTACAACCCCTCGCTATAAAAGTTTTATCACAAGTAAGTTTAATTAATTAAAATTTTTAATTTACAAGTTTTAGTTTATTAATTATTTATAGTTTAATTTGTCTTCATAGGTTGCTAGTAATTTTATTTTTATTAATGTATAACTTTAATTGTTTACTTTGTCTTCATAGGTTGCTAGTTCATCTGCTTCAGAAAGAAATTGGAGCACATACTCTTTCATCCACTCAGTAAAGCGCAATAGGCTGCTATCAAAAAGAGCGGAGAATTTAGTATATGTGCATTCCAACCTACGTCTTCTTTCACACAAACAACATGACTACACACAAGGGGAAACAAAGATGTGGGATATAGAGCCAGAGCATACTGATTTGGATGCTCCTGGTTCTCAGCTTCTTGCATTGACACTTGATGACTCGGAAATTGAGCCAACTTATAGTGCAAGTGCAAGTGGCATTGGCTCATGTAATGTCAATGTCAATGAGGATGAGGAGGAGGAGGAGGAGGAGGATGAAGAATTAGATGATCCATTTGATGATTAAACTTTTAAGTTTATATTGTTGAAAGTTGAAACAATGATACTTGAATATTTTGTCATTTTGATATTAAACTTGATGTATATGATGCTATTATCAATTATGGTATGATCATGATGCTATGATTACAAGTTTATGTTTGTTTTGTTGTTCATATGATGCTATGTGACATGCATATTTTAATTCATGCTTATAGGCTTTGATATATATATAATATATATATATATATATATATAAATTTACATGTTTTTGTACTAACGAACCCAAACGAACCCAAACCCCTTTTCAAAATTTTGCCGTACCGACGTACCGGGTTCTTCGAACCCGAACCCGAACCGGCAACTTAGCAAAAAATGAACATTGACAAAAACCAGAAGCATGAAGTCTGGTTGCTCTGGATCTACATTGCACAACTCTGATGCCCCTTTTTACAGTTATTTTGTCTGTATGACAAAAGGCACAATGCAAACTAATCCGTGTGCCTTTTTTGATGCCAATCATCTGCACTTTATTAAGTGAATGAAGTTACTCAAATTCCACTCAAGTAAAGAACTAACAAACTATTGAGGAAAACTAAAAACAGTTTAGTTATAAAATCAAAAACCAAAATTCAAATTTAAAAAAAAACAATATTATTTCAAATACAAAAAGAAATTCAAATTTAGAGAATTTAAGATGTTGTAGATATTGGAATGCTTGGCCAAGGATGCAGCGCCAACTGATCATTAGCATCTTTCTTATGCTTGATACAAATAGAAAAAATATTATGACCATTGAGGTGTAAAAACTCAGCAAACTGATTCCTAACTACATCCTCTACATAAAAACCAAGGAAGAATCTTGCAAACTCTAGCTCGTAAACTTACACTGCCATCCACATCTTTGTATAATACAATCCTACTTGACATAAAAAGAATCTCAGACATGCAATGTTTTTGAGCCAATACAAACACAAGGAAATGTAACGGGATAGTAACCTTGTTCCACCACTCAACAAAAAATTGTTTGCAACTCTTTTGACTAAGTATCTTTTGCTATTTTTCATTCATAATAATATTCATCTTCTTAATCATTGACTCAATGCCACAATCAACCTCTCTCTAGGATGACTTATCCATGTTGGTCAAACAAATCACACTCAAAATAGGCTTGTTGAAACTACAAAGATATTGCACACAATCCCACCAAGTATCTCTAGGATCATATTGTTTACATTCACTATCCTCTCAATGTTGGATTGTTACTATACAAACCAAAGTTGGCTGATGATCATGCTAAAAAATGTGTCATGCCTTTCCAAGTCATCTCAAGATGATTGTATTGGAGGAAAATAGGGTCTCAACAATCTATTGCAAACTAAAAATTAAAAACATTAAAGTTCAAAATAAATGAAAATATACTTAAAGTTTAACAAATAAATCACTAAAAGGAAACATTTTTAAATTTTTGCACTAATCTTCAATAGATTGGATTTCATGAATAATCTTGATATAACTTGTCACATGTGGTTGATGATGAACATTTGGATTACTTTATTTTATGTTACATCTTTGAGAGGATTACTTTATTTTATTTTCTTTTATTTCAATTTCCCACTCACAAAGTGACCCACTTTATAATAATACATCAAGGAAACTCAGGGACACATCCCCGGCCTTTTTCGACACGTCCACATTTCTGAGACATTTTGGGGACGGGAGAACACCTAGGGGATGCCAACTGGCCATCCCCAAAAATACAAAAATGTCATGAAACGTCCCCACAACGAGGGGACGCAACAAGAGATTAGAGGGGTCGGCTGGTTGTCCCAAGGACAGTCAAGAGACATCAGAGATGTTCCTGGCTGTCCCAAGGCCACCCAGCTATCCCCTTCAAAAATTCACATTTTTAAAATTTAAAAACACTCAAAAATTTAATAAAAAACATATTAATACTATTTCTTGGTGAGCAGGCACACTCAACTCACCCTACATGAGGATTTTAATTGTTTAGATCTGTTGTTCATGGTAGTTATGTTGTGTATATGAGGGTTCCATATTTATATCAACAATTAGTACTCAGATCTGTTGTTATATTAATCATATTTTCCTCATATAAATAAGTTTATATCAGCCACACAAATAATCATAGTTGATTATTTTCAGCTTTCAAAGGTTCCTAAATTCATATCACCATTTTTGATTGTTGGATCCATTGTTCATAGTTGGATACTTTGATTGATATAGTTTGCTTAGTTTGTTTCTGCTACTTTTACTGCTGATTGACATTATTTCATTAGGGTTTCTTTATCATCTCAACTTGCATACATCAAGATATTGCATATTTCCTAAGGTTGTCAAGTTGGGGACATTACAAACTTGGAGAGTTTTGTAACACTACCAATCATCAAATGTGTTTGTGGCTATTATAATTAGGAAGCATTAGGCACAAACTGCAATTATAAATTGTATCATATGGAGAAACAACAGGGCATAAAATGCCATCAGAAACTGGATGAGTAACAAAAGTTTTAGAAATAATTGCACGTTTTATCAAATGTTGTAGTAGATCTATCAAGACTTAAAATTCATGTGTGTAAAGTTTCCTCAAATCATAAGCTTTATCCAAGACCCACACAAAATCTAGTATTACTCGATTGCAAGGGCTTTATCTGATTTTAATTGAGTGTTGAGAGATGCAGATTAGGGGCAGCAGTGTACTTTCTTTTTATGCATTATCATATTTTAATTGAAAGTGAATCGTGTAGCCTTTGGGTATTTTGTTGTAACTTGTATACTATTTTTTAATATCACATGCTGATGCATATTGACAATGAATTCTAAGAGCAATTTGAATTAAGTTTTCGCATTGTCACATTTGTTATTTATTAAGGTTCTACAATGTCACATTGTCACATGTGAACTCTCAATTTAAGAAAAATGTTATATATTAAGGTTCTATAATGTATACATGCATGCTTTATCCATGCTATCATATGAATATTTAAAATTTACCTATATATTTTAAATTTTCCCTATTTTTTATATAGTTGTCCTCTAGCCGTCCCCAAAAGTGGAAAAATTGGGCACTTGAAAACACGTCCCCCTACCCTGGAAACTCAAGGTAACATAGCTTTTCATTGACAAAATAAAGTCACTTTATTAAAATAACCAGGGTTCAGCTTTTAATTAATTATATACAAATAATCCCTAAAGTTTAGGATGATTTAAAATTTAATCAATTAATTATTCCCTTAAAACATCTGACTTATCCTACAAGAATAAAATAGCAATCTCCAAGAAATGACTCATTCAAAAAATGGGGCCATTTCAATCTCCTACGATTTGATCGTTCCTCATAATGAATTAACATATGAAATGACCATAATCTTTGCTGGTTGCACAAGATTTAGAGGTCTGTAAAGACCATATAAACTTTTACAACATTCGCAACTACATGAATCAATAAGCTTTTATCTTCTCATTATACAATAAATATTTAGCCAACACATACATATCAAGATATACAAGCCTACACTATTCAACTTAATTCCCTTCCTTCCAATGCAAACATTCATAGACGATGGGAATTCTTATTACACAATGCATATTAGCCAACACATGCATATCAAAATGTGAACTTAATTCACTTCCTTCCAATGCAAACATTCATCAAAAATGGGAACAAACCTTCTTCTTAAAACATTTCATAAATGAACTCCATACACCATTTTTTTCGTTCCGTAGTATTTACAATAGACCATCTATTCCACTCTAAATTAACACTACTGCAGCCATAGCTGCAGCCTGGGCCCTGCACTACAGTCCACGACTCCACTTTACCAAGCTCCAATGACAGCGTGTTCAGGAAGGCGCCTTTTTTTGGCTGCATTCAATAGTCATAGTCCACAGATACAAGAAATATTTTATAGTTTTATAATTTTTATTTTGCCCGACTCATAGTGGTTTATTTTGCCCGACTCGGTGTGATTTATTTTTATCGTTTTATAATTTATTTTTTAGTGTAATAATTGTTTTTAAGAAAAAAAAATTATATAATTTTATATTTTATTACAGTGATTTTTTCATTATTATAAAAATATATATGCAAGCATTATAATAAAGCTTATAATACTTGTATATATTTTATTATGATGATTTAATAGTTTTTATTATAATGTATCTTATTATATATTTTATTACATTGATTTTAGCAATGTTAAGCTATTTTGATAATTTATTAGAAGTATACAAATATTTAAAAATAAACAAAATTATATAAGGCAAATTTTATCCGAAATTTTTTTTTCGAATTTTTCCCTTGTCGAATTTCATCCAAATTTCATGGTTGTCGATTTTGAATTCAAACCATGTGACTTAGCTTGGAAATGCCTCAGAGAATTGAACCTCTAGTCACTAACATTCCACTCGGTGGGTGTCGACCAGCACAGTATCAAGTCGTGGGGAAAGTTGATGTCGCAGGAAGTGATGATCGAGACGCAATGGTTCCTCGTGGACTTTGTAGTCATCTCGTTGTAGAACAAGGCATACGATGCACTGCTCTAGAGGGGATAGTTGATTACTGCAAAGATGAACCACAACTGGAATTGAAACACGCTCTCGATCAACAGCAAAGGAAGTACATTATCAACCTAAGGAATGTCCTATGGTTGGCATCATTTGAGTCAAAGTCGAAAGACAAAGAGTTTGAAATGGACAAAGAACGTAAATGCACGGAATTGATTGATGAGGGGGTGCTAAATCTAGAAAATTGTTCCAAAGATGAGACAAGTTCCCTAAACAAATTGTTTCACTGGCAAATGGAGAATCATAAAGTTTTTCATCCAAAATGCAACATGCTACAGATTGAGGAAATTGAAGATGGAGATCAAGGTACAACGAGTAACAAATTTTCTCCAGACTACGAAGAATACAAGGAAGGAGTAGCATAGGTGGATGATATGTCGACTCATCATTTCGAAAGAGACAAGATAATAAAGTATAAGGAGCCAAGTGTGAAGAAAATAAACCTAGGTGACAAAGACAACCCAAGAGTAATCTTGGTCGGTGATGACTAGGACCTAGTACTGAAGGCAACAATATTCAAGATATCCAGGGACTATAAAAACACTTTCACCTAGACATACAAAGACCTTAAGGGTATACCACTAGATCCTCTCATACCTAGTGCACAGCGAATGAGAAAAAATCCCTACAGAATGAATAAGAATTATGTTGCCAAAGTACAAGATAAGGGTAATTATGCAAATGGAAGCTCCGAAGAATATCACAAAGGTCAAATCATTTCTTATGCATGTTGGTTATTATAGGAGATTTGTTAAGAATTTTGCTCAAATTTCTTGCCCACCAAACATACTGACAAGGAAAGGACAACCCTTTATATGGATTGAAGACCAAGAAAGGCTTTTAATGAACTGAAGATAAGGCTGATAAGTTCGCCAATCATGGCGTACCTAGACTGGAGAAAGGAATTCCACGTACTTGTCGATGCATCAAATTATGCGACTAGAGCAACACTCGCACATGTAAGTCCCCTAGGATTAAACAAGCCTATAATTTTAGCCAAGTCCTCTACTATTAAAAGCATAAAAGAACTACACCATGACCGAGAGGGAGGCACTCAGATGGTGTACTTGATACAAAAATTTAGACAACACCTATTGGCTACACCATTTACATTCTACATGGACCACCAAGCTCTTATGTATCCAAGGACAAGTGAGTAGATGATTGTTGTTACATAAAGTGTTCACATTCACCATCATCGTTAGACCAGGGAAAAGCCATAAAATAGCCAATCAAGAAGAAGGACCAAGACTCGGTCCAATACTAATAGCACCTCCAATAATATTAGTGGCACAATATAGCTACAATGAATCGATCATTGAATATGCAAAGGAAAAGGGGGTTACTACAGCCCCTTAGACTGCTCCCCTACTAGAATGTGGTGGGTGGTCAACAAACCTACTAGAACTCCAATTATACAAGGTGACAATGTCATATGGAAACAACAACACGAAGAACAATTATTGGATGGCTACAACCTGAAAAAAGATATCGTGGTAGATTAAAAAAATTAATCTTGAATACATTGGTATGTTGTGAAGAGGAATGTGTTAAATAGCCATTGAAGACATGTAAATGGAGGCATAATACAGAAATTATAGAGAATTGAGGCCAAGGGGGAAAATGAAAAAATTTACAAAAAGCTCGAAGAATAAAAACAAAAGAAAAAGTAGAGGGTAATAGAAAAAATCAATAAATTAAGACTTAAGCCAGTCTAGGGAAAAAAATTAAATAGGTACTAAGGCCGAGAAAAATTAAATCAAAGAAAACAAATTTTCGCAAGTGAAAGAAAACAAATTTTGGCAAGTGGAAGAAAAAGAAGTTTGTCATTAAAATATTAGAGTTGGAAAGTGTTAAATAGTGTTGTTATCACAAAAGCTCGCACCCTTGCAGAGCTATCAACTCAACAACCTTGTGAAACATGGAGACAACCCCGAAGTGTGGGACCTTGCGCAAGGGGGTTGAATCTTCGGAGAAGGTCGGCTTCCTTCTCAATCCAGGTGCAAGAGTTGAACCAACTCAACACTTCAAAACTAACTCCTAGGCCTATCCTTACAAATTGCAAAGGTAAAGGGAAGAGAGAAATGCTTGAAATAAAAGGAGGTGATGCACCAAGAAGAGATTGTTCCTCTCCCTACCCGAAATGACACAAAAAATCAACTCAAACACCGAGGAGATGCACAAACTTCAGTTGTATGAGTGACCCCAATGCATGCATGAAGGTTAGAATTCACTGAATGCCAAGAGGGGAGAAGGTTTCCCACAAGTCACACTCAAAAATATATTTAACACAGCATATATGAGAGAAGAACCACAAAACATACACCTATGATGAATGTAAGGAAACATACACAACATACATAAGTTGAAAGTAGGCAAGAAGGGTGATTTCAATTAATTATAAGCCCAATGGCCAAACTTACAGTTGCACAAATGCAAGATAAATACAAGAGAAGTGGGAGAGCATGGAATAGCTCAAGCCAGCAGGGAGAGAACCCTTTACAATGAGGCTTAAAAGCCCTATATAGAAAAACGGCTACAAGAGTGATCATAACCCTTGCATGTCAGTCTGGGAGTGTAGGGAAGTGCATGCACTTGAATTCAGTACTTCCAAGCAACCTAGCCATACCCACAAAAGGCAACCCTGAGAAGGTGGATTGACTGACCTTCCAAAGTCAGAGTATGCAGACATGACATAAGTCACCACAACAAGCATGGCGTCGTACCTCCCTTGATGGAAATCCTACCAAAAACATTAAATGCACCCCTGTGGCTCCACAAAACAAAGTGTATAAGTCACCAAAATTGTCGGAGCATTTAAAGCCTTGAGTGTCGATCACGCCATCCGCAAGTGTCGCCAGTCAGAAAGAAACTCGGGGACTTCGGAAACTCGGGTTCCCGAAGTGGGGAAGACAAGGAAGGAACTTCGGAACCTCGAGGTTCCAGAGTTCCGGGGAAGAGGAAGGAGAGCAGCAAGGAACTTCAGAACCTCGGGGTTCTGGAGTTCCAGAGAACTAAAAAAAGGCTAAGGAAGGAACTTCGGGTTCCAAAGTTCCGAGGGAACTAGAGAGAAAAGGCAAAGAGGGAAGGAATTTCAGAACCTCGGGGTTCCGGAGTTTCGGAGAGAAGAAAGGTTAGCAAAGGAAGAGAACTATGGAACCTCGGGGTTCCAGAGTTCCGGAGAAAGGAAGGAAGAAAGGCTAGGAGGGAACTTCGGAACCTCGAGGTTTCGGAGTTCCGGAGAAGCTCAGGGAAAGGAACTTTGGAACCTCGGGGTTCCGAAGTTTCGAGGAACTAAAAAAAGGCAAGAAAAAGGCAGAACTGGACAAAGGAACTTCGGAACCTCAGGTTTCCGGAGTTCCACGAAAGGGAAGAAGAAAAGAAAGGAACTTCGGAACCTCGAGATTCCGGAGTTCCGGAGAAGGAAAAGCAAGAGAAGGCAAAGAGAAGGAACTTCAGAACCTCGGGGTTCCGAAGTTCCAAAGAAGGAGAATAGGAGAAGGCAAAGGGAAAAAACCTCGAAACATCGGAGTTCTAGAGTTTCGGGGAAGAAAGAAAAGGCCAACACAGGAACTTCCTCCAGACAAGGCAACACTTCACACTTCATGATTCTTCAGCTTTCTCCTTGATCAACTAGGGCAGCGCTGGTCCATGGATCGTATCTCTAATAGGTTCTTACTGATGGACCAAGGGTGTCATAAATGGACAACAAGTGCAAAGGTCGATTTATTCAAGTGTCGAGAAAAGTAATTATAAAGTGGGGCGAATTAAATACTATAAGGCGTGCAGGATCAAAAGTGGGGACATATTATTCTAAAAGAAATTTGATTTCACTGTCAGTGCTTTTATATTTCTCACTCTAGACCTTTTATATTTCCCGCTCTCAACGAGGTTGTATTTCATTTGTAGAGTACAGCCTCAAACTCATCACCGTTATCATAATTGCTTCCAAAGGCATTATACATTTCAAGCATTGCTCGAGGGTTACTATTCATTGTCAAGAGTACAAGTCCCATTCATGGCAACTAGTAGCAAAGGGAAGGGATCAGCACTATTCAGACCCTGCACTGCATTGCGGAAGGTAGCAAGAAACTATAATATTTATGCTAACACAATTACTTGGGAGAATCTAAGTGGCAATGAGTGTCACACTTGATGGTAAACACAGAAGATAATCATCTGCTAAGGGTAGCACTCTGCCACACACAAGTGGACAAGGCCGCTCAATTACGTTTCTTCAATGCTCGAGATTTTGAGCCATGTCTGAGAGCTATGGTTCTACAATACAATTGGCATTCTCACAAATAAGACCATCGAGGAGAGCTTTTGCCGCCAAACCCAGTGGAAAGATAACATGGCTACATAAGGAGGCCCTCCTAAAGAGAGTGTGTCAATAAGACCTCACCAAGGAGAAACAAGACAAATTCTAGAGCACTGGTAATAGGGGGTTGAAAAGGAATTTTATTACAACGACTGAATGTAGAGGTATACTTGACTTAATTAAGTGCAGACTCACAGGAGCTAATAAGGCATCCGACATTATCATCTAGATGATAGAACTAATGGTGGGACAGAGCATTGGCATGGCATATAATTGGGCAAGCATGCTCTAGGAGAGGATCAATGAGTATACAATGTTGGTATATGATGGCATACAATCTTGTGATGAAAATGTTTCCTCCCTTATGAATGCAAGGGGCCATTGACCTTTTTTGTAACATCCCTTTTAGAAGGGTTTCTTTTGGCCATATAAATATCTCTTTTAGTAATGCAGTCTTGGTTTTGAATCAAAAAAAAATCTTCTAAGTAGAACCTACACAATATAAGAACATATATAAAGACACAGATGCATATTTATCTTAGGGTTAGACAAGGTAATACTAATCAAATGCCAAACCAATATCAATTTAATACCATGTTTGAACTTCTACTTCTTTAATCTACTCGTATGGTTCCTCCCTCCTTGTCTTCTTTCTTGGATGAACCTGCACTTAGATTAGTAGTAGCAAACATATAATCATATAAACCAAAGTAATGATAAATGTTAGAGAGATTACTACTTAGTTTCTATTGTATATATTGAAACTTGGAGGGATTGGCTTCCTTGAGCCATTTTCCCAACTTGAGAGAGACTAGCTTCCTTGAGCCATCTTCGTCCAACTTAGGAGGGACAAGCTTCCTTGAGCCATTTTGCCCAACGTGAGAGAGACTGACTTCCTTGAGCCATCTCTGTCCAACTTGGGAGGGACTAGCTTCCTTGAGCCAATTAACCCAATCTTGAGAGAGACTAACTTCCTTGAGCCATCTTTGTCCAACTTGGGAGGGGCTAGCTTTCTTTGAGTCATTTGCCTCCCCCATTGCCTTCCTTGAGCTCTTATACTTAGAGAGGATTGATCTTCTTTGTGTCATCCTACTCATCTAGGGTGTTGGCTTCTTTGAGCCATGCCCCCCCATATTGGCTTCCTTGAGCCCGTATACTTAGAGAGGATTGACCTTCTTTGTGTCATCCTACTCATCTAGAGTGATGCTCCTAATTTATCTTTTTACCCTACAGGATGGCAGGATCATGCTATGATACCACTGTAATGTCCCCTTTCGGGATTCACCTAATGTAGTCTGAAACAACGATTCTAACTTAAAATGAGAATTGTAATACATTTATAAATGTAATTTCATTGATTCTAAAGACATTCTTTCATGATATTTAAAGCATAATGCTAAGAATAATTTTGGAAGATGTAACTTATCTTGATGGCCTTCTTTGATTTATATACATGAGATATGTGCTTTTATATTGTAGACTCCTATTCCTATTTTCCCATGCTTATCCTTTCTATATATTCTTCTCCCTCTTCTTAAATTAATGTATGTACTTGATATGTCTCCCTTATACACCATGTCATAATCTTCATATAACTCCCTCTAAATCAGTTGTTAACTCTTACCGCTGATCTGCAGCTTTAATCTGATCGGTATCTCCCAAGTAGTGGAGAATGAATAAAAAAGACAAGTAATTTTCCCAAACAAGAAATCTTCAATATTCAATATGTTGCTGACTTCTCGTAGGCCTTCATTAACCCTTGGGTAGTGTTGATTGCTCAAATCACATTTAATAATCTGCAAGTCTTAAGTGGGCTAAAAAAAAACCACAACTCCTATATTCAAAAGGCTTCCGAGTGGGTCCCATTTCTTTTAGTGGAGCTGCTACTAAAAACACAATATTCATTGAGGAATTTCCAAACCTTTTCTAATTGCTGCAAACACTGTTTGAGAATTATTTTAACATAGGAATATGAATAGTTATTGTGTGGGGCCCACAAAGCACTTTAAGCTTATTCCAATACAATTAATTCTAAATTTCTATTGGAGTCTCCTTCCTTCCATTCTGATATCAGTTAGTTCCAAGACCCCCCCACGTGGTATTCCTCCCTTTATAATCTTAGCCTTACTTTGACTTCAACTTGCAGACTTGTCAAAGTAGTTTCTGTGTCATTTAATAATTGCTTATATTTTCTTGGAGGATGAACTATAATGAAGAATGTAATCTTTGTTCCTTTGATTTGTCTTTGCTGTTCTATGAGAATGGTAGTATTGTTGTTAACAATTATTGTCTTGTCCAACATAGTCGCTACCTCTTCTTCGTAATCGTTGTTTGTTGCTCCCTGATAGAATGAGTTCAATCTTTCTTATGTAGTATGGGAAACGGTCATCTCCTAATGGTTATGTCTCTTCATAATTGCACCTTTCCACAGCAATCAGTTTGTAAATCATAATCATCGTTCACCTTGCTATTTCAAATCATTGTTTTATTTATGTGATGTGTATGTGGTGAATCAACGAAGCTCCCACGATGCAAAATGTAATATAGACCTTTCAATATTAATGGCCATTGTTAATGCTTCATTTCCTCGTTCACTTAATTGGAGCGAACTTCTCCATACTTGGACACCATGTAGCTACAGTCTTAGCCAAGGAAAGGCATCGGTTATCTACTCACTGAGACGTCAAAGTCAATTGACACTTACGCTGTTTTTGAACTTGTCTTTGCATTGAATGATTCTCTATTCCATATTTTCAAAAGGCTCAATAAACTACCATTCTTCATCATTAATCGATTCTTTGTAGACCTCAATTAAAATCATTACTTCATCCCTCATAGGATGGATCTTCGATACGTCTTCGTACACCATATAAATGATCGTTGCCTAAGTAGTTACTATTCTTTCTTTGTATCAACTTTGCTGACTCTTGCGTGGCCTATTTTCTTCTCTTTTGCTGTCCCCTCTATAATTGGCTGGTCATCTCATAACCACTGATTAGTCCCTTCACTAATCGTTGTCTTCATACATAATTGATATCGATTAGTTCTATTTATCGATTAAGGATGCTTGATTGCATTTGTCGATACCCTTGTGTTTGTTCTTCATCGATCTCTTAATGCTTTAATGCTTATGCGTCGATTGTATAGCTATACTTCAATTTCTAAGCTTGAACTGCTGCGATCTTATTTCTCGATCCATCTTATTATAATTCCCGATATCCTTAGGTGTTGGGTTGCCATGGTATAAAGCGTGGGGACATTACATTGGGAGCATTAACCAGTCCAGTACACTATTTATATGTAGTTGTTTATACTCAAGATCTCTCTGATGTTATCTAATAATTAAACATCTATTACTTGATAATAAAGATACATCTCCTGAATATGTTACAATGAATTATATTCCTATGTTTTACATTTTCACTTTGTAATATTTCAAGTAGAATAGCAAATGAACAATAGTTATAGCCCCTTACAGTGGTTGTCTGCCCACCAAAGTTAGACTCTCATTGGAATCTACTAGTGTCTCTTGAGATCATGTTGAAGTAGCCAAGCGGAAGTCCCCCTTGTCATCTCCACCAACCAAAATAAAATATTCTAATATTAAATACTCTAATCTAATTAATATTATTAATATATAAAATATAACAGTTTCATAAATAGAGAGTAATTAAATTACATCTTCTACATTATATTCTATTTTTGAACATTGAATAATTATATAAATATTTAATTAATATATATAATACAAGTAAATATTTAACTTATACTTTTTTAGTAGAACAAAGTTAAAGAAATAATTTAAATATTTAAATATATATTTAATTACTAATTTCACATATAAATGGGTGCGAAATTATGTTAAGAGGCTTTTGTGATTACACACTATATTATAATCCACCCTTGGTAACATTGTGGTTAGCCTCTCAACGTAACTGTAATATGCAGCCTTGTTTGTACTTTGATTTTTTGTTTGCATTTTTATTTTTGAGTGTTTTCGCAACGGATTTGAGTTGCCAAATTAAGGGCAAATAATAAAGTACTTTATAATAAATGAACAACTCAAACAATTAAAGAAACTCAAAAATACAAGTAGCTGGAAAATTCCAAAATTAATTTATGATCTAACTTTTAAAAAATCTATCAAATGTAAGAGCAACCCAGATCATAAAACGATATTACATATTATTCCCGACATACCCATTTGCTGATTTGATGAAATAAAGGTCTGCTACAGAAATGACCAGCAAATACAATGTCTAGAAACCCTAGGTACTTCACCAAGTGACTCCAAAATGGTACGGTTGGGTGTTGAACTGATTAGCAGCAAATAATAAACACCAAGAATGCAGATTTAAACCTTCAAAGACCAATCTTCTGCCATTAAACCCTCACATCCAAGATCTTGAAATAGTACTGCTAACATTAGGAAGTATAACCAGCAATGAACAACAACAAAACCTCCAAATCACCTTCCAAGTCGATCTCTATCAATTAGATATTCAATAAACTCTCCAAAAATTGAAATGTAGATCTTCTCCAATGAGCACAATTGTGACCTTTGAATGAAATCACCAAGTATTCTCTAGATTGTATCTCTCAACAACGTACAGAATGTTGCCTGCAAGGGTTTTTCGTCCTCACAAACCAAAGATGAAGAAGTAATCTCCTCCGAACAGAAGCAATATCAAAATCCAAACACAACATATCAAATGAGCTCTCAATTCACCTTTTTATAACCCTTCTAGGGAACTTTCCAGAAACTCCCTTTTAAAATCACTTTATTAATTTATTAAGCCTTTTAACTCCAAAAAGTGACTTAATTTATTTTTAAACATTTACAGCACTTAAAAGTCACTTTTAAGTGTCTCAATATTTAAAACTCTCTGATCTCTTTCCAATGAGCTATAACATTGAGGTGCTTGATACATTATTTTAATTAAAATGGCAACCTTAGTGAAATTAATTAAATATAGCTCAATAATACACCCAATTAGCAACAATGGTTGAAAAGCATCTGAATTAAAATATGACTGCGGAGTGATCCCAATGATGAAAGATGGTAAACAGTCCCAATTGGGTGACCTACTAAAAATAGACACTCCCTCCAAGAATCTTGGAGCCCAATCCATAGGCCAAAAATAACATTTGAAAGTATCATGTGACTCCTCTAAACCATCTAAACTCACTGGTAACATCAAATTGCCCCTCTAAATAAGCTGACACAAACCCAAAAAGTCAGCGACAACTGCACTGCTTGAGAGCTTGAAACTAGGAACATTACAATAACTTGGTGCATATTATATATTATTTGTGCCATTGTCCACTCATTGTCCTTGAAACCTGTCCATGTGTCCCCCACTGTGAAACTCTATGAAACACTGTTTATAAAATATTACTTCATTCCAAATGGAAAAAACAGTAAGCACGTCATGATCTATACAAACATAGAAGGGTTCCAATTTGACTGCACTACTAAAATATCGTTGATGCTAAATATGCCTATTAATGTCATCTTTCCTTTGTTTGGCAGCTTCATACAAAAAAAATTATAAATAGTTTCTTCAGGCAGCTTAAAATTTTCCTGATCGGAAGAATGGGATTAGTGTAAAGTCCCCTACTTGGTTTAGACCTGTTATAACCATAATTAATCTATTTCTATGACTTATGACTTAAACTAACTTGATTAAGAGACAAGTCTATCTTAATGTGAATCAAATCTATGATATTCTCTCTTTCATTTGTCTATGAAGTATTTGCTAATTTACCATACTAGATAATTGATCTTATTTTGATTCATTATAAAACATTTACATATTTATTACTAACTAGTTATATGAATTATTTTTTTGCATTACTGCAGAATAGTTTCTAAAAGATATTATAATAATTATTATTATTATATTAATATCCATATTTATAACCATTATATTAATATCTATATTTATATTATTATTAAATTCTGCATATGATCATTATTGGGCTTCCAATCTTACTCATCATATTGAGCACAACACCGTGCATGCCCCCAAGAAGGGAATACTGCCAATAACTTAATGACAGTTATGATCTGATCTGGACAATCTTGCTGACAATTATTATATAGATAAACGTATTATCCTTTTCAGACTTGAATAGAAATAAATAAAGGAATTGAGTTATATTATCAAATATTTATGTATCTTCTAATTACCGAATATATAAATCAATAATACCATCACTACCTAAAAAGCAATAATTATATTTAGTTGGGGGTAAGGGCAGACAGATCTGGCCATGCATCAGATCTGGTCTCCCACTATATAAGAAATTAAAAATGACTGTCATACGTGTTGCAGTCTATATTAATATTACTGCTAATATTCTGCATTCAAACCTTCTTAGCCGTCCTTTCCTACGCATACGTGTTCAGCCTCCTTTTATATTCTCAACTCCCAAGGGTCATGTCCTTTGGAAGTAGCCTTCCCTTGAGGAGACATGTCTTATATTAATGGCTTAATTGCTCTTCAATGATTAGTTTATTATATAACTTGTATAATCGCTGCCTATCGTGCTTGACGTCAGTAACAATTCCCTTCATACTATTGACATAGACCAAGTAAGGATCATAGCGTTGCTTGGCATAGCTTGTGTTTATCGGAAGTATTATAGTAATCTATAGTGATCGATTCTTGGTGCTTTTCATTGATGATTTCATTATATCATAGACCCTCTTCATGATGTATTGCTGAATGTAGGATTGTCTTGTCTGTTACCCAAAGTCGTGGTGCTTTAATAAGCAGATCAAATTAGATACAACAACCAAGGCAAATTTCTCCTGATCCTCATAAGCAAGGTTGTAAATATCGGCAGAAAATTGCGAAAATCGCGATATATCCCAAGCCATTCAGCCCACCGATTTTATCGTGCAAAAAATCGTAAACGATTTTTTTAGTAAAAATCGTGCATCGTTTACCTGAAAATCGCGATTTTATCGCGTAAAAATCGCTCGCCTAAAACGACGTAACCCTAAAAAGTAAAAAAGTTGAAGTTAAAAACAAAAAAAGAGGTGAAATCGGATATCATATTGCACGCAACGCAAATTCGCAAGTTTCAACTGCAGCTTCCCCACCGACACGGCATTCAAACTGTGTTTGAGGTTTTTACTTATTTTATTTGCTCATTTGTGATTGGAAATTTCCACCGCACGGGCATATACTATGTTAAATTTTTATTTTATTTTTATTTTATCTGCTCATTTAATTTGTGATTCGAAATTCCCAATATACTGTGTTAAATTAACATCTTTGTAATGAATAATAAATTTAATTCAAATAAAAAACTAACCCAAAACTGTATACTGGCAAGTGGTAACTGTATAATGCTATGCGATATATCCCGACTCATTCAACTATATAACCCAAATCAAATTAATAATAGTGTGTATACTGTATAGTGTATTACTCTATAATATATATTATATATTATATATTAAATTTACAGATCAATATTTATTAATTGATTAAGTGTGTAACTGTAACTGTACATTATTAATTTACAGTAATTTTTCTGCAACATAGTATGAAATTTGAATAAAAAAAATGTCACAAAATTAATTTACAATTACACTGTAAAATTCATATTAAGTTATTAACTATTAATTTGCAGTAGTTTTCCTAAGACTGTAGTTTACTATAGTTTCCTAAGACTATAATTTACTATTATTATTGATGCAAGTATTATCATTGATGTCAAATTAATTGAAAGCAGGAAGCATCTATAATGACATCACAAAAAGAATAAAAGTATCTAAAATATATCCTAGAGTCGGGTGTTGGTTCAGAAGTTTCCTGGCAAATCAGCACAATGAAGCAAAAAATTACAGTGAGCATGGTTCGCATCTATATCATTATCTAAAGGCAAAAATAGAAATCAAATGAAAACTATTAATGGAAAGACTTTATAAATAATCCGATATATTTATTACCCGATATATAATATGGAAAGACTTTATAATTATCGGCAAATATATTAATATAGCGGCAAGTTTATTAAAGCGAAAAATGTTTTGATGGCGGATGTATTAACCAAGTATTTTTTACAGCACTTCATGAGTGTTAATATATTGAACAATATTATTGGCGGCACACTTTAAATTAATTAAAGCTGAGATAGATATGGAGCGGCAAAATTAAAAGTGAAAAATAAATCTTGACAGCAAAAATTATTAAACTTTGTGTTTTGTGGAACTTACTACCGCCTGGGAGAAAATAATATCGTAAATAAATTACATACCTTATTTTTACAATACATATTATCAGGCTTCATTAAGTTCAATGGTTTGTTTATTATGAAAAGTATTGTCTAAGGTATAGTGGCATAAGAGTTTATTAATATAAACAAAAGTGTTTGGCAAACAAATACTCCCGTAAAAAGTTTATTAATAGAATTTAACAAAAAGAAGTTATTGAAATATTGAAGGATATGACTTTTCAAACTAGAAGTCATGTTGGTTTGCAACCGGTGGAACTAGCACATATATATATGAATTTTTAAAAATGCTTTGAGAAGGATGTTGATATGTTGAATATATATACTTTGTATAAAACTATGGATTTCTGAAAGTATACCTCACATAGGTGAAGTAAGAGGTGTGCAAAGAGAAACATGAACAATCAATCCTAAAAGAGCATAAGTTTAGAACACAATAATAGATATATAAACTTAGCACATGCAGATTTGAAATGAAGAGTAAGGCAGATTTATGATCAGCTTACAGCAGATTTAAGAAAGAAATTGTGACATATTTGTATGAAGATGTGTATGCAGATTTAAAGAGTGTCACCATTGTCCATCATCCATTGTTACAGCAACATGTTCAAGATGGAAAATTAGATTTGTGAAGAGTGAGTTGGTGCTCACAATTTCAACAGAGTTCGGGGGTTGGTGCTTCCAATGGGTTGGTGCTCACAAAACAAAGTTCGGGGGTTGGTGCTCCCAGTGGGTTGGTGCTCACAAAACAGAGTTCGGGGGTTGGTGCTTCCAGTGGGTTGGTGCTCACAAAACAGAGTTAGGGAGTTGGTGCTTCCAATGGGTTGGTGCTCACAAAATTGTAAAAAAACATAAATATATAGCATTCGTTTTTAGTGGTTTTCTCCCACATTGGGTTTCCACTTAAATCTTTGTGTTATTGTGTTCATATGCAAAATTATTTTTAGTGATTGATTCTATCATATAAAATATTGAATTGAAAAGTTTCATTATACTGATTCACCCACCCTCTCAGTATAACTGTGTGCTCTTCAATTATCTTACAGTTACTTACTCTATTATTAATTTACAGTTTACTACACAGACACTTATTAAAATTTAATTTATTACTATTATTACACAATACACTGTATTGTGTAATAATAGTAATAAATTACTAATAGTGGTGTGTCACTGTGTAATAATAATTAACTGTATCCACGATCTACAGTTACACACTACAATAGTGGTTTAAAAATAACAAAATTGAGATGTATCTAATTGATAATGGAGGCACCTACAATTAGCTTGATGAGAGATTTATCTCGATTTTGTAGTTTGGTACTTTGGCTGTGAGTCGTGACCATGCTAAATTGTCCAATTTTAATTTGTGTTCATCTTCAATTTATATTTATTGATCCATGTTTGGTCTCTTTTGATAGGTTTCTTTCGAATTTCTATAAAAGACAATGGCTTTTGCAACTAGAGGTGGTACAAGTAGAGGTGGTGGTAGAAAGAGGGATCCTATGTGGAAACATGGCACACCAGGTGCAGTGGCAGGAGAGGTTATTTGCAACCATTGCACGAAAACTATGACCGGTGGCATATACCGACTCAAAATTCACCTTGCACAAAACAGTGGACAAAATATTACAGTATGTGACAATTGTCCTGAAGAGGTTCAAAGGGAGGCAAAAGCAATACTTTCAGAATTTGACCAAAAGAAGGTAGAAAAAAAGAGGACAGCAGAGGCAATGGCAGCTCCAACGAGGAATATCAATTCTACAGAGTCAAAAAATATTGGGGTGGGCAGCAATACATCTGGTTTTTTCATTCCTCATAACACTCCTGGTGCACAACCTAGATTGTTAGGTACTTCATGGAATAAGGAAGTGTATCAGCAGACAAGAGCGGCAGTGGCTAGATTTTGGATTTACAACAATATTCCGTTTAGTATTATTGAGAGTCCATGCAAATGGTCAGTGGATTGACCATTTTTGGTAAGGGGTTCAAGTCCCCAAGTTGTTATGAGTTGAGTGGGCCATTATTGCAGGATGAGGTCCAAAACACATATCAGCTGGTGGAACAACAAAGGAGGAATTGGGAAAGGAATGGCTGCACCATTTTATCTGATGGGTGGACATATGGTAGGAATAGGACACTCATAAACTTTCTTTGCTTCAGGGGGACAGGTGGTATTTTTAAAATCGATTGATGCCTCAGATCAAGTGAAGAATGCAATAACCTTGTGCAACATGTTGGATGAGGTGGTGACCAAAGTGGGAGTGCAAAATGTTGTTCAAGTTGTGACCGATAATGCAACTGCATATGTGGCAGCAGGTAAACTTCTACAGGCTAGGCATCCGTCATTACTTTGGAGCCCTTGTGCTTCTCATTGCCTTGATTTACTTCTCAAGGACATAGGGAAACTTAGTTGGGTGAAGCATGTGGTTGAAGATGGAAGGGAAATCACAAAGTACATCTACAACCACACATGGGTCTTGGAGCTTATGAGACAACACATTGATGGTAAGGATCTTGTGCGTTCAGGAGTCACACGTTTTGCCACAAATTTCTTCAACTTACAAAGCATATTGCGTGCATTGCCCAACCTGAAGAGGATGTTTGTGAGTGAAAGATGGTTGCAAAGCCCTTATTGTAGGAAGCCTGAAGCAGAGAAGGTCGTGAAGGCCGTTTTTGATGATAGATTTGCCAAACTCATGGAGGAGATCATCAATGTAAGTGTTCAAAGTTCGAATTTCAATTGATGATATATTTTTCAATTTTCTAATATTACACATTGCTGATTTTTGTTAAATTTGTCATGTGTAGTTGTCAGAACCGTTGGTGAGGGTTCTACAGATGGTGGATGGGGATAAAAGCCCCATAGGGTATCCATATGAGGCCATGGATAAGGCCAAAGAGGCAATTCAGCACTTGTATGGATCAGAGAGGACTAAATATGAACCCATATGGCACATAATTGATCAACGGTGGAACCGACAACTCCACCAACATATCCATGCTGCTGCCTATTATTTGAACCCCAAGTTCTTTTACTCCCACAATTTCAAAATAGATCAAGGGGTTCAACTTGGCCTTGACACATGTATTCAGAGGTTGGTTCCTGATGAAAATATTCAAGACATCATTGTTGATGAGTTGCAGAGGTACAAGAAGGAAGATGGGCCATTGTTTTCTTCACCTATTGGTATTTGTAAGAGAGACACCCTGTTGCCAGGTAAAAAAAATGTGCTCTTAAATCTATTTTACGGTTTAACTTTACCATTTATTTCAATCTTTAAGTTTATAAAAATATTTACCAAGTTATAAATGCCAATTTGTATGCTTGCAGATCTGTGGTGGGAAGATTATGGTGCCACAACGCCTAATCTTCAAAAGCTTGCAATCCGCATATTATCTCAGCCTTGTAGTGCTTCTGGTTGTGAGCGCAACTGGAGTGTCTTTGAGGCCATTCACACAAAAAAGCGCAATAGGTTGACTCAGAAGCGCTTGAATGACCTTGTATATGTGCGGTACAACCTTCGACTGCATGAAAAGAGGGTACAAGGGAGCAATTCATATGACGCACTTGACATTGATGAGATTGATCCATACAAAGCGTATTGGATTGCTGAACCTGATGGTGCTACTGGTGATATTGATGTGGATGCATTTATCACTGACGCTCAGTTAGATGAGATGGAGAGGGAGGCAGTTGAATGGGCGATAGAGGTGGCAGAGCGTGAGGAGGCGGGAGATGAGTTTGTTGATCCAGAAGAGGCAGACTCATCACCGGTTGAGCAAAGTGATATACCAAAAAAACAAGTTCAAGTTCTAAATAGTAAATACGATTGAGTCAAATCCATATTGTAGAGCCTAGACCACAAAACAAACCAGTGAAGTTTGAATACATATTAAGTTCATGGTTTCATATCATTGAAAACTGCAAATCATAGATTGCGTTTGCGACTAAAGCTCAAAAAACTCTGTTGCCGCTGAGTGGGTGTTGAAGTAGATGGTGAGCTTTAGTCGCAAACGCAATCTATGATTTGCAATTTTCAATGATATGAAACCATGAACTTAATATGCATTCAAACTTCACTGGTTTGTTTTGTGGTCTAGGCTCTACAATATGGATTTGACTCAATCGTATTTACTATTTAGAACTTGAACTTGTTTTTTTGGTATATCACTTTGCTATATGCCATATGGTATGACTATGTATTTGACTCAAAGTCTCAAACTATGATTTATATATGATGGAAACCAGTAATATGCTATTGTGTTCTATAAATTTAGTGTATACATGTGTCTTTTTAGAATATTTAAAAAAATTATATATTTTCAAATGTTCGATAATTTTGCCGATTTATTGCCGATTTTTTCTCGATTCTCAATTTTTTTTTAATTTTCGGCCAAAAGATTTATTGTCGATTAAGATATTTACATCTTTGCTCACAAGTATATATTTATTATTTCAAATATATAAATTGTGTTTATGATTAAGAATATATATATTCTGTTTATAATATATAAATATAATATTAATTTATTTTTATTTGAATAATTTCGAAATATTATCATTAATGAATATTAATTAAATAATAATATTAAATATTAAATATTAAATAAATAAGTATTTAATAATTGTAATTAACCTTTCATTAATAAATATTATATTAATTAATAATAATTATTTCATTTAGGTTATATATATATAATGATCATGGGAGGGACATGACAATTAGCTCAATCACCATTATTCATGGCAGATTAGAAACAATACACGAGCAAGCCTTCACATCTCCAACACTTCAAATAAAAAAAGAAAAGTATAATTGTAAGATTTAAAAGTGCTGCTGGTGCCAGTGAAGCAAAAAAAAAATGGTTTTTGTCCAAGGATTGGTTGCTATAAACAAAAATAAACAATTGAATAAGAGAGGGGTGCATAAAGAAATGCTCACTGAATCAACCTCCCATTTTGCTTGTTGCTCAAAAAATTGTCGAACAATGTGAAATACAACCCATATAATGACACCAAACTAGTGTAGTGAAGCCAATATTGCATAATGAAATAAGATGGGAACAACAATATATTGTAGTAAACTAGCTGAGAGTAATTCAATAAAGCATATAGCTGTTGAAAGAAGCAGGATAAAATTATAGCGCAAAGCTTTTTAGGAAAAGATAAAGACAATAAAGCAAAAACAAATTCTAGAAGAGAGAATAAAGCAAATAAAGCAATGTAACAACAATATATTGTTTTACATGAATGAAGTTAACAGCAAACTTTTGCAAGATACAGCAGGGATTAGATTATTTTTTAAGAAACTTCCTCTTCTCTAAGCATATTATGGCTAATTGTAGCAAACAGATGATTGTTTATGAAAATTTGTGATCCGATTGACTCTTAACTTCATATTTTGAGGATTAGTTATCTCCACAATTGTGAGTGACTCAAATGAGAGAACTGCCTGTTCCATAAATTGGTTGTATCATAACAGATTTTTACTGTCTTTTTTCTAAGTTATCGAATTGTTAGATTTGCTTACCGATTCAGGGTACTGTATGTCCTGAAATCGGGTACGACTTGGAATCGGTGCGGAATTGAACAGGGTTTGACTTTTCAGGGTGTAAAATGTGTTCAAATTTTTTGGCCCAATCCCAAAGATTCCAACTATTGATGCAAATTTTGAATTTTTTTTCACTTTCAAATGCTGTAAAAAAAAAACCTAACCCATAAAAAAAATTGTTTTGTTTTCGTTTATTCTCATTTTTTGTGTCAGGGCTGATTGCTAAAAATGTGATTTCTCCATGTTGGTAAATGCCAATTTCAAAAAGAGGACGAAGTAGAAGGTCGAAGATAGAAAATGGAGGCACATACACTAGTGGTTTCTAGGTCGTGCAATTTTTGTTTTGTCCCAATCTCAAAAGCAAGGTTCAAATATTAAAATTAAAAGTCCCAAAGTTCTGAACATAAACTATTATAGAGTCGAATCTTTTTTTTTTCAGCTCAAAAATTGAAAATTAAAAAGTTTTTCCTTTTATTTTTGATGTTCGATGTTTCAAATTTATATTGTAATATATAAATTTATAATTTATTTAAATTTTTAATAGTTTTAACTTCTAAATTTTAATAATACTGTATAATTTTGTAATTACAAATTTATAATTTATAATATAATGAATATACTATTTATTTTTTGGTCGGCAATATATATCTTTTATTAATAGAAAGTGCATTACATTTCAGCTTTTCAAAGTATCAAAAAGCCTGCACAATCACTCTCCAAAACCCTACAACCAACCACCCCACCATTCCACCAGAATAGGCCTTCAACCAGTTGGCTTTCTTTAAAAATTGCCAACAATTACATTGTTTCAAAGGATTTCATACAAAAGTTTATCAAAATTGAAACCCAAAGCTAACAACGCAGTGCAGAATTATAGACTACGCGAAACCCAAGTTTCAGAAACGACAACATGGACATCATTTTAAACAGATATAGCAATTTCCATTAAAACACAGCAACTCAACATTACATCTACCATCATTTTGAGACCAAAAAGACAAAACAAAAAGGCACAGAGATCCCAAGACACCTTCCCCTCCAGAAACTAGGGCACGCTTGGAGCTTGTCCGCTCGGTCCTTCACCAACATTGTTCTACACTTCACCTCCCACAGCAGCTCTGGTGCATACAATCACCCTTTTCTTCTGCTTTAACCTCCACACACTAATTGTTTTCCTCTTGCCCTTGCGCCTTGCCCCTTGCATCCTTCATTGCAAATTCACCAATTTCCTTGCCCC
Source organism: Cryptomeria japonica (assembly GCF_030272615.1). Taxonomy (NCBI): domain Eukaryota; kingdom Viridiplantae; phylum Streptophyta; class Pinopsida; order Cupressales; family Cupressaceae; genus Cryptomeria; species Cryptomeria japonica. Next base: position 187,864,514 of record NC_081406.1, on the reverse strand, counting down.
GAGACTCCACCTCTTTATCCTTCAAGTAGAGTTGGAGAGAGTCCCAACCAATAGCTGCTTCCGCTTTGCACTCATCTCTATCAATCCCAAAGGACCAACGGATGAAGGGCACCAATTCCCTCAGTTCATGAATACTATCAATATCAAGCCCTTCACCCGCATCAAACCCTGCCCCAAGCATGGTCATATCCAACAACTCCATCAACCCACAAAACCAATCGCCCTCAACAAACTGTCGCAACACCTGGACCAAGACATCTTTCTATTCTATGAACTCCAAACACCAAGGCCATCACCATCGACACCACATCCACATTGGCTTTGTATTTATGCATTGTTTTGAGAAAGAATTCCCCCAGCAGCATCACCATTATTTGCAAAAACATTCATCACCAAACTTGAAAATACACTTAATTCTCTGTGCAGAGACATCACCCACAAATGCCAGATGCTGCCTATTGGTTTACAAAGTAAACATTGCCTCCATCCCTTTCAATGCCTCAGCAACCACCGCCACCAAATGCATCCAAAATTGGGCCCAAACACCTATAAATAATTCCCCATCACATCCCCACATTCTCGGCCTTACCAAATAATTAATGCATTTAAAGGCCCTGTTGTACACAGCCATCCACATCATCTACCTCTAGATCTTTGAAATCTTCAACATGAGTTTCGCCCACCACTGCAAATGATGTCGCCCACTTGGACAATACGTCAGCCACTTCATTGCCTCCCCTTCTCACATGTGAGATGGTATAGTTTCTAAACAAATTTAAATCATTTTTTATTTTGCAAATAAATTTATTTAAATACCATGCTTGAGCTTCACCTTTAATGATTGCATTAGTAATAATTTGTGAGTCACCTTCTAGATGTAGGTTTTGCACACCCAATTTAATCCCCCATTGAACAGCCAAAAGAGCCACTTTAGCCTCTGCCTCATTATTCGTACCTTCCGAGAGTTTTTGAGCTCCCATCACCAAAATATTCCCCCTCCAATCTCTGATCACAAACCCTGCACCTGATACTCCAGAATTAGCCTTTGAAGCACCATCGAAATTTACTTTATACCATCCTTGTTGAGGTACTTCCCACTTTACTGAAAGCCTAACATCACTAGTTGGATTCACCCGACAAGGCCCATAAACGAGCTAAATGAATATATTATTTATTAACATAATAATTCAATATATTGTAATATATATATTTATAATTTATTTAAATTTTTTCATAGTTTTAATTTTAAGTTTTACCTTTTAAATTTAAATTATATTTATAATTTGGAAATTTATTTTATAATATAAAGAATAAATTGTTTTGTAATAAATACTAATTTGTTGGCTCGTTCATGGGCTTTGTGGAGTTAATCTAATTGGGATCCTGAGATGTAAAGTGAAATGGGAGGCACCTCAACAAGGATGGTACAAAACAAACTTTGACGGAGCGTCAAAAGGAAACCCTAGAGTTTCAGGGGCAGGTTTTGTTATCAGAGATTGGCAAGGGAACATCTTGGTGATGAGAGCTCAAAAATTATCAGAAGGAACGAATAATGAAGCTACGACTAAAGCAGCATTATTGGCCATTCAATGGGGGATCAAATTGGGAATACAAAACCTACACCTAGAGGGTGACTCCCAAATAATTATCAATGCAATTATTAAAGGAGAAGCCCAAACTTGGTACTTGAATAAATTTATTTTCAGTATCACAAATGATTTAATTTTTTTCAGAAATTACACCATTTCACATGTGCAAAGGGAAGGTAATGAAGTGGCAGATGTACTTTCCAAGTGGGCGATATCATTTGGGGAATTGGATGAAACTCATGTGGAGAATTTTAGAGATTTGTCGGAGGATGACATGGGTGGAGATGTACAGATTGGCATTCAATTGCCATTATTATTTGGCATGGCCAAGAATGTTGTGATGGTGATGGAGAATTATTTATCGATATTTGGGCCCAATTTTGGTTGTATACGGAAGTGGTGGCTATTGAGGTGTTAACAAAGATGGAAGCAACTTTCACTCTTTACACCTCCAAACAACAGTTGGCGTTCATGGGTGACGTTACTGCAAAGCAAATTAAATGTATTTTCAAGTTTAGAGATGGAGCGTTAGTGTAGATTATGGAGACCCTGTTGGGTGAGTGTTTTCTAAAGACCATGCACAAGTATCGAACAAATGTGGATGTAGTCACAATGGTGATGGCATGGGGTTTGGAGTTGGGCGAGCAGAAGGATGTCTTAGTGCAGGTGTTGAGGGGGTGCTTTGAGGATGATTGGCTGTGTGGATTGATGGAATTGCTTGTTGCCATGCCTAGAGTGGGGTTTGATGTTGGTGAGGGTCTTGACTTTGATGGCATTCATAAATTGAGGGAGATGGTGCCTTTTATTTGGTGGCCTTTTGGGGTTGATTGGGATGCACGTCAAGCAGAAGCCTCAATAGGTTGGGATTCACTCAAGCTTTACCTGAAGGAAAGGGAGGTGCAGTCTCATGCTATTGGAGCTTTTGGACCTGTAATGAGGGAAGTGAAGGAGAAGGGCAAGAGGATGACGATGGAAGCGAGGAGGTTGAAGCAAAAAAAACGGTTGATGGCACTTGTTGGAGCTATGACGAAAGGAGTAGAGATGAACAATGCAGGTGAAGGTTCGAGCGGCCAAATTCACAATGTGCCCTAGCTCTAGGCTGGGGGGTTTTTTGAACGCTTTTTTTAAATTTTGTTTTACAATGTTGGCCCATTTTAAAGCTCGGCCCATTATGTAAAGATTTTGTAATGCTTTTAGTAGTCTAGATCTTCAGGTAGTGGTGGTGTTTGTGGTTTGTCTGTAGGCTCGAGGTGCACATTTTTTGTAATGTTGTTTGTAGCCCTTTGTCGTGTGATAATGTCGGCTCTTTTGAATCAAGCCAACTGGTTGGTGATGCGTTGTAAGGTTTAATGGCGGGGTGTAGTGTCTAGTGTGGGGGTTCAAAAGATGTCCACCTATATGGCTCAAGCGTTTTGCGAACTTCGAAAACTGTTATGTATTTATAGATCTTTTATTAACAAAATATACCTATTACCAACCCAAAAAAATTATTAATCTGTTAAATATTATATATAATAATTTAATTTGTATTTATTATGTTAATGTTTATAGTTTAATTTATATATAATAAAAGTAAATGTTTAATAAAAAATAATATATTTATTATTAATTTTATATTAATAAATTAATATTGTATTTAGGTTGCAAATATGTTTATATTTATTATTTGTATATGTCATTTATACAGACGTACCCAAATGCACACAACCACCTCCAAAAAAGTGTCATACCAATGTACCATACCATGGGCCCGTACTCATACTCGTACCCACTTCGGCAACTTAGCGACGAATGTTTCAAAATATGGATCATTGCATCTAATGGTAATGTACAATTGAAATCTTAAAGTTCATGGCTTTAGTAAAAATTAATGAAGCTAAAATGTTACTTGATACTCAACATAATTGTTGAACAATATCAACAGATCCTGCACAATGCTACAATCTATCATCAAAAGTATTTAGAAAGCCCTTAAAGTGCATGACTTGGACAATATCACTCTGCAAGGGATAACTGTAGGGAAACGTGTCATTAAAAACAATTTTATATTAATCAGGCATAGTCATTTGATGCACTAACTGGTAAAACATCCCAAATTTCAAATTAGCAACAAATTATTTGCTCTTGGCTATATCAACTATATATTCCACCTCTCATATTCTACATAATCTTAGCAATAATCTCAAAGTCTATTAATGCTCAAGTAGTATGTGTATCCTTCTAGTTTTTCTCCAATCAAGAATTACAAAACCTTACAGCTTAAATACTAACCTTAAAAAAAGCACCAAAAGACAACAGAAATTGTACCTGTTCATCAACTATGATAATAGAGATGCCACGTTCATCTTTTCCTCGTCTTCCAGCTCTGCCACTCATCTGTTAATTTTTTGAAAAAAAAAATGAAATTGTTTGGTGGTATACCAGATTCACTACTGCAATCCAAAAAGAAAAAGCAAACCTCCATAAAGTGGACAAGTGGACAAATGAGCATTTATGAGGTTTAAGTAAAGAAGCTACCATCTTGCCTTTGGAATGCTCTACCATATATAGCCTATTTTAGTGCTACAAGATCTTTTGAAATTTTAATAACAGAACCTGTATATATTCTCCAGAAGCCATCCAGCGATGGTTATCACCATCAAATTTTCTAAGCTGTGTAAACACCACAGTCTTTGCAGGCATATTCAGTCCCATTGCAAACTGTTCCACAATAACCAGAAAGCAATAAATCCTAATCATTTAAAAAAACAACAAAACCTACATACCAATCAAGAGATGAACAAGTTAAGTCTGCAGCAAATACATCAGTTGACACGTAAAATTATTTCAATAATTTTATTTTCAATAATTTTATGGTACAGCTTCAAGTCCTCCCAATATACAAGACACAATAGAATATATCCATAAAGAATTTAGATATACAACAAATCATGTGCACCTCATAGGCCTGAAGAAGAAAGAAATTCTCAAACTATAAATCTTACCGTTTCTGTAGCAAAAAGAGCTTTTACAAGACCTTCCTGAAAAAGAAGCTCAACCAACTCTTTAATAATTGGTAAAAGACCCGAATGATGTACTGCAATGCCCCTTCTCAGCATTGGAAGCATTAATTCCACAGCTGGAAGATTTCTGTCTTCCTCATTAAGGCATAGTATCGCATTTTGAAAAACTTGCTCCACATCTTGTTTCTCTTCCTCAGAATTGAAGTCAAGCTTAGACATTATAGAGAGAGCATGCTGTTCGCATTCACGGCGACTAAAACTGAAAATAATGACGGGCTGAAACTTCTTTTCCATAATCATCTGAAAATTTAAAATCATGCAGTATATCTCATATAGTTTCAAGAGACTAGCAATTAAAAAGAAAACAGTCAACAGCAAAAAAAGGTAAATTTCAACAAGCTCTTTTATTTATTAGCTTACCATGTAGGATCAAATATATTGTAACAACAGAGATATTGAACAGAAAAAGAAAGAATATAATGCTCAAAACCTCCCAATAAGTAAACACTCAATGGGACTAAATGCTCAGTACTTAACAATACCATAAACACTCCATGGCACTACTGAAAACTAAGTAATGTAAAGCTAAATACTGATCAGCACCATAAACATAAGGCAACTAAAAAAAATACAAAACAGACAGGGAGAAATTCATAAATGTCCACAATTGACCACAAAATCATCAACAACATCAGTAATTATATACATCTCATAATAAACAATGAGCATTCGTCAATACATCCATTGAATCTAAGCAATTGCACCTTGGTGTGCAATGGTTACGCAGAACAGGTGTGGAATGTCAAGTAGAGAAAATTTTGCTCTAATTTTGTATTCATTTGTGCTACATATGAGGTTAATTAGTAGAGAGAGATATAGGGGTAGAGATATATCAAGAGATAATAATGATATAGAGACAAACAGAGAGATGGAAGAAGAAATATGGAGAGATGGAGACAAAAAGGCAAAGATGTAGATATAGAAGTCTAGGAAGAGGAAGAGAGAGGGAGAGAGAGAGAGAGAGAGAGAAGGAGAGAGAGGGAGACATGTTTAGAGATAGAGGGGGAGAGAGGAAGATAGAGGTGGAGATGAATATAGAGTGAGAGAGGATGAGGGAGACAAATAGATAGAGGGATAGAGACAGATGGAGGGAGAGATAAAGATAGATATATGGAGATAGAGAGGGAGAGGTAGAGAGGAAGAGATAGAGAGATATAGAGGAAAAGAGAGAGGGAGAGGAGATAGAGAGAGTTAGAGATGGTAAGATAGAATGATAAAGAGATAGAAATATAAGCATATATAGAGAGAGGGGGAAGAGGGCAAGAGAGAGTGAGAGGGAGAGATAAAGAAATATTTATGGTAAGATAGAGTGATAGAGAGATATAAGGAGATATAGAGAGAGAGGGAGAGATAGAGAAAGATATACGACAAACAAATAGAGAGTTATAAAATGAGAGATAGAGAGATAAACATATGAAGAGGGATACAGAGAGAGGGAGAGAGAAAGGGAGACAGAGTTATATAGGAAGAGAAAAAGAGAGATAGAGATATATGGGAAGATGTCATGTCCCTAAACCAGATCGCAACACCTACTAATAGCAAACAAAGGGAATAATAACATAAAAAGGCCGACTCAATATCAAAATGAATAAAATCACACCAATTTACATTAGGGCTGACCTCTTTGGTATTCAAACTGAATTGAAATCTATAAATATATACTCAAGGCTGACTCCCCCTTGAAGTAATAACAAAGGATGTACATTTTGTTGAGACATGGACCAGCTAGGACTCGAACCTAGGACCTTCCATACGTTGCTGGAGTGCTCTACCACTGAGCTACTGGCCCCTCTTGGACCAGTCCATCGTCGGTCCGGGTGTGCTTATTTCCAACACCAACACCCCCCCTTAAGCCACACCTCTCGTGTGCTTGGGGTTCCTAGCCTGGACCTGGCTCTGATACCATGTTGAGACATGGACCAGCTAGGACTGCAACCTAGGACCTTCCATACGCTGCTGGGGTGCTCTACCACTGAGCTACTGGCCCCTCTTGGACCAGTCCATCGTCGGTACAGGTGTGGCTTATTTCCAACACAAACACATTTAAGAGGTAGATAGGTGTGAATCCTCCATGCAAGAATCTCATTTTTAGTAAGGAGTAGCGACAAAGTTTAAAGGAAGGAGCAGTGACTAGGCTAAGAATTCAGCAATATTTATATAATAATTTAAGGCAGACAAAGTCTCGTTTAAGTCAGCGATCAGTGAAGAGGTATCTCCTTTCAAAGAATAAGAAGACCCTTGGTAAAGTCACACCCCTACATGTCCCTTAAGGGATATAAGAGGAGAGTCTCCCATTGGAGAAGGGGCATCAAGGAACTACTAAGCATTCAATCAGAAAGGAAGCAGTTCTGACCTGATCTGGAAATAGACAGAGCAAAAATAAGATTAAATACCAATAAAAGGGCATCGATCAGATCAGATTGGAAATTAATAATAAATTAAGTATACAGCAGTTTGAACGCATGTAATGTCCCCTTTTGGGAGGACACTAACTCTTGCCTACTATACTTGTAGAGTTATTGCAGGTTATGTATTTTCTGTCTGCTGTGATAATTTGTACAGATTCAATTCGATGTTGTTTCCTCTTTAAAGCTGAATGCTGCTCTCTTGGATGAGTGCTATTGCTGAATGCTTCAATCTATATTTGATTCCTGAAGATTCTTTCCTCTCTTAGGATAATTGATATTAATTGTATCGGTTTCCTCCATTGATTGATAAGTCCCATTCAATGCTTCAAATGAATTCTAATTTATACTTTATTGGTGGAAGGGTCACCACCTTTCATAAGAATTGAGTCACCACTTTTCATTGTTGCCCTTGAGAATAATATATTATTCTCCTAATTGATCTCCCTTTATTTAATCTCCTCCTCAAATGAAAACTTCTCCCCTTTATATCCTCCAGTGTGAAGGAGTCACACCTCTTCGTAATGGTCACAACGTTTCACAATTACTACCCTTCAAAAGGGTCACAACCCTTCATCATTGCTGCCCTTCAAAAGGGTCACAACCCTTCATCATTGCTGCCCCTTTGAAAGAGTCACTTCTGTATCTTCTTCCCATTAATGCTTCCTTGATTCTTTTGCTGCTTTCTTTCTTCCTTCATCCCTTTTCTCCCCAAATGAAGTTCTCTTCCCTCCCTTTTATATCAAATGTTTGAGGTAGTCACAATTTTTCATTTCATGCCTTTTGACCATTTATTAAACTTAGCTAAAGTTTAACTATATTAAATTTTATTTTTATTCTTTTATATTTTAATTTATTATTGTTATTTATTAATAAATCCTATTTCAACAAGGGGACATTACAACATATATTGTAGGTTTGGTATGAGTTCTTATACATAGCATAGTGAATATTATTTATATCTGCTTATTGCTGATTAATAATATGTTGTTGTTTATGACTGATATACATACATGCATACATATGTGTGTATGTGTGTATGTATGTATGTATGATAGGGGCATTGAGTTCTCTCCTAAGTACGCCACCTCGTTATGGTGACTGAATGGTCCCATGAGGCCAAGGGGGCACAAGGAGTGTTGCCCTTGGGCTTAGGATGGAAGCATTCTAGGGACACCTACTATAGTCATCCCGACTTCCCTATCATGATTGACCATGGGATTAAGGAATTCAGATCATAGGGAGGAAGATAAAGGAAGGATGGTGAGGGGAACGGCTACGGGAATCCTCACTAGGTACGCCACCTCATGGTGGTGATCGAATGGTCCCATGAGGCCAAGAGGGATATAATATCGGCTCTTGGGCCTAGGGTAGAGGAACATTCAAGCACTCTAACATACCCTTTATCTTAGCCTCCCTATGGTTGAGTTATATCATTAAGTTATGCCTATCTTATAATCAGGTTAATGTTCCTAAACCCTAGTAACAAGATCTATGTTTTGCTTACTATTTGTAACAAAAGATTTGTTTAATTATGTTTTCAATAATTATCTAACATGTTTGCAAGACCTCGATTTGGGTGATCTATGTTGGTACATAACCCTATTCCACCTCCCACTTGCTTGGAAATTTGATTTTAGGGCAAAACTAGGGCATTTAATAAAAAGGGGCATTACAGAAGAGAAAGGGAGACAGTGATAGAGATAAAGAGGTAGATAGGGGATAGGGAGGTAATGAGGGAGGGAGAGATGGAGGAAGACATAGGTAGTGAAGGAGAGAAAAGGAGATAGGTAGTGAAGGAGAGAGGGAGATATAAAGAGGAAGGGAGAGAAAAGGAGATAGGTAGTGAAGGTGAGAGGTAGAGAGATATGTAGAGGGGGAGAGAGAAGACGAGGAGAGAGGATGTAATGTTCCCCTATTGGGACTTTACTTGTTTATCCTAAATTTCTCAACTAAGGTTTTGGATTCAGCTTAGAAATAGGAGTTAAATTGTCTCTTGACTTAGAACCACACGATCTATTGTATGGAATTGCTATATGTGTTTGTGTGTATGTGTATGTATGTGTATATGTGTATATGTATATATGTCTATACATATGTATATGTATGTGTATGTGTATATATGTATACATGTATATGTGTGTGTGTATTCCACGACCGTTGGGGACGGGGGGGCGCGGGGATGGGTTTCAGAGACAGGGGGGACAAAAGGGCCTAAATTTGGGGATAGCGGGGGGACGACGAGGGGTGCCGCTGATATACATATAGTACTTGAAAAACTAGTTATGAAAAGATGTATAAGTATTATTTTTCAAATGAAACTATGGCAAATTAATAAAATTAAAAATAGCAAACTTGCAAATACTAAGATTTCTTATATACTAAATAAAATTTAACAAATGAAATTGTCAAATTGGAGATTTCTATTATATTGAAAAAATGATTTATGATCATGATTCTTCATTGGCTTATCAGTTATTACTTGCTTAGAATTAGAGTTTGATGGGGGTTTGGGGGTAACACCAAAACGAGGTTGAGGGTAGCACCCTTGGCAAGGATCTAGGTAAGAGAGAGAGATGTAGAGATAGGTCTAGATCTTGGGGGAAGGAGAAGAGAGTGAGATAGTGAGAGGTAGAGAGAGGGGTTAGAGGAAGATTGATAGGTAGAGAGATAGGCCTAGAGTTGAAGGGAGACAAAAAGAGTGAGATAGAGAGAGCGAACATAATACTGATAGGAGGTTGTTGATAACTGAAATTTGACTAAGTCTGAAAATTTTTTAATCTTCTTAAACCTAGAATGTGCATTATAACTCCTATGTTGTTTGTAACTAGGAAAGAGGGTTCGGATTGCCCTAAGGCAACATCCGAACCCTTATCGGATTAGGTCCTTCCCTTAAAGGTAATGTGGAGGACCAGTCCTAAAAGGGGTAACGTGCCCCTAATTAAAGACCAGCCCCATATTTACCACGCCACACTAATTCAACTTGGCGCCAAAATGCATTCATTCAACAAAGCCAACTTAGGAATTATATGGGTTAAATATTCATATAAATAAAGATCAATTGCAAAATACAATTCACTCATTCCTTCTCATGTAACATGCGAAATTCTTCTGCAACCAAATGTGCGAAATTTAGAAGAGAATTGGGCGAATTTGTTCAAGAAGATCAAAGGCATTTGGTGTTCCTAATTTCGATTATAGAGCAGACTTGATGCAGACCTGGTGTAATTAGAAGGGCAGATCTGATATGATAATAGGGAGCAGATCTGAAGAGTCAAGCTAAGTATTGTATTGATGCAATTAAGATTGAATACATAATCTGACCTGTGGGTCTTTAGTGCTGGGTTTTTCCTCCTTGGACGTTTTCCCAGGGTATTTGTGTTGGTCTCTTGTTCACTTGTTTTCATTCTTGCATTTACTTGTTTATAGTTTACTTAATGTTAGCAAACAATTAAATACTGGAAATCTGATTACTGATCTGGGTAACAAATTAACATCCTAGAGTTCTGAAACCACTCTCAAAGATCCTGTCAATACATAAATGAAACATAACTTAAAATATAAGAAAGAAAAAAGACATTGAAATGTGACTGAGCCAGTCTCATTCTCTTCATCAGATATATACAATAACATTTGAGTATAAGAAAGGAAAAAGACATATTGAAATGTGACTTATACTTAAATGTTTTATTTCATGTATATATCTGATGAAGAGAATGAGACTGGGTTGAAGATAAGGATGCCATTTTCACAAATTTTCCAACATTTTTGCTTAGGGTTCGAATTTCTAAGTTGGGGCTATGGGAGACTCCTAAGAGTCCCCAAGATGTCCCGAAGACGTTTACACATCCCCGGCATCTCCAGACATCCCGATGGCGGTGGTGGCATGGTGGGGGGACGGCAAGGGAGGCCCCATCCCCATCCCCCCGTCTTGGAGACGTCCCTATCTCGGAGACACGTGGGTTTTTTTGGGGGGGACGCATCCTCGTGGTTCACTGCTATATATAAGCAGTTATACTGATCCCTGGGTTTGATCTTGGATTCACCTACTGATTGCTTGTTCTCGGTGATGCTGATTGCTTCCCTCTCTCTTTTTCTGCAGATGTTTAAGTCTGTTGATATTCTTCTCAGAGACTGATTGCTTCACAAAATAATCAACAAGCTAATATGTTTAAACAGATAGACATCCTACCAAAAATGCTTGTACAAAGTAACATACTACAGTGGCATGGTTATAACTGTGGAGGATAATGAACTTTTTGCAGAGATCTAACTCAGTACAGATTACATCACTTCCTAAGAGTATGCAGAAAGAAAAGTTACTCCTCTAGCCCCGCAATGGTAACATTAAGATAAATACAAATGAGTCTGATGCTCTTTTTTGCACACTATTGGTCACCATGCAGTATGGAATACTACAAAGCCAGTCTTTGAAGAGCAATAGGATATTTCTAGTAATCTTACTGACAGGATTCTACACTCACCCTAACCTACATCCCAAGAAACGCAATGCATGCCCAATAAATTACACCACTAGTGAAATGCTACCACCGGTTACTTTTGTATCCATGTTATTAGCCATTTCATACTCAAGCAAAGCTCATAGGTAAGTTTCAGATCTAGATTTCTAAGGGTCTGAGAAACTCAAAGATGTCCACCTCAAAAATTGAAACTACACCAACAAGCTTCCTTCAAATAAAAAACTTACCTTCACAATTCTGTATATGTCTCCCCCAGGAGCTTTCGCAGGCTTTGCACCCTTTGACCCACCTTTGGCATTGCCATGCAAACCGAGACCATTCTTTGCTGGTGCCAATCCATCATCCATTATTTTCTTGGGGAACACCTCCTGCAATTTCATAAAATTATCTTCCCTAAACTGTTCCTTCTCATCCACCACAAGATACAGACCTGAGCCAAGAAAGTTTTCAAGGGAAGATAAACTTCTTATAAGTACAAAAATGTTGGCAAATCCTTCCTTTACAGAAAAGATATACATGTACTGCTTAAGCAGAAAAAATAAAATGAGGTATAATAATATTTGAACATAACATATTTTTGTTTTAATAAGCTGAATAATTATTTGAGGGAAAGCATAGAACTTGTAATCAGTGTTGTAAGGCTTTCACAGTCCATAATGATAATAAATGCTCCTGGAAAAGGCCTCTGATAAACTATTTAAATACATCAAATTTTTCCAATCACACTTCATCTTCAAGATGGATCCAAAACATTGACTTTTCAAATATTGATCAAGTCTTTTCTGAAGCTTTTCTCTATTAAAAAGTATGACTCTGTTAACTCTTATGGAATGTTTTATACCAAAACAAATTGTGAAAGTTTTCTAATCTGAAAAATCACTAATAGCATGGTCCCGTGTGGCTGCTGACTGTTTCTTTTTGGCAGTCTCGTGTAATTTTGTAATAAGCACCGTTCCTGATTTGGAATCTTCTCCTAAAATAGTGGAGCAGCAAGAGTTTAGGATAAGGAAGTTCGGCTGTTGATGGAAGAGGAGTTGAATTTGCACAGCTACTGTTCGAACATAAATTTGTCACATGGCTGCATATTTTGTCTTCCCTTCCTCATTATTTTCCGTTTAAATTTTACCTCCAAAATTTAGGAAATAAAAAATAATCTGACAACTATTTGAAATGAAACGGAAAAAAAAAGATCGAACCACTTGCCCCCAGCTACTTATATTTTAAAAAGCAATGACTGCTCAAAACTGCATGTGACCCTGCTGAAACTAATTATGTTTATTATTGAATTTAACAAAATTTTACCAACTTGAAAAAAAAATGACTCTGGACGATACTCTGACCTGAACCACCGATAGGAAAGGCATAATGCTGAAGCGGAGTTGGCCTGAAATCAGTGTAGACGACGTGACAAGGCTGAGAGTGTAATTTACAAATCCACTCTGCAAATTCTGTGGCGTTAGACATGGTAGCGGACAGAAACACCATTTTAATTGCAGGGGGCAAGAAAATTATACTTTCTTCCCACACAACGCCGCGCTCCCTGTCTTTCATGTAGTGAATTTCATCAAAAATAACCCAAGCGACCTCCTTAAGAAGCTCGGAACCCCTATACAACATCCCTCTGAGAATCTCAGTCGTCATGACAAGACACGTGGCATTGGGAGACAAACTGACATCACCCGTCATTAACCCAACATCCGAGAACTCTTGACTGAGCTCCCTGTACTTCTGGTTACTTAGGGCTTTCAAAGGGGAAGTATAAATTACTCTCTGCTTGTCTCTGAAGGCCATGGCGATAGCATATTCCGCTACAGCAGTTTTCCCTGCGGAAGTATGGGCGGAAACCAGCACCGACTCGTTGCGCTCAAGACATGCCACGGATACCTGCTGGAAGGGGTCCAGTGTAAAGGGGTAGGTTTTCGCCATGGGACCCTTGTATGAGGGATCCGAAATGCTACCATGGAGGGTTTCGTCAACTGTGGAAACATAGCCCGAGGGTATTGCCACCTCGTGAATGCAAGTTCGAACCAGGTTGCGGCGTTTTGGATCGGCTTGCACAGCCTCACCGGGAACATCGCCCCCTTCATGACTTGTGTTGCTCTTGCCGTCGACATTTTCTTCGGCCTTTCGTTTACCTAGAGTTGGAGAATCCTCCATTTTTTCTTGCTTTGTTTAAAAGTTCCTAATAATTCGTCAAAGGAATGAGCTAATGTTTATAAATAGTTCCCTTACGCTGAGGCGTTCCTGTTAGTGGAATTTCCAACTGTGCATATACTCTGAATCTTCAGTGCATATACTGCAAACCAAAAAAACGCACCATCTATATTACAGATAGTCGTTGTTGCGAGATTCGAAGCTATTTAGTCTCCGCGCAAATTACCAACTGTATGCAACCAGCATACACAGTTTATATATCCTGCTAACCCTCACTGTGAATATACTTAAAACCCTAAGTGTAAGTGGTCCGAAAGGGCGCGGATGACTATATTTCGAATGGGGATTTTATTTGAATAGGTGAGTAGCTATTTGTGTCACTGAAGTTTTTTTTGTTTTGATCGGAGTGCAGACAAGCAAGCTGATGGTGGCCATTCTTTCACTTTTGGAGTGTATATATGACAATCTAAAAACTAGAAACAATAATTGGAAGATCAAGGGTCACAACTTAGAAATTCACTTTAAATAACAATGGAAGACCAAGAGTCACAACTTATAATTCTACACAAAAATGTCCCTCATGGAAGTTGAACATGGGTCTCCACATTGAAAACTCAATGCTTGAACCAACTAAACTCAACCCCTTAGACAACATCCTATATTTTAATATTAAGGCTTCCATCTAATGAGAGGTGCAATGGGTACACGGATAGTAATATATGGTTGTATTTGGTTGTATTTGATAGTTGTATAAAATATTTGTGTGATCGTTGACTTTGTGGAATGTTGGCCAACAAAATCAATAAGAATTATGTAATGCACTATATGTTTTCAAAACAGTTGTCAACAACTTGTGTAGTTAAAAGATTTCAACAAAATTATTATATTAAAAAATTTAATAATTATGTGATTTTATGTGAAAACAAATGTCAATTTTCAGAAAACCTTTTTGAGTATTAAATAAATCTGTAAAGATTTACATGCCACAAATTTTGAACGGATATCATTATAGAAATATGTAAGAATATAACCAATATCCAATAGTTCTTACATATAGCTTTTTTCTATCTTAGAGAGATCGTTGTTGTAGTCTTGCTTCTTCTTTCTTCTTGATGATGGTATATGGATTGTTTTGCATTCTAGAGTATCTCTCGAAGGAGAATGCAGGTTCTATACGAAGATCGTCTAGCGATTTAACTTTGGATATGGTTGTGAATGTCAAGCCCTACCTTTCAATTGCTCATATATCAATTGTTGCCTTCTGCAGTGTTGAGCCTTTGGATTTGTGGATTGTTATAGCCCATGTCATCTTAAGTGGGACGTGTCTTATGTTTCCTAGTGATATTGGTGTTATTGGTACAACTTTTGGATCTATCGGATTCCATGGTGGCCTAGTGTAGTTATCAATTCTTGTTATAGCATGTGTTGGAATATCTGGTGGATTGGACCCATATTGATACACAATGTCGAGTACTTCACCCAAGGCTTGATTTGGTCCATATGTTTGTTGTTAGCATTATTCGTTGGCCTTTGCATAATAGAACTTGTTTTTCGAGTTGTTCATCCTCAGATTCAGCATTTGTTTGACTTCGAACATTTGCCGCTTTTCTAATTGCAACTGGACGATTCAATTTTCATAACATCTTTTTGTTATGGCACCTTACCAAGTCATTTGTAGGAAATAGGTGTATTGATTTCTTAAATTATTCATTGTGACTGGGTGTAAGTTCCTTGCTTGTGTGTGACATCAACAATTGTCAATCATCTTGTTTTGGTTGTGCATTTCGTATGTTGGTAAGAATCTATCTAAATCCTGCTTGTGTTGGATCTCCACCTTGTTGGCGAAAAATTGTTTGTAAGCTTACGGTCGTCGTAAATAGGTTTCATGATGCTATGGCACTTCAGTGTGAAGTGTAGATAGGCTTGTCCATTACAGGCGGTAATTGTGCATGGTCATCGATCATATTCATGGATATCCCTTCGAATGGTAAATGTTATCTATTTGGGAAAGCTTCACGTAACCTCGTGTCTATTTGTATAAGTAGTTTTGGTCCTATAAATCTCATCTCATCAATGAGAATGTATCGTATACACTTCATGTCTTCTTGAAATGTGGTCAATGACTAGCCTTGTAATGGGTGCATATATTTAATAGGGATTTTGAGTGTTGAGTGTATTGTTGTTGTGTTTATGTTAAATGTTGCAATTCTTGTTGGTGCCAATATAAGGATTTGGCAGCTTTGGGGAGTGTCTCCTTGAAGTGCATTCCTTATACAACTAATTAGGTAAAATTTCTCTGTCCATGTTGTTCCTTAGATAATCATATATAATGCTTCATTTGAAAGCCCGTTATTATGATTCGTGATTATTGCCAACACTAGTTTTTGCTCCTGATGATAAGGTATATTTAGGTACATTGCGGGACTGGTATAGGTCCATCTAGGCAATGATTTTTTGCCACGATAATGAATTCTGATGCCATATCATGTAGATCATGCGGCACTGTAATTTCATCTCATTTGTAGTTGCGATCAAAGTCACACATGTCGAGCATTTCATTTTCATCTAGGTTAAGATGACTTGTTGTTCCCATTCGTGAGAGTAATTCCCATTCTTGCATTTCCAATACATTCCATGTGTTTATATCATCTTCACTATCTTCTTCTTGTTCAGTATCGGGTTCCACTTCGGTGGTACGGTTTACGTGCCATGCATCATACTTATTTCTATTCATTTGATTCCAATTTGTGATTATTCTCTTCCTGTCAAGGCCTATGTCTTGTTATATGTTCTGAAAGTGTTTGTATAGGAGTGACTCACCCCAGCAAAAAATTTCAAAGTATTCTGAATCTTGCTTTGGAATGTTGTAGAATTTTGGGAAAACATTCACAGTGGCCTTTATTGTTCTTTGTTTCCATTTGCAGCCTTTATGAGTCGTTGCATAGGAGTAAGATCTTGTAGATTCTAATAGTGGTATGGTTTCCAATTATGTTGGGCAATCCATATAAGAATCTAGGTAACTGATTTCCAACCTTCTTTCTTTCCCTTTTGTTCTTAGTCGGTGTAGCACTTTTCGTCCAACATTCAAGGTTGTGAAAGTTTTGTTACACACAACAAGGGGGAATTTCTAGAGCATATGGCATGTTTCTTGTGCACCAACATCGCGTTCTACCAAAAGTTTTGTTATAAATTTTTCATATACGGTCACTGCAACATCTTATGTCCGTTGGCTCGTGGATATTCTTATTAGCATCTTTTTGCAACTCTCTGAGGTCCTCTCTGCTTTTGATGCATATTTGGCAATGCATTTTAAGACAAGTTGTAGCGACACAATAGGTTGGCAATCTATATTGGCTCTCCATATTGAGATCATTTTTGGACTGTGTATATTTAGTTGATCATCATTTCTTGCAGGTTTATACTCCTTTTGTGTCAGTGTTATCACGTGATAATGTGGAGCTTTCTTGCTCTTTCCACAAAGCTTTGTATTGACAATCTAGTTTTTTCCCTTTTCTGTGTAAGCATGCTCCCTCTATGCATTTTGTGTGTCGTTGGACTCAATTAATTATGTTTTCATAGTCATTTGAGGTGTTCACAACCAATATTTCAGACGTATTTAGTAGGCATGGATCATCATGGAGAGAGTGATGTATTGTATTAAATATGATCAATGCATCTCGTGGGTTCCAAGAGTTGACATGCTGGTCAAAGAATGTTCTTTCCTTTTCAACCTCCTCATTATTTTCCCAATCAAGATTGTCCATGTCTGGTGCATCTTGGAGCCAAAGGAATCCATGTAAGTGGGTCATTCCTCGATGTTGCCATTCATATTCTATACAAGTAGTCTTTTGCATTCAGGAGTTTCTCGATGACCTCTTCGTGGAAGATAGTAAATCGTTGATGCAAGTATAATGATGTTGTATGTGGGTTATTGATCACATTTTATTGATGGTGCTTGTTTGATTTCATTGTTAAAGTCATGTCATCTATGAGTAGTTGTTGCAAATTTGGCCACTTTGTGTCAGCTGCACTTTGTGTGAAGAACAGTGTGGGTGATCCTATTTGGTTAATCATGTTGGATAATTCAAGTGACACTTGTTCCAATATGGCCTCGTCCCTCTCATTGATGACCCAAAATGCATAAGCTCTTCATCTAGTTGTGTGTCTGGGAGAGTTTTGAGGTGTGCACGTAGGTTTTCAATAGTGGCTGGTATGTTTTCTTCTACATATTTTTTTAATGGAAATTGTTGCAAGTCGTTGACTGCAATGTCGCATCATAAGATTGAATACAAAATATTGAAACCTTGGATGCCTTCCAAACCTTTGGTCATGAAACCTTATTAGGTGTGATACATACTCATGCATTTTTACCTCTTTTAATCGTGGTTGGGGTTGTAGAGAAGTACCATTTGGAAAAAGTGTAGGGAACTCTATGTCAAGTAAGCCCTTAGTATTATATTCGTTAATTGGAGGCGTGTCAATTGTAGGCCAAGCAATACTTTCACTTACACTATCTTCAAGCTCCAATGATTGCTTCATGATTTCAAGTTCACGGTATCTGTTTGATAATTTAGCCACAAAGGATGATGTGCTCGTTGTATCATTTTTGGCTTGTTCACCATCACTCTCATCACCAGTATTTAGCTCCATAAATTCATTATTAGTTTCAATGGTATGTAATATGCCATAAATATGTGTTCTTCTTTCAAGGAGTTCTAACAAGCGATCATCATTGATTACAACATCTTTATAGTGCGAATCATTTCTAACTTTATATTCCAATGCATCTCTAACATGTGATCTCCTCATGTAGCAATCATAGCATTGACCTTGAGTATTTAGTCACAATATTATAAGTACATCTAAGTCCAAAACTCTTTGTGGAAGCTCCTTTGCTATACTTTTATGTCTTGTGGGAAGCTAAATGTGTGTCCACTATACCTGTATTGACCTCCAATAGTATGGCTCACTTGCAAGCTAGGATTTACTCTAGCAATAAGCATCTCTTCTATCTGAGTTAGCTTTTTTAGGACTACTGGCTGCTCTCTAGGGTCCATGTTATTGGCTAGTGAGAAGCGATGCATGCCTTTTTCATTAAAGCACCTTCGACAAGTGGTGGCAGGTTTTGACGAATAAAAGAGAATGCATGGGTAGGACTCCTTACACGCACTGCATGTTTGTAGGCTAGCTACTATGTCTATTATTTGACGAAATCTCTTCAATGCATTGTAAAGTTAGGATTATTTCTAAATGTAGGCACGTGTAGTATTTGTTGTTATTGTTGGGTAGTTTTTTCTTCTTTTATGAGGTGCCTATGTGCAGCTATTTGATCATCGTGTTGTGTATAATAAGCTTGATTTCTTTTATGGCTTTTCTCTCTTCTTATTTTTATTTGCCTTGGGCTAAGTTGTCTCTTTTCACCATTAAAGTCATCATTTTGTTTTAATGAGTAGGGTTGTTGCCTTTAGTATGCAATTATGAGGTTGAACTATATGCTCTGCTTCTCGTTAGATGTCGCTAATTGTCATTCGTGTAATTGGTGGAGGTATGCCAATATACTTAACCAAAGTTCCATGCGCGTCACTTACATTTTTGTCAAACCAAGTTCTCAATTTCTCAGCTTCAACTATCTTTAGGTTTAGAATTAGGTGTGTATTGCTTGATGCGCTCAATACTTTTCCATTATATTCGCAAACATGCCCACTCTTGATTGCAAGGATCGTGGTCTCTTGAAGGTAGTATTTTTGTTGGAGATGGATACCTTCTTTCTTAGATGGTGGTTCCCATAGTCTGACTTTTATTGTTGTTCGAGACATATCTAGTAGCTTTATGGTACGCGTCATAACCTCTGTTCATTTCTTCTTCTGATCGTAGAGCTTGGTTCTACGCAGATAACAACACCAATAACATCGGTGATTGAATTATTACTTTTCTCAAGTATTTTATTAATAGACATGAACGAGAAATGGTTTTTTGGAATAGAAGGGTCATCTTCATAGAGGGTTACTATCGATTTAGGCACAAGAGTTATTTATATCCCACTGTTAAGTTTGTTATATATTCTATTAGTTGTCTTAACAACTCCACCCAAAAGATTGCATGTAGCTCCAATGTCTATATTACCATAATGAATGTTTGCCATATCATTAAAACATGATACATGTGTATTAGTCCCTTCTTTGTCTATGATGTCAAAGCTAAACACACACCCACTTCCCGTTTGCTTATTGTATCGATGAATATCCTTCTTTATAGTCACATGACCTTTGATGGTCCACCTTGTTTGGAATGGATTCAAGTTCTTTGTAGGCATAATTCTTCTCGGTAGCCCACTTGAACTTTGAGGTCGCTTTAATCCAAATAGTACATTTGTCTAAGAGAGTGTGCCATAATTTTGAAGGGTATTTAATCCAACATTCGAAGTAGGGGTAAGTGGTGTTGTTAGTTCCTCCTACCAGTCCTGGTCTGCATCAAGGGGGACTAGTTCTCCGATCATTTCATGCCTCAAAGATACAATCTCTACACCTATAGTTGTAATCCACCTACACATGTTTAATGAAACAAACTATCAACATTATATTTTCTTATTCTATAAGCGCCATTTTTATTTTTTCCAAAAAACAATGTCATAATTAGCTCCTTACTGTGTCTTACTTGACTTGGGACATATGTACTCTGATAACTTTACTATGGATCCTACTGTGATCTTTGTAGAGAGTATGTAATCATTATACTTCTTAGGCAACGTTGCTTTGTGCTCGTGTGCACCATCAGAAACATCTAGTCTAAATCGTGTAGATTGTTCAAGGTTTCTACCAAATATTGATATGAAGAATACTTGGACACATGGGGATAGGTCTATAGTTCCATCTACCAGAAGCTCGATTGCATTTGTAGTTAGTATTTTCGTTGTTTGGTAATTCCTTCAAAATATTTGATGGTGTAATTACATAGCGTATAGCAAAAAAAATTACACAAGGTCAAATTTTGTACATCGTACTCATCACTTTTTCATTCCTCTATGTTGATATATAGTAAAAATCAAAGCAATAAACATGGAATGAAAATGATCAATTGTTGTAATTGTTTTATTTCAAATGTTCACCTAATTTGCAGACCTACCACTAAGAGGTACAATTTGTACGACGTTTGTTGGTTGATAACCTTTTAGCCCATCATAAAAAACTTCCAACTTCTAGAAAGCTATTTCCTATCCAGTGAGCTAAATGTTATACTTTGCTTGACTACGTTGTAGGTCGTTTAGAGTGTATGCATAGCCCCACTCAATTGAAGTGTAAACCATGAACTTTATCCTTGAATTTTATGTGGAATATAAAGTATTTTATTTGTATTTTAAATGATATCGTAAATGACTAAGCAATATACGTGGAAGGAAGAAAACTAACATTGCAGTTATGTTATTAGGTCGTTTAGAGTGTATGCATAGCCCCACTTAGTTGAAGTGTAAACCTTGAACTTTATCCTTGATGTTTACGTGGAATATAAAGTATTTTATTTATATTTTAAATAATATTTTGAATGTATAAGAACTATACATGGAAGGAAGAAAACTAACATTGTAGTTATGTTATTCAATCTGGAAACTTAATTGTACACTGCAATTGTTTACAATTTTCTCAAAGGTTACATATTTTACACATATTCAACATTGACAAGTACAACAAAAATCTTCCAATTTTCAATTATCATACTATTCAGGGGGCCATGCATGGTTAACGAATTCACTGAAGTTATGCTTTGGTCCAGTTAAATCATTTATTCTATGAAACTCTTTGTATCGCATTTCTCGGATTGATTCATAGTAGGTCTCAAGTACTTTGTAGGTTGTTTCGAGCATTTGCATAGCCTCCTCAACCATTTCAATTTCTTGGTTTTGAAGGTTGTGTGCCTGTTCACATGTTCTCTTTAGTTCTTCGACAGTCTCGTGGCAATTTGCAGTGACGTTATTTGCAAGCAACTCAATATCACTTTCATTATTTTCAAACCAGTCAACGAATTTTGAGTCTAACGCCAAAGCATTAGCATCCTATGGTCTTGGGGGTGTCGATTGATGTTGAGATAAATCCCTTGAAATTGTGATTACATCGAGATCTTCATTTTATCGTGATATGATCTGTTAACACGTAGTAAAATCATATTATATAAAAATAATATTAATATTGTTGAAACGTATTAGTCTAAAAAAACACTTTTTATGTTTTTTTAGTTGTAGTTATCTTTTTATGGTAAAGTGAGGGTGGACATGCATAAATGTGTACCTAAGGTTCAAATAGAAAAAAAATAGGTTTAGCTATGATTTTTGTATCTTCTTAAAAATAATAAATTATATAATATATATAGATTATTTTGTTAATTTTGAAAACGTATTGTAATATGTACAAATAATATGATATTGTGTTTTTTGTACATATTGTAAAATCTAATTACACAAACATTAATACTTTATGAAATTTTAGTACCATATTTTTATATCCACAAATATTTTAATAAACTTAAATATGACACTAATTTAAAGGGAGAGAAAATTATGTCATGGAGGCACCATTTTCATTGTTTGTTAAGGTTATGACCTTAAATATCTAAGCCAAAATAGATTGTTTAGTTATTTGCATATATTTAATGTCTCAATTTAAAATGGACTAATGTCAATAGAAATGTTAAGAATTAGAACGTACTTAATTTCCCCTCTCCACCACAACAATATAGCTCACAGGCAAAGGGTTGAAAATGTTGGCATTATGGATGAATTGATTATGTGTTGCATTGATGTTTTGTCATTGATGTCAACACTAGCTGTTATGGTTGGTTACCGATAGACAAGTTTTGGTTAACGGTAGAAGATCTAGTGTTACCGACAAAAGAGACTATCTGTTGGACATTTTTGACATGTTTGGATCAGTAAAGTATGTTTGATTTCACGTGTTATATGCTCCATGATCATGTTTTGGTCAGTTGGTATTGGCTTAGTAATTAGATGCTATCATACACTCTGGTAAACCCTTGTCGATACTAGTTTAAGGCTTTACCGATAGAGCTTTCATTAAAGAATCATGACAAGCTACATAGTTGGTGTTGGTGCAGCTTCTTCATGGATTTCAAAATGCTGAAGATGTTCTTTGATTATGCTTAAACTATTTCAAGACATTGCTTTGGCGTGGTGGACCCATAATAGGTCTGGTACCTATGTAGGTTATGGATCGGTATCATGCTAATGTGTACTCTACACGTTACCGGGATGCCTTGAGATGATTTATGGATTTAAGCCGACATGGCATATCATTATAATATGGAATTATGTAATGATATTATTGTAATATCTTTTAGGTGGCCAACCTAATTGGTTTAGGCCTTAGGGTTTGTATAAATAAGAGGTATAAACTCTTTGTAAAGTATCGTGGTTATTGGAAAGGTCATGGTTAAGGAATGTAATGTACGAATATTGTAATATCATTTAGGCAGAGGAGATGATCGATCATTGGTGATCGAATTGGATTCATAAGAGGATTTAGTCCTCTGACACTTAGCTTAATCGGGACTGTAATCAAGCATGGTAGATGCTATTTCTAATAGTTCACTCTATTGGATTGTTGTCCATTTATCTTGAGATGGTTGTAGCCTCTCTATAGTCAGTGAGACTCTTTTGTAATGAGCAGTACGCTTTAGGCAGTGTGCCTTTGTGCAAGTGCAGGCCCCTCATTGTAACACATACTTTCTGCAGAAGTATCATCTAACCGTGGGTAGGCTTCCCACCGTGATTTTTCTCTTTCCGGGTTTTCCACATACAAATCATGGTGTTATGTGGTATGGTTGCTTTTGCATTGATTATCTGGTTAATTGTTAAGTTGTATTGTTTACCGGTATCTGTTCCCACCGGCATCTATATGTGCTTTACCGATACTTGATTTGTTTAAGGTTGTATTGTGGATTAAAAGTTATAACATGTTAACAACTAATTCACACCCCCCTTCTCAGTTGTTCACCGGTTATCCTAACAAAAAAATCATCAATTGTTCAAGTAAAAATATGTCTGAAGGCCCATGATTGAAATCCATTTATATTTTTATTTTGTATGAAGTTGTGCTCATGCAACTAAATGAAATGCTATTACAGTATATGTAGCGTCCTAAAATTGCGACACTTGCAATTTTGACTGCATTTGGGTCTTCACGATGGCGGCGCAACATTGAACCTGAATGGAGACCCCGAAACCTGTTTATGACATCAAAAATTGCATTTTCTACACCCTGGCCTGATCCCTCCCTGCACCTTGCTGTCCCGGGAGGTGGGACCATGGCGCCCAGCGCCCTGGTCCTTCAGGACTAGGGAGCCCAACGCCCTGGTCCCCCAGGACCATGGCGCCCAACGCCCTGGTCCCTGGCCCTATTTTGGGCCCGGTCTCTTTTGGGCATCGGGTCTTTAAGTTTGCAAATTGGAAAATAATGTTTCCTGGTCGGCCTAAGGTCGGGAAAATCAGTCTATCAGCCCTAATTGACAAGTATATAAACTACTTTTCCTCTCTTAGAAAGGGAGGTTGAAAAAAGGAAATAAGCAAGAGCAAGACGTGGAAGCGATATTCAAACATTCAAGCATTCAAGCATTCTTTCAAGCAATTGAGCATTCTAAGTCTCCATTCAAGGCTAAGTGTTGCATTCAAGACAAGGATTCAACCATTAAAGAGGAGATCACATGCAACATACAACATACTACATACATTACACCTTCGCATGTAAGAATACAAACATTCTTACAACAAGGTATCAGTACTTGTTTACATTACAAACATTTACATTTACAACATTCTCATTTCTTGGTTAATTCCAAAACCGGGGTTTGACCTAAAGGCAAACCCCTCATCCCTAACCCCCCAATCATCCTCTCTTTTCTGTGTGTAGGTTGTAGGTACGTGGCTGTAATTGAAGATCTGGAATCCTTGTGCAGAGACGAACAGATCCCCCTTCGTTTCGCGGATTTTTCGGAGGACCGTGTGCACGCCAGGCGCCATCGTCCCGTCAACTTTCACTCAAATTTGCAGAACAGCACCGTCTCAACATTTTACTGCTAATTCCAGGTCCGCAGCTTCATCCCATATCCCTATCTCTGTTTATAAGCGAATCTTTCCTACTTTACATGCATTCCTAGTTCAATCTTTCTATCTACATTCTTTACAAAAGAGGGTATCCTTGATGTCTTAACCCTTGAAACTCATATAGAATCCAATCTTGCATTGCGTGGGATTGGATCTTGTGGGTTTCAACCCCTCTTTTGAATGTAAAGTCTCTCCTAAGTGAAAACCATCAACCCTAGTGACTCTCCCTTCTCTCTCCTTGGAGTTGGGGAGGGGAGAACAACTAGGGTTCGATTTTTCCGCTTTACAGTATAATGTTTAATTATTTTGTTCTATGTGTAAGTCACAAAGTATATATAAGTTAAAATTGCAGACCTCAACAAAGACATCTGAAACTTTAGGTAACTTTGTGCGAGGTTTTGAGATATAGTAGACAGGCTTGAATGAGACTCTATGAGGAATGTCAAAGTACTATTGTCTGAGAACTTTTCTAATCCATGAAGTTGTTCTGAAATGGCATTGAGTAGATACAAATTAAATGCTTGACCAAACCCATTAACAAGCTTAATGAGATTATATATGCATCTTTGAATGATGAATGCAAGGCAAATAGTAATATGGTGTGCCATTAGTGTTCAGTGTCGACTATTAATAGAACCGATTGGTGAGGCTGTGGATAAATATACGTATAGTCAAGTAGAAGGAAGTGCATTATGCAATTGCAGTATGAGAAGCAAAATGAAAAGCTACCAAGGGCATCGTAAATATATTATACAATGAAGATGCAAAATAGATGGAGAAGTAAAAACTTTTCTCAGGAATAACTCAGCAAACAAAAAGATACAAGTTTTTCAATTCATTAGGATTAAAGCAGGAATAAAATCAAAATTTTGGGTTAGGGTTACAGTTACGGTTATGGTTAGGGAAAACTGAAAAAACTACCGCAAAAATTGAAAAAATCCCAAAACCCTAACATGAAGTCACACTGGGCCTTTTGAGCAGAAAAATTTCATTATAAATTTCATGATTACATAGCAAAAAGATCATGTATTTTTAATTAAAAACACGGTATATTGACAGTTAATTGGTCAAAAAAGCAAAAATGCATTGACCTAATGAATCCAAAAAAACAGTTTTGAAGGCAAAAAACAACAGAGGCAATGATAAATGATTTATCACGAGAAAACACAATTTGTTAAAGATACATGATTCCATGACTTTAAGGTACAACTCAATCACTCTTAACATCTTGGCTAGGAGAAAAGGGGGGATCACAGGAAGTCACACAAAACACCCAATCGCAGTGATTATGAACTCCAAAATCATTTAATTCCAAGGTGGCGAGTCTGATATTAGTTTATTAGCTATGAAATCACTTGACAAAATCTATGTTCTTTCATTATTTCAATTAGGTTTTATTAGGGAGGGGGGTTGTAAAAGTTGTCAAGCAGGAAAAAGTAAAAATATTGATAAATACCTGATTCCTACGCGAATTCTTTATTTCTTAGTCAGTCGCTACTATAAATGATTATGAGCCTTGGATTCATCATTCAAACGTGGGTCTCACTCTCTATTTTTTCATCTTTAAAACTTCGGTCTCACGTTAAATTTTTCAGATATTTTTAAAGATGTATAGTAAAATTTAACAAAATAACAACTCACCTTAGCTAAATTTTTATGGCAGCGCGTTTGTTGATCTCCACCTCTGATTTTGTTATTCTTTAGGTGGGCGTGTTTAAACAATTAGAGAGCGGTGGGAAGAAAACAAATCAAGTTTTGATCTCACCACCAATTCTCCAAATAAATTTTCCAAATTCATGACACACGGAAGTTTATCCCAGGGAGAAGTTTTTGTCACCAAACAGTAGGCTTTAGGTTTTACCATCCGTTTTCCAATTTCACGCCACACTAAAGTTAACCTAATAAAGTAAATGGGTGTGTGACAGTCTTTCAATTAACCTATTGCGTAAAACGGATGTATGTGCAAGTTGGTGGTTTTTTTAATTAGCCCCTATGGTAAAAAATAAACCAGTTTTATTCTTGTCATTTTATAGATTATGAAAAAATCTTTAAAAAAATATATTTTCATCACTTCAAATTGGAATGAGCCCTAACGGTTAAATTAATATTAAATTGATATATTAATCTAATCTTTTCTTTTGGTAAACCATGCAATTTCATGTTTTTAGTAAATAGAAAGTCTGATGTAGCTGTTGTTTAATTAATTTTCCATTTAATAATATGGTGGTGATGCATTGGAAGCCCATGGACAACACTTGTTGCGTTTAAAGAAACCTCCATTAATTTTTCTGGGAACTTCCACTTTGCCCAAATTTAATCAAACTGTCTTTGTCCAGCTTTTTCTGGGTGCGTGAGACATTTCAAGTGGGCTATGACCACGTTATAATAGCCTATTGGCTAAAAACGGTGTACAACTTTCTATCTCGTATATATGATTCTTTAAATTATTAATAAATTGTAAAAAAACATTATAGATAAATAAAGTAATATTGATATATATTATTTATAATATTTATTATGAACATATAAATTAATTCAAAAGTAAAAAAATATTATCTCATGGAAAGGCATACCATGTAGTGGCAACACAAGTGGAGCGGAATGGCCTAAGCATGTTAAAATATGTCAAATCGAACAAATGAAAAACCGACAAAATAAAGTATTTTATTAAAATTTATAACTTCCTGAACCGTCATAATGTTTCCATTCAAAATAATTAAAAAAATAACAAGTGAAAAATCGAGGTAAATGTGTAACTTGTAAAATAATTATTGTCGAAAGCAAAATAAAGGTGTGAAGAAGAGAAAATAAACTACCGAGTGCAGATTAAATTAAAGAGGAGAAAGGTGCCTAGAGGAAACAATAAATTACCGAGTGCAGTGTTTGTTTGTTTTTTTGAAAAACTGGGGTAAAAATTCATTAATCAACAAAAAATATTACAAAACAACAAAACCAACAAGACCAACAATAGTCCAATAAGATAAAGAAAAGCATCCAAATAAGCAAAAACACTTTTATAAAGAAGAATCATCCTTCCAGCAAAGGAAAGCCACTTACAAGTCCAATGAGTGAGCTTTCTACAAAATTTATCTAAAAAATCCTGCCAAAACTTACTCGACAAAGTGCCTATAGAAATGGGGATACCAAGATACACCAAAGGAAGAGCACCAATCTGGAATCTAAGAAACTGAGTGATTCTGGTTTAAATAGCCTTAGGAGTTTTAAAGAAGAAAAATGATATTTTTTCCTTATTAATTTTTTGCCCAAAGGCTGCCAAATAAACATCCAACAACTCTTTGAGATTCATTACCTCAAGCAAGTTCCGACAAAGCTATATCATCCACAAACTACAAATGAGAGTGAGGAGGCAATCTATCACCCCAATTCGAACCTTGAATCAATCCATTCCTCATCGAAGACTTTGTAAAACCTTCCCAAGCCCTCAACCATTAATATGGATAAATAAGGTGAAAGGGGATCACCTTGGCGAAGACCCTGAGAAGCACCGAAGAGCTCAAAGGGTTCACTGTTGATGAGAATAGAGAAAGGGGAAGAGGTTACATAGCTCATGACCCATTTGATCCACTCACTGCCAAACTCAAAATCTACCACAACCACGACCACATCCCCATCTAAGATTAGCCTACGAACAACAAAAACCCATTGCTCCTTTGAGATAAGAGTGTTAAGCCATGACTTGAGTCTCTCAACAATAAACTTGGTGATAATTTTGTAAACAACATTACACAAGGTTGCAGGTCTAAAAATATCCATAAAATTAGCACCATCTCTTTTAGGGATAAGAGCAAGGGATGTAGCATGCATGGCTTTCAACATTTGTTTATTCCTTTGAGACTCCACAACCACCTCCAAAAGGTTCAGTTTGACAATATCCCAAAACTCTAGGTAAAATTCAATTGGAAAACCATACAGTCTAGGGACTTTCCCTTTCTTCATCTAAAACACAGTCCTTTCTAATTCATCTAGAGTATTGGGTTAGTTTAAAAAATCATTCATCTCACGAGACACCAAAGAGGGAATACATTCCAAAATGAGATATTCTTCCTCCTAAGCTAGGGGAGTATTCTTAGTAAATAGAGTGGAATAGAAATTAATAATCTCCCTCAAAATCATCCAAAAAGATGAGAGTTGGTTCCCTTCAAAAGACTTAAAAGAGGAAACGAATTTTCCTTGCCTCCTATCCCTAACAAAGTGATGAAAAAAGTAGTGTTTTTATCCTCTTCTTGTAAACAATCAATACGAGACTTTTGCTTCCAGAAGATTTCTTCAAGCAACTCCCACTCCTCCAAATCTTTCACAATTGCAGCTTCTAATCTGAAGGATTATTTCGTTAATCCATGATCATCTAACAAGTAATAAAGTTCAAATGAGATTGGGCGTCTACTTTAGCCTTGAAAACATTGTCAAGGCATTGTTTGTTCCATATTTTCAACCTATAATTAACATATTGAAGTCACTTGGTAAAGGAAAACATAGTTGTTCCAAAAGCAAACTTCCCTTTAGACCACCAATTTGCAATAACCTCGTGTAAAGAGGATTCCTGAAGCCACATAAGTTGAAATTTGATAGAAATATTTTTCAAAATTTTGAAAAGAGTATTGGAGAGTTTGGTCGGCCAATGATTCGAGCCTTTCCAATCAAGAATCTCAAAGCAAGTAGTCCAACTATCCTTGACCCCAAAATTCTACACTAAGAACCTATCTAGCCTCTCAAAGATGACATCAACATCCCACCTCCTATTAGGCCAGGTGAATATACCATTACATGGTTTTATGTCAAACAAATTCAAAAGTTCTATAATATCCTGCTTAGAAGAATGCCCAAGCCTAATAATACCTCTTTGTTTTTAATTCAAACTTAAAGTAGCATTGAAGTTTCTTGCAAGGATCCAAGGCAAATAAGGGGCAAGAGATAGAATCATCCTAATATGAGATCAAAGCAAAGATTTCCCTGAGATATTGGTTAAAGAATAAACATTGGTTAGGAGATTAAATTCATCAGATTCCAAACTTGAGGCAAGCATAGTCAAAGAAAATTTGTTAGAAATCCACTACAAAGGAGAAAGTTTACTCATGTCCCACAACAAGCCACTCCACCTAAACTACTCTACACCCTAATGCACTAGCATAGGCCTCTAGTCCAGATTTTGGATAACAGGGTCTACATACCCTCAACAAACAACTTAGTTTCTTGAACGAAGACAATATCTGGAGAATGAGAACGGATCAAATCTCAAATATCATTTTGTCCAGGGATGCTATTTAGACCCCTTGAGTGCAGTGATAATTAAAGAGGAGAAAATAAAAATAGCGAGAGCACAAGCAAGTTATATTTTATTACATAAAATATTATTAGTTCTGACGGTTACTTTTTGAAATATTTTTTGTAATTAATTTGTCATTAGTGAAAGGTATTGTTTATTTTTAAGAAGTTAAAAATATCAATTGATCTGTTTTCTTAGTTCAAAATTACATTCAAAATAAATAAGTTATAAAATGTAAATTAAATAGTTATTAGGCAATAAATTGGTCAAAATAAAATAATAAATAAAATAGTAATTAGTTATAATATGTAAATAGTAAATAAAATAGTTATTACTGAATTGAATATTTTATTTGTAAATGGTAAAAAATATTATTTGATGAAAGATTAAAATCACCAAAAATCAAATAGCTTTGAATTCTTTTATGCAACCTCATTAGTTTTTTATGTCAAATAATTTGTATTGTCGTTGTTTACTTTGAATAACTACAACAAATACATAGCATTATATGGAGTAGCATGTTTGACTTCTCTAATTGAAAGGTTGTGGTTAAAATTTTGAAAATGTCAATTGATCTATTTTCTTAGTTAAAAATTGCATTCAAAATAAATAGTTATAGAATGTAAACCACTAATTGCACATTGGTGTGCAATGGGTGCACCAAATCAGTGTGACAGGTCAATAAGAATATATTTTGGTCTAGTTTTTGCATACATTTTTGTAGTAAGTGTGGTTAGTTGGTAGGCCATTTAGCAAATGATGTTATCTATGTAACACAGATCTCAATGGAGAAGTGATAGCTTCAAATTGACTATGCATTCACTCACATGGATCCAAACGTGACTAAAATAAAAACTCTAAAACATGAAGATAATCAAGCTTCAATACCAATAGGCTTATGCTATGTTTGCAATAGGGAGAGAGGGGGAGAGAGGGGGAGACAAGGATAGAAAGATAGAAGAGTGGGGAGAGTGAGAGAGATGGAGATGGCGATGGGGTAGTGGGATATGGAGAGAAGTGAAGGGAGAGATAAAGAGAGAGAGGAGAGAGGGATATATAGAGATGGAAGAGATAAATATATAAAGAAGGAGAAGGAGATGGGAGAGGAAGATAATGAGTGAGGGATAAATAGAAAGATAAAGATAGAGATATAAGGGAAGAGAGATATGTAGAGATAATGAGACATAGATAAATGAAAAGACGTAGAAACAAATATGGAGAGATAAAGCTAGCCAATTATATATATATATATATATATATATATAGAGAGAGAGAGAGAGAGAGAGAGAGAGAGAGAGAGAGAGAGAGAGAGAGAGAGAGAGAGAGAGAGAGAGAGAGAGAGAGAGAGAGAGAGAGAGAGAGAGAGAGAGAGAGAGAGAGAGAGAGAGGTTGATAAATAGATTCAGATGTAGAGGGAGAGGGAGGCAAAGAGATCGAGAGACAAACAAATAGAGACAAAGACATAAAAATGGAGAGACAGAGATATGTGAGAAGAGAAAGAGAGAGACGAAGGTATATAGGAAGAGAAAGGGGGAGAGAGGTAGAAATAGAGAAATAGATACGGGGATAAGGAGGCAAAAAGGAAGGGATAGAAGGGGAGAGATGGAGAAGTGGATATAGAGAGAGGGGTGGAGAGAAAGGGAGAGACAGGAAAAGGAGGAAGGGAGAGAGAGAGGTAGAGGAGGGAGGGTGAGAGGGTGGAGAGAAATGGAGAGAGAGGGAGAAATAGATAGAGAGAGAGATCAATATGTAGAAAGGGAGAGATAAATCAATATATAAAGAGGGAGAGGGAGAGGGAGAGATGAAGAGATATGGATAGAGGGTGACAAAGAGAGATAGAGAGGGATATGGAAATAGATAGAGAGGGGTAGGAAAATAGACGGAGAAATAAGGAGAGAGATATATGTAGATAAAGATATAGATTGAAAGAGATAGAGAGGGAGATGGAGAGAGATAGTATAAAGAGTAGGAGAGAGAGATGGGGGGGGTGTAGACACTAAAAAATGGTCAACACCCGTGTCTCCTACTTTTTTTAACATATCATGTGCATAGTGCCTCTTAGATTTTAATTAATTAATCAAAACCCCTTTTACTAGCAATTCTTCTAAGTCCTAAATAAATAAATAAAATAATTTATTTATTTGTCTCCTTTGTCCATCAATTAAAAAAAAATCATTTTATTTAATTAACTATTTCATAAATACAAGCAATAAATTAATATCATATTAATTAATTTTCATATTTATCCTCCTCTAAAATAAAGATAATTAATAAATTTTATTTATTAATTCATCTTTATTTCCTGCTTTTCTTAATTTTTTATTCTTCTATTTTATCCTCTTATATGGAGATATTTAATAATTTTTAATTATTAAATCTTCTCATAAAATCCTCCTAATTTTCAAATTTGGAAACTAATATCTTTCCTTGATTTTCAAAAATCAATCTTTTTGACAATGTCTCATTAATCTTAATTTTAAATTCAAAAATGGGGTATGCATCTTCAAAAATCTGCTTTTTTTGTGAGAGGATATTTTATTTATTTTTAATTCTTCCATTTATCTTTTCGAATGAAGATATTAATAATTTTTAATTATTAAAATCAACCTAATATTTTCAACTTGCTAATTTGGTATTTATGACAAGATAATTAAAGATTTTATTATTTATTCTCATAATATATTCCCATTTGTTTTCTTCTATCTTCATCCTTCCCCGAATGGCAACTATGTTATGCACTCAATCAGGTCCATCCATCTAACCAAAAATCTTTTCAATCTTAGCCATCCAATCAATCCCCAGTTTTTCTATAAATTGAGCCCTTTTCTCATTGATTTTCAACCACATCTCGAATATCCTTGCGTTGTCGATTTCACTATCAATTATCTTTTTTTTTTTCTCACTTTTACACTTGTAGGTGAGATCCACAACATATTTGGAGGAAAAAGAGAAACAATGGAGGTCAATGGAAGCATCATCTGCACTTTGGTTTGCATTGTCTTTTGATGTTATGCTTTTATTGCTTGATTGAATGTGATAGGATCTATTTTCATTGCAATTTAGGTTAGTGGTTACCTAATTTAGGCTTTGATGCTTTATCCAATTCCTAGTCACATTTTTTGGTGAACCCGACGTGAATATGCAAAAGCTAATAATTCTATGAATCTATTTGCATGTGGGTTTTATGTGCTAATCTATTGTTGCAGGTAGGTTTTTTGAACTGATTTGTTATTGCATGCAGGTTTTATTTGTGATTTGTTGTTGCATGCAGGTTTTTTGAACTAATTTGTTATTGCATGCAGGTTTTTTGAACTAATATGTTGTTGCATGTTGGTTTTAACTGTTGATTTGTTGTTGCATGTGTGTTTTTTGCACTAATCCATTGTTGCATGTAGGTTTTTTGAACTAATTTGTTGTTTCATGCAGGTTTTACGTGAGGATCTATTATTGCATGTGGGTTTTATGGATTTTAAACAACGATTCATGCAAGATTTCCTAACATGCAATGAACAATAATTTATCACATAGCCTAATTAGGAGGTTTTAATGAACAACAATTTTTCACATATCCTAATTAGGAGGTTTTAATGAACAAATTTTTTTCACATAGCCTAATTAGGAGGTTTGAATGAATAATACAATTCTCACATAGTCTTAATTAGGATTTGGATCAAAGAACAACAAATTTTATATTTCATGAATGCAAAGGGTTTAAAATGAACAACAAATTGCATTTAATAATGGTTTAAATTGATCAAATCCTTTTCAAATTAAGGTGGAATTAACCTCATCTAGTCTTAATTAGGATGCAAATAGATCAATGAACATTTCATTTTCTAAAGGTTAAACAATCAATGTTTGTCATGTCTTCTTTTATTTTGCTTGTGTGTTTTTACCTTTAGAAGTGGTCCTGCCTCCTAATTTGCCTAGCACTTCGCACATGCATTTGTGAGAGGGAACGACCCAAAATGGTGATGGGCTAAGGCCAAGCTCTTCCAAACCACTCTAAATAATTGTGTTTGCAATGAAAGTTGTAAGCAACGGATGTTGGAATAGCATAGCAATGATTAAATTTGCTAGATCTATGCCCACCCGAACAGATGCCTTGACTACAACCCCTTGTGCTTAGAGACCAAAAACCTTCTATTTGTTGACTCAGGCATTGTGATAAGCGCATGCCAAAGATACCCCTCATCTGCCCCTCAATTAGAGATAGTAAATTTCTTGGGAAGTGATGACCCAAAAATTCAAAGCTTGGTATGCTCGAAGAAGTGAGTGACATGGAGGGGAGCCAGTGCTACCAAACTTCTAACTATCCGATTGAATGTGGTATTTTATTGCTAAGGGATTCAACAAAATTGTCCTTGCCAGCCTTAGGATTTGTTGTTGAATGTGCATGAGTGTCTTCTTTCAAAAGTCAAACAAACATTTTGTCTTCTATGCTTTTTAAAGTGAATCATAAACAAAGAACATAATCAACACATCAAACATTGACAAACAAAATAATCTTCACAAGCGGTCGTAATCAACTTTGGTTCTCAAAATAAACAAGTGTCTGAACAAAGTTCATAGTCAAACTTGATTCAAAACATTTCAAAGTATTCACCCAACATTTGAAAAGGGTTTCATAAACATGGCTTGTCAAAACATTGGAAATCTTTGTTTCAAAATTCATGTCACTTAGGATTAGCTCTTGCATAGTTCAAACCTAGGTCTTAGGACATTCACATTGCCTTTCATATTTAGTCCATTGCATTGTCATAATTCCTTTGCACTTAGGTTTAGAGTCATTTTCCTAAGTCTTCATTGCATTATCATTACCCCAAACTAGGTCTTGGCTTAGGTTGCATCTTGCATTATCATTTTCATCCCAAAATTAGGTCATATTATTGCCTTGCATAGCCTTCTCTTGCATTAGATCATATTATTTCATAGTCCAAAACTCGATGTCTTCTCTTAGGTTGTTTTTGTCATATTTGCATTCATATCATACCCTTAGGTCATAGCATATTCCAAGTTGTATCAACAATTTCATTCATACCTTAAGCTCATATCATTGCACAATAGCCTCAAGTCATTTCATACCTTTAGGTTATTTCATATCCCTAGGTAATTTCATTTCATGTCTTGACATCATTTTCATATCATATCTTGGGTTAATACCCTAGGTCCATGTCATTATAATTGTCCTCTTTGCATTTTGTCTCAAAATTAGGTTTTGGTAAACTTAAAAAAATTCAAATCTTTGGATTAAACCCTAAGTTATTGTTAGGGAGTCTTGACCTTGTCCAACATTTGTCCTTTTGTCATCAATGTCATTTTGTCAAACCTGACTTAGTATACAAGTGTATAGGCGAGACATTGTCATTTGACCTATCATCGTTGATCATTTTGTCCTTTGTCCTTTTGTCAATTAAGGTCTTGACTTCATTTTAATTTCCCAAGGTTGCATCTTTAGGGTTGCATTTCAAAGTTTGTCCAGACCTTGAAAAGTCCAAAAACATAGATTACATTATCATATCCCAAAGTTTCATTTAGTTGTATAGCATTTATCAAACCCCCAAGATTTCAAGAGTCCAAAGCAAGTTCACATTGACATTCCTTAAAATTGCATTTAGCTGCATAATCATTGTCATTTCAAAAATTAAAAAAGTCCAAAAACACAAGTTGCATTATTGTCCTCTTAAGTTGCATTTGCCATTCCATTACTGGCATTTTATTGCATCCTCAAAATTCAAAAATCCAAAAAACATTGCATAGTGAGATGTCTGTTGAAACAAGATTCCAAGCTCCTGTGATGCAACAAATTTCGACATATCAACTGATGATTGGTCAAATTAATAACACAATGCATTCAAGTTTTAATCCAAGGCAATCACAATTCTATCCAACCCAACAACAATGCAATATCGGTCAAACATTTTATGATGAAACAGGTATCCAAATACGAAAATTAGAAGAGAAACTAGTTCAAGAAACAAAGATCTTGGAACAAAAAGTGAAAAACATTTAGAAGAATAGATCAAAAATGTCCAAAATGTTTAGAAAATTTCAAGGTCCAAACCCAATCTTTGAGCTAGTTGATGTAAAATCTATTATTGAACGATCAGACATACCAACTCTCGTCTCTTAAATAGAGACGATGAAATAATTTCAAGCAACAAACACAAATTTCAACCAAGTCCCAAGTCAGACTTCATTTGATCAAATTCTGTTCAATCAAATCTTAAAACAACAACCAAAGATCCATCAACAACCAATAATCCAACAACAACCAACGATCCACCAACAAGTAATGGTCCAACATTTCTAACCAATGCAACCAATGGTCCAACATATCCAACCAACATGACCAATGGTGCAATTTCAACAATATGCTCAACCAAACACTCAATGTCAACAATTTGTTTAACCAACTATCAAGTATCGACAACAAACTCAATATCAACAACTACAACCACAAACTCAAAAATAACAACACACAACAAGCCAAATTTCAAAAATATCAGATCAATTCATCCAAAACTCAATTCAAAATTAAAATGCAATACCAAATCAAATCCCAATTCCTTTCAAACGAGTCCAAAATCAAAACCCAACCATGTCAAAACCTCGCAAAGATTCAAATGCATCTCCAAATAAAGGTAGCTCTATTACAAAGCTCTTAAATAGAGTCCTAAGTGATTTTTCTGAGAAAGATCAAAATCATGCACCTTTGTCTAGCAATGGCTCGTCCCCTCATAAAAAAATTGACTCTCTAGTGGCATCTACTCCTACACCTTTTGAAGCTTCACAAGAACCTTTCATATCATCCTCATCAAACAATACACCCAAGGATGAAATCTTCCAAGGGTTATCCATTATTGATTGCCAAGCTAATCCAATTCATGATGCAAGTCCATGCCATGCTTTAGAAATGTCAGATCTAATGCCACCATGCGCTTCATTTCCCATCAAATCTATTGCAGAGGACCACATACAAAGTCCATCTCCCTTGTTTCAAAGCATTGATCCCTTACCAAAATGCCCCATGCATATCCAATGTACAACCCTATGTGAAGAGGATAATTTAGAGCATGAACAAATGAGTCCTAAAAGAAATCAAGATCAAGATCCTGAAACCTTATCATCCCATCCAATTGTTGACCAGGATCCCATCTTCCTAGACATTCATGATGATCCCCCTAGTCCCGTCCATTCTATCCAAGATCACAACACCTTTTCAATTCCCATTGGCATTCCACTTCTTGAGCAAGGTCAAGACATCCCTTCCATTCTTCCTAATTATCCCATTGAAATACAAGAGTCGAGCTCCTTTAAAGAGGAATCCAATGATTTTCCTCCTTGTCAAGATCAAAGTATCCTTTTAGCTTCATGTCCAACCACAAGACCCTCTCATCCCTTTAGATCCTCTACAAGATTCCTTTGTTCCTCCATCTCCATGTCCTAATCCTCCATATACACTCCAAGATCTCATTTATTTTGATGATCCCATTATTTCTCCCATTCCATCTCATGAAGAGCCTGTCATTGATCTTAATCCCCCTCATGATCCCAATCCCCTCCATGATTCTAACATCTTGCCGCAAGATGTTCATGAATCACCAACAAGCACAATTGGTTCTTCCACTTTAGTTCAGTCTGATACACTTGATGATCCCATAATTCCCATCATATCGTATCCACCTCATAATGGATTCACGTCTTCTTCCAAAAGCAAAGAGTCTCCTACAGGTCAAAATATTCATAAAGTCAAAGGGGTAGACCTTCACAAGTGAGAACCCTTCCATGTCCAAGAAGATATTAAGGGTCATGGCTACACAACTCACTCTCAAGATGTTAGTATTCCTCCACCAAAATCCAAACATACGCCTTCTCCTTCATCCTTACCATCCATTTTAGGTCCTTATATCCCTTCATCCCCTATATAAGGTCAACAAAAGCACACATCTTTGAGAGCATTCCATCCATCCAAACGACCTCCATTTCATTCCTATCTATCCATACATTCCTTTCCCCCTCCAAGCAATTTGGATGCCAAGCATAAATGTCACAAGTCTAACAATCCACATGTCTAGTATAATCGACATGTAAAAACAAAGAAAAATATGATCCAAAAAGAAAAAGAATTATCAAAAAGGCCATAAAGGCCCGTTGAGAAAGAGAAATCAAAGTCAAAATATATACGGGTTCCTAAATTCCTTGTGCGAGCTATGTGTTCCAAAGAACAACAAAAGCATGCAAAATCCAAAACAATGTGGGTTCCTAAGTGGCTCCTTGAGGCAAAAAATGAAAAATCCAAATTGGTATCCAAAATTTCTATTCCTCCATCGAAACCTTCAAAATCTATTCTTCCATCACCTTTGTCATCCATTTTGGGTCCTTATGTCCCAAAATCATCATCCTTTCCTCCATCCAAATCTCAAAATCTGAAATCCACTTTTCCTCCATTAGTCCACCACCCCTCAAGGTGTGTGGCAATGTTGATCATGCCTACATTTCCATCCCCTCAAGCCCAAATATTCCAATACCCTATCCATTATTTAGCATCTCTCTTCCATCCTTTCATCCACCCTGTCCAATCTTTTGCATAAATTATTGCCTTAGTCCCATTTCATTTTCATGTTATTATCTTGCCAACGTCTTTGAGCATACTATTAAAGGTCATGGTCCATTTTTTCAAGGCTACTATCCAAACGAAAAGATGCTTGAGTCTATATTCTATCTCCTATATGTCCATTTTCTTCCAAAAGTCAAAATACAAAAAACAAAGGCAAAAACAAAAGAAAAATACAAAAAAAAATTGAAAAAGTGAAAAAAAGAAGAAAAATAATTCTCCTTTGGTGAAAACCTGGCAAACAGGCACCTTGGGCAAATACCATGATGAAATCCTGGCAAACATGTGTCATGTGTAATCTATGGATTTCTTGCATACCACACTTGGGGGTAGGTTTCATTTATCTTATCATGTCATATTATCTTTCATTATCCTATCATCTTTCTTTATCATATCGTACAGGCCCTATCATACCCTCCATTATCCTATCATGCCTCATGGCCATATCCCTTTTTTCACCTTTGATCTTGACAAGGCTGAGGATCTTCACGAGCATCATGCATCTTGTTCGTAACTTTCAGTCTATCATAGGTTTTGGTTTGTATCCATTGTCTTATTACAACCTTTTGTCCATAATCCTTGGCTTATTGCAACATGTTTTCACTAACCATTCGCCTATCGCAACCTTCAATCCATGTCCCTTATTCATTTTTGATCTTGCTTATCCTATCCATATCCTATCACCATCCATACACTCTTTTTCATCTCTTGATCTTGATCTGACATAAGGACATAAAATGCAAAAGATGGTTTCAAAAACCTCTTGACATGTCCCTCATGCCATGCCATTGCCTTGCATTGTCATATACAGTCCCTTATCCCATTGCACGATAGCCCTTGGAAATTGCATCTGCGTTGTCTCCATAATAAATGGCCTTTGTCTTCCCTCTATCCACCGACATTTCAACAAGCTTATCTATCCATTTATCATATTCCTTACCTTGCTAGACATTGGGCCAAAAAATCCATAAAATTCAAATAAAGTTATGAGAAAATCACAAAAAAAAATTACAAAAATGTCTTGAAATAATCCAAAAACATTAGAAAAATGTCCTAAAATAACACAAAAACATTATAAAATATCTTGAAAAAAGCACAAAAAATTCAAAAAGTTCAAAACCCTAAAAATTGGAAAACATAAAAAATCAAAAAACAATTGTTCTCATTTCATTTCGCCAATTAACTATCCTTTTTGTACATAGACAAACATCTACATGGACATCGAATAGATAACACAATAAAACATTGTGCTTAACAAATCACGCATTAACATATCAACTTTTCAATCAACTAAGAATTCAAACTGGTCAACTTGTCTTATCAATCATCCAACATCAACATTATCATGGATCTTATACAAGGTGTAATATACTCGAAACCAGACTGTGTCCTGTCTTAGATGAGGTACTGCATTCCCTGAAACCAGACAACACAATTGTCCTTTAAACACAACATTCTCACTTTTGGCAATGAAGATTAGGATGTTTGTTTGACTTGTTTGAACTTGTGAATCTTAACTTTCTTTGATTGTGTTTCTATGCTACTCGATGATGTCACAGAGTGGTCGGGATGGCTCATGATCGTTTTTGTTTGCAGAGTGTTTCATAAATTTCTAGGTCAAGTATGTCTTGGGTGTCTGTGATAAGTACGTTCACTTTGTAAACGTTGTGCATACCTCGACCATTGACACACATATTGTCTTAGGCTAGTTTTTTTACTCATTCCTTGTTTGTAATTTGTCTATTTTACGCAAATGGATTACATTATTGCCTCGATGTTGATTGACATAGTGCGTTGCATCCGTTTTGCAATATTAAATAAAGGCTCTCACCTACATTTTTGCATCTGTAAAAGCAAGATTTCATCACACTAATCATTCTTTGCTTCTTACTTGCATTTCTTCTGGCTAACATTTTTTCTATCAATAATTCAACTCTTTATCTCTAATCAACTAACTATTTTTTTGTTTCCTCGTATTTTCTCTTTCTAACATTCTTCTCTTCTTTCGAGAGATCATTCATTTCTTTCAAACATAAACAATTTCTCCAGGGGGCATCCTACCTCCATCCCTTGCTTTGCTAGGGCATGAGTCTTTTTCAATTTTCTTTGAAACAACGCTTAAAATCACATTGCCTCAAAGAGGGGCAAAATGTAGACACTAAAAAATGGTCAACACTTGTGTCTCCTACTTTTTTTAACATATCATGCGCATAGTACCTCTTAGATTTAATTAATTAATCAAAACCCCTTTTACTAACAATTATTCTAAGTCTTGTCCAAGGGGTTGTGTTCTATTGGCTAGAGCATTGAGTTCTCATTGTGGAGATCAAAGTTCAAATCCCAAAGGGACATCTAGTATGGAATTCAAAGTTGTCTCTTAGTCTTCCACAGTTGGCTTTGAGGTGGTTTCTAATAAGTGGATTCTAATTTGTGGCTCTTGGTATTCCATAAATTGATTACAGTGTGGTTGCTCCAAATGAGCTAATGGTGGTTTCTAATAAGTGGAGTCTAATTTGTGACTCTTGGTCTTGCATAGGTTGATTCTAGTGTGTGGTTGCTCGACTAGTATCACGTAATGTAATGGTCTCAAGTTGATGCTCGTATGAGAAAAATATTTGTAAATGATCTGGAATATAAAAAAATAATTCTTCTAAGTCCTAAATAAATAAATTAAATAATTTATTTATTTGTCTCCTTTGTCCATTAATTAAATAAATTCATTTTATTTAATTAACTAATTCGGATCATTCTTAAGAAAAAAGTTGGCTCTGCAACCAAGGACGAATATGAATAGTCCTTGGAAGCAGGTCGGCTCTCTGGCCAGGGGCTCCCAAGCATACCGGGAGGCCCCCACATTCAATTCGACTCATGTCTCCATTAATGGAGAAGAATAAGGTTGGGGTCGACAATAAATCCAACCTAAATATTGTAGAAGGAAAGAAAAACAGCCAGGGCAACGTCGAAGGGAAGAAATCATTCCGCTAGGCTGTTGAAAGGAACCACACCATCTTCCCGAAGGATGCAAGGTTTGAGTTGGAGGTCTTCCAAGATGCAGCAGCAAACTAGGCTTGCGAAGAAGGTGAGGCTGCCTCAGCACCTAAAGTTGTCATTAAACCTAATTCTTCCATGGTAGAATGTATTTCTAAGGAAATTTCTAGACTTAGGGATTCTACGATTTTTTTAGCAGCCCTTGATGTAGATAGAATGTCGTCTAGACAGTATTTGAATAGATGGTTTCAAGATGTTTGGTTTTCAAAGCTTGGCATTCATTTTTCATTCTGTAGAATGTTGCAAAAAGGATTGTTTCTTTTTTTTTTAATGATAAAGAAACACAGAAGAAAGTGATAGAAAAACAATTCCAAAATGTTGGAAACTCTTGTTTTAGGGTTGTTCCTTGGAATCTTGTTGCATGTAACGAGGAAGTCATGGCATTGTCTAACCCTAAATGGGTTATTATAATAAATGTGCTACCTTTTTTTTATGGAATTGTATCTCAAAAATTATTGAACCCCTAGGTAAAGTGATTAAAATCGACTCTTCTGCTGCCCTATTACCCCATATGGATGCAAGAGTGCTTATTGCCCTTAATCATGGCTCGGCTCTTCCCTCTGTAATTAATATATGCATTGAAAACCAATCATTATCATGTCCCTTAAAGTATTTGGGAGGAATTAATGTCTGTCATAAGTGCAGAAGAAGTGGACATTTCCTCAAAAACTGTCCTCTGTTAGCGGGGAAAAGTGTCGCTCATTCCAAAAATACCTCTGCTCGACATTCTAGACACTTTGCCTCCAAAACCCCCTCAAACCCTAAACAAACTAACCCTACTCCCCCCCATTGCACACTGAACCTCCGCCTTCCATCCCCTCCATCCACTCTTGACCTAACCATACCGATCTGCCACCCCCACCTGCCATTGAGCCCCCACCCACTAACTACCACCCTCAAGGCTGCTCTAACCCACCCAATGCTCCTCCCTCGATTGTTGAGTGTTTGGCTAAATATCAAAAGGCCATAAAAGAGGCCAACTTGGCCACCACTATCCCTAGCTCACTAGAATCTGAAGTGGTTGGGTTCCCCACTAACCTTGGTGGACCCAGGACACAAAATGCACAACAAATTGTCCTTGAAAAGCTGAAAATTGCTACAGAACACAAAAAACAACTCAAAGTGTCTTTAAGTAATCAAAAGAAGGAAATTGAGGCCAATACCATGCCCTTCCTCCATGCATTGATCAAAGGGGATGATGGTGGTCTTCAAGATACCACCAATGACATATGCATTATAAGTCTGGGGGCTGAATGTAGGGGCTATTGGGACATCCTTGGGGAAAAGAACATCCCTTCCATAGCTGTCGATCCAAACACTCCCTTGGAAACCAAGGTTGAGGGGGAAGGGACACAAAACCCTACCACACCCCTTGAATTAGCATCAGGTGACATTGATGGGGACTTTAGGCTGACCATCCCCCCTTCTAACCAAGCCATTGAAGATGATCATGACACTGGACCCTATGTGGAACCTGATGAATGTGAGGTTAACAACAATGGTGGGGATAAGCCATTCTCCCCAGATTCTATAATCTTTGACTTTGGGTCTAATAATGGGGAAGGGGACTTATCAGGAAATAAATCCAAGAAAAAAAGAAGGAAAAGATCTCCTAAGGTATCTAAGGAGGCATCAGTTAGGAAGGAATCAATGGGACCCGAACAACTCTTTGAACTAAGAAAAAAAGAGGTAGACCACTCTCAACAGTAGCCTTTGATTCTAGTCACCTCTCTAATCCCGAGGATTGGCCTAAGTGCTTCAAGGGGTTTAAGTCCCTGATGGACACTACTGAACAACCCTCCTAATGTTGAAAGCCATCTCATGGAACATCAGGGGCCTCGAAGCTCTTGATAGGAAATATGTGGTCAAAAGATTTCTAAACATGCACAAAGATACTGACTGTCTTATGCTCCAGGAGTTGAAATCAGTGGGATTCACCTTAGAGGTTGGATTAAAATCCATTTGGAGGGAGGCCACTCCCCTATATACCAACCACTCTAAAAGAAGAGGAGGGGCTGCAATTTTACTAAACCTCAACTGGGCTAATAAGGTGGAAAAATGGGAGCAATCCCCTTGTGCAAGGGCAGTATGGGCTATCATTCAAAATGGCAACTCCACCTTTGGCATATGCTCAATTTATGCCTCCAATGACTACCGGGAAAGGACAAGTATGTGGGAATGGATTTCTAACTTGGAGGATATCCCCTGGTTCCTGGGAGGGGATTTCAACATGGTAGTAAATGCTCAAGATAAACAGAGAGGTAACAAGGTGGAATGGAAGGGTGCTGAGAGACTGTAGTGGGAAAGGATGACTAACAAGATGAAATTGATTGATCCTCTAGCAGGAAAGAAGGGTGAATATAAATCAATATGGTACACTTGGTGTAACCATCAACAGTATAATAAAAGAGTCTACTGCAGGCTTGATAGATTTTATTTCAACAAAGACTCCTT
This sequence comes from Cryptomeria japonica, assembly GCF_030272615.1. Classification (NCBI taxonomy): domain Eukaryota; kingdom Viridiplantae; phylum Streptophyta; class Pinopsida; order Cupressales; family Cupressaceae; genus Cryptomeria; species Cryptomeria japonica. The sequence goes on along the minus strand of NC_081406.1, from coordinate 187,820,313 downwards.
TGAAATTATTAAAAATGATGGGGGAATTCAGTATGTTGTCATACCATATACACTTTCAAATCATCATCCTAATATGATAGGACTAAAGATAACTGATAATAGGGTGACCCCACCAAACCCTAGCTCAAACTTTAGAATGAACACTAGTCTCTTAAAGGATGAGGACCTGAAATGTGCCCTATGTCTGGTCAAAATGTTTAATAAATATGGTAATCCCCAAATGTCCAACATAGATAGATGGAATCAGAATATTAAAACCTGGACCTCACTCTATCAAGCTGTGGGTGAAAAGAAGGCGAAAGATGCCAGAGCCTCTGAGTTACAACTGCGCAATGCGCTCCAAATGGCTGAACTGGAACTCCAAGGGGACCCTGGGAATATATCACTCACCAACCAACTTGTTAGGGTCAAGACTGATCTCAGAAGACTGCAGAATTAGAAAATCAAAGGATGGAGAACTAGGGCTAAATTGAATTGGTTAGATACTGGAGATCGAGGATCTAAATTCTTCTTTCATATTCTTAAAATGAAATAAGCCAGAGAAAAAATTGACACTATCTGGGATCAGAATAAGAACCTATCTGAACCAACTGAAATTCTTGAATGTTTTGCCCAGTTCTACAAGAATCTATTCTCTATTGAACCAAGTAGGGAGGAACAGGAAAATGCCAGAAAGATTATTATGTCCTTAGTCCCTAAACTTATTGACAAGGAGGATAGTAAGATACTTGAAATGGATATAACAAAAGAAGAAATCAGGGGTGCTATCTTGGCCCTTAGCAATGATAAATCCCCTGGCCCTGATGGGTTTCCAGTAGAGTTTTATAAAAAAAAACATTGGATGGATTATTGATGATCTACACTCCCTATATACTGAGGCGATAAACAATGGCTCCTTAGGCAAGAATATTAACCAAGGTCTAATAAATCTCATTCCCGAGGAAGGAGACAAAACCCTACTTAAAAATTAGAGACCTATTACACTGTTGAATGTGTCTTGCAAAATTTTAGCTAAGTTGGTTGCATGCAGATTGGAAAAAATCTTGCCTAAGATTGTCAGCACTACTCAAACAGGGTTTGTTATAGGACGATATATATTGGAAAATTTAGTTACATGTTGGGAGTCCTTGCACTAGGTGAAGGAATCAGGGCAGAGTGGAGCCATGTTGCTCATAGATTTTGAGAAAGCTTATGACAGGATAAAATGGGACTATATCATTCAGATGCTTCAATCATTAGGCTTCCCCCCTGGATTTGTAATATGGTCATAACTTTACTATGTGATGCCAATGCTGTTGTTGAAGTCAATGTATTAAGGTCCTCCAATTTTGTACTCACTAGATCCATTAGACAGGGGTGCCCCTTAGCTCCTGCCCTCTTTGTTCTATCTGTTGATGCAATGTTCTACCTACTTAAGGATTCCTCTTCTACTCCCCCTGTTAGGGGTATTACATTACCTAACAAGGAGGAAATTTATAATGTCCAATTTGCTGACAATATTGCACTACTAATTAAGCTTGAGCAAGAGAACCTTGCTGCCCTGATGAAAAATATTGATATCTTTTGTCTAGCATCTGGTAGCAAAATTGCTTTACACAAATCCAATCTTCTTGGTTGGGATGACAACCCTCTAGGCTGGCTTACAAAATTCTCTCTCAATTGGGTGGGCCCAACACACATTGTAAAATATCTAGGTATTCCCTTCTCTGTCCTCCCAAATCTAAAAGAAATGTGGGAATGGGTAAGGAACAAGATTGACAAGAAACTCTCCAAGTGGAATAAGAATTTTCTCTCCTTGGATGGAAGATTCCAGGTGTGTCAAAAAATACTGGCCTCATATAATATCTATTTCTCATTAGCCTGGCTATTTAAGAACTACCAATTTAACCATGTCCAAAAGCAAATTAGGGAATTCCTATGGTCAGATGGCAAGGGTTCTAAGAAACAACATGCAGTCAAGTGGGAGTGGTGCACTATGAATAAGCTATTTGGTGGGATGGGGTTGAAAGACCTAAAGTTACAAGGCATTGATCTTGCTTCCAAGTGGATCCTTGAGGCCATGGAAGGTAATGAGCCATGGAAAGTGCTTATAAGGAATGATATTTTATGCTCAATTCTTAAGAAAGCTAAGAAATGGAAGGACCTCCCACTACTTGATAGTCTTATGGGGCAGTTTGAGGTAGCTCCGACTGGGTCTTATATCTTCAAGTCCTTATGGAAGGCCTGGGAACATGTGAGACACTTGGTGAATATCAAAGTTGATGGCACTATACAGAGGAATATTGCTGATGACAAATCAATATGGTGGAATTTATTTCATAATGGGAAATTGTTGGCCACTCTCCAAGGCTGTTCTGCATTGAAATGGCATAATAGGGGTATTAAACACTTTGAACAACTGCTTACAAATAACCAACTTAGATTGTGGGAGGAGCTGCAACTCACCTTCTCTATCCCAGAATCCTAGAGCAGGACGTATAACATACTTAGAATGGCATTATCCTTTGCTCTCCCCCCCTCACGCCTCCCTCCCTCCCCCCCTCCCCACCATGACTGCACTTTGTTGGATTGATGGCACACCTCTCGCCTCCCTTAAAGCCAAATGCATATATTCTACACTCATTGAGGCTGATACCATTTTTTTGCACCTTAACAAATGATGGGACCTAAACTGGGAACCAAAGACCTGAAAAGATTATCTGAGTAGGTTTTGGACGACCCATAATGAACCAAAAAAATAATTCTTTGGTTGGCACCTACTGCTAAATAAACTCCCCATAAAAAATAAGGAAGGTGCTTTATTAAGTTGTAGCATATGCAGAGTACCTGAATCTGTGAAACATATCTTCTTTGAATGCCATTTTGCTAAAGAAATATGGAGACTATTTGGTTTTAACTTAGAATCTGTTTCTCTTGATTACATAGATTTTATTCTAGGCTATATCAAGGGTTGTAGGAGAATTGCAAATATCTTTTGGTCTTGTTTTTCTTTGGAAGTTCTTTGGCTCATATGGAAGTATCGCAATGATGATATCTTTAATAGCAATACCAAGCACCTCACTGGGTCTCTTAGAAGACTCATTGATCATTCTATTTCCATGCAGGTCACTGTTGTGCTTAAACTCGACTCGGACAAGTTCGACAGGTGGATCAAGGAGGGGGCTACTACGGTATACATCTGGGAACTATCACGTGGATTCACTTGGGAGAGGGATGAACCAGGTAAAGCATCTTTTGAACAAGCTTTGATGGCCTTCATGAGGCAATTGGAGCATAGACAGATGCATATGGAGATCATTCAGGAGGAGGCTAACCTGATCAGTGAGCGCACATCGCATCCTCATAAGAAAGATATACTTGATGGTCAGGTGGAAGTGTGGCAGGAAGGAAGCATGGGCTGGTTGGCATGGCTCCCCCCACTGGGAACCAACAGCTCTCTAGATGCTAAAATCTTAATTCCCTAGCTAATGCTTAGTATGTTTTAATGTTAATTTTATCTACAAGTATGTATATCAACTATAATCATCCCTGATATAGTGGAGGTGCCCGTTAACTGTGTATTTTGTATATGCACCCTCTATTGGTGCCCCGACTACTACTGAACTCAGTCTTTTTGCTGATGCTATGTAATTTTTTTTTTATATCTAATCCAAATTAACTAATTCATAAATATGAGCAATAAATTCATAAATCATATTTATTAATTTTCATATTTATCATCCTCCAAAATTAAGATAATTAATCAATTTTATTTATAAATTCATCTTTATTTCTTGCTTTTCTTAATTTTTTTATTCTTCTGTTTTATCCTCTTATATGGAGATATTTAATAATTTTTTATTATTAAATCTTCTCATAAAATCCTCCTAATTTTCAAATTTGGAAACTAATATCTTTCCTTGATTTAAAAAAATCAATCTTTTTGGCAATATCTCATTAATCTTAATTTTAAATTCAAAAATGGGGTATGCATCTTCAAAAATCTGCTTTTTTTGTGAAAGGATATTTTATTTATTTTTAATTCTTCTATTTATCTTTTCGAATGAATATAATTAATAATTTTTAATTATTAAAATCAATCTTGATATTTTCAACATGCTAATTTGGTATTTATGACAAGATAATTAAAGATTTTATTATTTATTCTCATAATATCTTCCCATTTGCTTTATTCTATCTTCTCCTTCCCCGAATGGCAGCTCTGTTGTGCACTCAATCATGTCCGTCCATCTAACCAAAAATCTTTTCAATCTTAGCCATCCAATCAATCCCCAATTTTTCTATAAATTGAGCCCTTTTCTCATTGATTTTCAACCACATCTCGAATATCCTCACACTGTCAATTTCACTATCAATTATCCTGCTTTTTGCTCACTTTTTCACTTGTAGGTGAGATCCACAACATATTTGGAGGAAAAAAAGAAACAATGGAGGTCAATGGAGGCAAGATCTGCACTTTGGTTTGCATTATCTTTTGATTTTATGCTTTTATTCTTTTATTGAATGTGATAGGATCTATTTTCATTGCAATTTAGGTTTGTGGTTACCTAATTTAGGATTTGAGCTTTATCCCAAATTCCTAGTCACAGGGGGAAATAGGGAGATAAAGATAAACAAGACAAGAGCGAGAAATAAATAAGGTAACATAGACAAGTAAAATAGAGAGGGAGAGAGATAGATGGGGAAGATAGAGAGATAGAGATAAAGATAGAGATGGAGAAACATAGAGAGTTTTATATGAGTGAGAGGGATGTATGGAGAGAGATAATAGAGAGGGAGATATATATATTAATAGATAGAGAGGAACAAAGAGTAATATAGAGGAGATAATATACATCTATAGCCTCTTTTTGAAAAAGAGATGGGTTTCCAGAGTTGAAGGTTTTTTCAATAGTTGAATTTCCCTGGAAGAGGTTGAGGATTGCAAAAGGGATAATCACTTCCATGGAGACTATCGCAAAAGGTTTGGGAGGATCAAAAACTTTGACCTGGTTACACTGATAGATGGAATAGGCGGTAGGAAAAATTGAAGTGGAAATGAACTCCACCAAGCAACTGGGGATATGTAGAAGTGCAGACAAACATAAATGAGGGTTTCAATAGGATCGCAAAGAAATTATGGTGCCCAAAAAAAACAAAACTCCGCGATGGAAACCCAAAAAAGTATTCAGGTAGATGCACATAAAAGTGTGTCGATTAATATAGAGGACAAAGATTGGAAGGATGTTGTTAGAGCGTTGAAAGAACGTGGCCTTTTTATCAAATGGGCAGGGCAATGGTCAATGTTTCCCAAAGTTAGAAGATGGTGCGAGGTGTAACACCTCACCAAGGAACCTCAAAGGATCTAACCTAACTATCTCAACTAAGATGTGAAATATATATATTTAAAAAACAAACATCTTAATGTACAATTCAATACAAAGCTCTATTAAAGATAATATTATGAACTCAAAAGCACATGTAGAAAGAAATAACACCTAGCCATCCTCTAACGTTCCTTAACGATGGTATTTAACAACCCATAAAAACATGAAGGAACCTTTATCTAACATGATTACTAATTTAATCATTCATTAATAAATGAGCATTAAGGAGAAAGCTAACATAAACTAAAAGATTCATTTCCATTGAATTTTCACTAAAATAAGAATCTAATTGCATTCATTTGACCTTTAAGACTAGATGCATTTTAGGACCCAAAACCAAATGTTCCTACAATTCTTTAGAATGATAAATTACTAACATATACTTAATCCAACCTACACAATAAAATCATTACAACTTCTATCATGAATCATACAAGATCAATTCACTTAAATTACAACATAATTACATCATTGTTTACATCATCCGCCTTTCAGACGTATCCAAAATCACAATTACATTTTATATCCATAGAGCATAGCAACAACGTAAAGAATATATGAACCTACCTTTGATCTACAAAGCAACTATATCCAAGAGAAGCAACTTGAATAAGAAGCAAACCAATCCATGCACGAACAAGTCCAAAATACCCGATGGAAGAAGGCAACTACCACCCAACCATATGGAACCCAAAGGCCCACCCCTTGCGCTAGGAGATAGACACATGGCCCACATTCACACAAGTAAGGGTTAAAATAATACAAGGTCACTACCTACCTCCACATGACAAGGACAAACAAACAAGGAACACTGAGATGAACCACATAACAAGGACAACTCCAAAGGGCTTACAAATACAACACAAGAGTAGGACACTAGTGCTCATAAAGGGAAAGTGTCATCACATAGCTTAGTTATGGGTTATCCCGGTGGTCTCCATAGACCCCGACCCTCATCCTAGGTTATCCTAGTAGTCTCTCTTGACCCGACCCCCATACAAGACTCATGTGGAACCGACATAGCTTTCTCGAGGACAAGACAATTGATATTACCATTCCAGGCCTTCCCATCTCATCTCGAGCCTAAACAAGAACTCAAGTCATGAGTGGGGCATTACCATTATCTTGATTAATTTGGAATGCTACCCAAACCCCTAGGTGCATTAATTAAGGTTATCACTTGTCAGAACAACTCTCCCAATGGGTTGTCCTGGCAATCACTTAGGATCCTGACCCCCATGGAAAGTCACTCTCCCTTATGACACTATGCCTACTTAACCCAATTCAAAGCATAAGATGGAAGATGGAACATCATCAAATGAACAACATAATATAATTTCAATAAGTCTCATAAAAAATATCTAAAACATTATTACATCCATAAAGCATTAAATAAAGTCCAATTAACACTAATAAAGAAACAATCGAATTGATATTGATTATTATCAAATTATATATAAGATTTCAATTAAATGAATATAAACATAGAATTAAATTCCATTATTAAATGTTGTTTAACTTAATTACATTAATCTAACTGTATTACCAATATATACAAGAATTATTAATTACTTAATAATAACCTGATATTATTTTAATCAACTCTCGTTCTAAACAGGTTAATCAAAACTACTTTACAAAATGACTTACAGATAAAATCACGTTTCAATAAATTTTCACTTAACATATAAATAAAATAACGAACTTAACTAGAACACTCAACATATATATATATATATATATATATATATATATATATATATATATATATATATATATATATATATATATATATATATATATATATATATATATATATATATATATATATATATATATATATATATATATATATATATATATATATATATATAGACACACATACATACATGCATATCTATATACATGTGTGTGTGTGTGCATATATATACATATATGTATGTATGTTTGTATACATACATACATACATACATACATACATACATACATATATGTATGTATGCACGCGCACACACACACACACACACACACACACACACACACACACACACACACACACACACACACACACACACACACACACACACACACACACACACACACACACACACACACACACATATACACACATGTATAAGTCTAAACCTTTGGGGTTGGTTTTTGGAATAGGAATGCTATAGACTTACATAGATATTAAGTGGCATTCATTAATGTTCAATATTACATAGGTTATTTGTTGAAAACTTAGATATTGATTATTTTTTATATTTGAGGCAATGTTAATAAAGAATGGTAATAATTATAAAAGTGTTGGCAATTTGGAAGAATTGATTATTTGTTGCATTGATGTTTTGTCATTGATGGCAACACCGACCGTTTTGGTTGTTTATCGGTTTCTAGTTGGTTTCGGTAGAGTGGTTAGATTACGATATTGATCTAGTATAATCCAGTATGCTTTGGTTGGTGGAATTGGTTTGGATTGGTTATTGATGTGTTTTGATGCATATCACATTCAATTGGTATTGACTTGATGATCAGATGCTATCTCATGTTCTAGTAAGGGTTTCACTGAAAGAGCTTTATTGAAGATCTTTGATGTAATGCATAAGTGGTGTTGGTGCAGCTTCTAGAAGGGATTCAGGATGCTGATGGTGATTGTGTTCGTGCCTCGGCTGATTGGTGTCATTGTTTTGGTGTGTGTGGATCTAATTTAGGTTTGGTGTTATCTAGGTTATGGATCCGTTTTCATGTAACATGTTAGTGGATCCTCCGATGCGCTTCCGGGATGTTTTATTGATTGGATGATGTTTGTTTGGCCTTAGGCTGACATGTGTTATGATTTTATTTCATGATTATGTAATGGATCTATTGAATTATCATTTGGGTGGCCGACCTAATTGGTTAGGACCCGAGTTGGTATAAATATATGTAAGATCTCATTGTAGAACATATGTATGAATAGGAAAGGAGCAAATAATGTAATAATCATTTATGCAGAGGATTTGGTCAATCATAGGTGATCAAGTAGGGTTTATGTAAGAGGTTTTAGACCTCCGATATTGAGCTTAACCAGAACTATAATTTGGCATGTTTGATGCTATCATAGGCAGTTCTTCTTTCTAGATTGTTGTCTGAATATCTTGAGGTGGTTAACCTCTTTTGTAGTCAGTGATACTCCATTGTGATGAGAAGTACGATCTAGGCAGTGTGCCTTCCTGGATGTGCAGGCCCCTTGTTGTAATATTTATTCATCTGATCAATGGATAGATATTGTGGGTCTCCAATCCCACCGTGGTTTTTCCTCCTTGATGTTTTCCACGTATAAATCTATGGTGTTATGGTGTTCATCTTTGTGGCTTCACTGTTGCTTATTGTTAAATGCTTTAATGTTTACCGATTGTTGAGTTTTTGTATTAATAAGGGTAAATTTCTCTATTCTAGTAGAACACTAATTCACCCCCCCTCTCAGTGTTCTTGGATTCCAACAAGAAGGTTATTTGATTAAAGAGAACAATAATTTATGATTTATGATATCAATATTTGAATATTCTATATTATCCATTGATAATAATAGAGTAATGATTAATTACTTATCAATATAAAATGTTGACTTGTTATTAATGAAAAATCATGAGATTTTTATCTTATTAAAATGTTGAGGATAAAAGAAAGTGGAATAAGATTGATGTAGTGGTTCAGATCTAGAAATAGAGTTAATTTTGTGTTGAAGATTCCTTATTCTGAAGTTATAAAAATCTATATTACCTCCTTAAGGAATTATATAACACTTACCATCTTAGACATAGGGTAGTGGCTCATCTTTATGAATACCATAAGATAAGGTCATGACCTAGAGGATTATCTTGGTTAAAAAATCATGTAAGTTTATTTGAAGGGTTTAATGACTTCAAGAGTAGAGACCATTAATGGATCATTATATATAAATCTACTTAAGTATTGATAAGATGTGAGTTATCATCATCACCTTATAATAGACTCTTAAATGTTGTCACGTGTATATCATTATAAATTAACTATGTATGAAGTTGTATTCAATATTGATTGGTGATACGTGTTTAGGCATAGGCCAATGCATTGGTATGCCCATATGTTCTCCTACCTGCTCTTATTACCCAGGAAGATTCTATGTGCTTATGTATGCGTGGAGGCATTCTTGTGTTTTCTCTATGTATGAGGTGCAATTGTGTTATATTAATGAAATACTTGTGAATGGAAAGAAACTCAATTAGATGAATAAATGTCATATTTTGGAAAGGGTGATGCTTCTATTTACTTATGTATGTTAAAGCATAGATTGTATCTTCATGATAGCATTACATTAGAATTCAATGTAGATATGTTATATTACACCGAATTCCATTAATTTTATTAGATTCACATTTTTAGTCTACCTTGTGTTGGGTTGGGTATCTTTTGTATCATGAAAGATTCTAGGGAGGTGTAAATACTTCGTGGTAGGGTGGATATGCGCTCTGACAATGTTCTCTCCATGTTAGACAGATGTTGGGAGCTCTTGTCAAGATGCTCTTCATGATTTTTTTCTTTATGTATTTATTATAATTGACCTTGTGGTCTATTTTAAAGGAACATGCTTCCTTGTGATAAAACTTGGTATAGGTTGTGTATTAAATCTTTATGTTGAACTGTAATTTTAAGTCTCCAATCTTTTATATTTGGACATGTGAAATATTTAATGCTTTATTTTTATTTTTTCTATGAATTATGTGAATTATGTGAATTATGTTGTTTGAAATTACGGAGATCCTTACATTTGTTATCAGAGCTAGGTTCAACACAAGGGCCTTGAGTTTGCTATGCTTATTTGCGATATTTAATCGTAAAATCCTCTAGCTGATTTGTACTTAGTGCATTTGTGCATAAGAACTTATATATGTATTTAAGTAGAAGTTGAACTAGTGTGGATCAACTTGAGTAGTGAGAGAGAGAGCCTCCTACATGTTTTATACTTATTAGGGAATGACATATTCCCTTGTTCGACTTGATTTGAGTTGAGTGTTTATTGAATTGACCTTAGGTGAGCATTGTGTGATATATTGCATGTTTGAAATTAATGCGCTCATAACTGAATGACATGTGAATTATCATAATTAATCATTGGGGAAATGACTATTGCCCTAGATTGCATTGTTCATTGAATTCACGTGAGAGCTTGTGTGGCTAGTGTCATGTAGCTTTACAAGGAAGTTTATGTGGGTCAATTGTATTTGGTATATATAACATCTATAACAATAGTTTGGTGTTGGCCCTATTTTTCCTAATGTGAAAATGGGTGTTAAAGGAAATTTTGCATTATGTGTATATTGTAGTTGTGGTTCATGGCTTGGAGTTGACCCTACCTTACATAGTGGGTGTAATTGAGTTCACACTATAGTCTTATATGATGATGGTATCATGATTGAGGTGACCTAGTGCCTCTATTGTGTTATTTTTGTTTAGTAAGCAAATACCATCGTATAGAGCTTTTTGATAGTGAATCATGGTGTAGACGAATGCATGATATTGGGTGGACAGTCTCTACATAGTTGAAACTATGTGTTTCTTGAATAAAATAACATATTAAGTGATATTGTATGCCTTACTTAGCATTTTTCAAGCATAATTAATAAAAGTTGTCCTATATGTCATGTCCTCATATTCATAACATCCTAGTGAATGGAACACTCTAAGTGAGTTTGATCCTTGTGTTAAGTGTATGTCATGTGTGAGTTTTATTTTTGCACAATAATTGATTGTATTGCATTGATATTAAATATGTTTGCAAGCTAAACGAGTGTATAGTTGCATGTAATGGTGTTTGAATTGTTGTATATCATGGAAGTCATAGATGACTTATCTATATGGTGGATTTGGGTATGTTCTCTAATGCATGTGAGGGGTTGTATTCTCAGGTGTCATGCATATTTTTACTTCCTCAATGTGACTAAGATTTATTCACTCAATGATGTGGAAGTGTATTAGTTTGATGATTTATTTTGATTGTTGATGAAATCATCCTCGTGTTGTAAGGAATAGCATTGCATTTTTTAATTTTCAAATGACCGGTAAAGTCACCAAACTCTTCCATCTATCTTTTCTTTGTGACCCTTGTTACACTCGATTTAATGTTGAAATTGCATGCATTTTTATGTTTGATAATGCTCCCTCTTGAATTTTTCTTTTAGATTTCATGGTGGCTATTCCAAATGTTTGATATCCTTGGTCCTATGTTAAGTGTTATCCTCTATCATGTTTGAGATGAACATTGATAGTTCAAGTACAATGAAGTAGACATAAGAGAACATACTTGTGATTTCCTCGATTCAATTTTTTGATACACATATTTCTTAAAAACTAGCATTATTAACAATACAAAACATGATGGATAAATATCCAAATTGATAATGAACATTTATATTGTGAAAACAATTGTGAAGATCTCATTATTGAAATGAAAGAACAAGGCATATATAAAAAATTATACATTAAATAATCATGATATTTTCAATGCATGATTTAACATGCATGAGGCATTTGCATAAAAATTACACAAGAAAAAGAATGCATTATTGCATGGAAAGGAAAATAGAATGGCATATCATGTGATGTGCATGTGTTGCTATATCTTTACCTGCTATGCATGTGATTGGGAAAGATTACCTTCTGGGGAGGGTGCCAAATATGGACTACAGAGAATGTGATCCTCTTTTTGGGATCATGGTTATATTTTAAAGTGCTTTGGCCAAAGTCAGGAGTTCATTGAAAAAGATGAACATAGCCTAGCAAAAATTATTGATAATAATTCTCTGCCATATCCTGATTATTAGGCATTGCATATTCATGGTAAGAATTGCATGCGAGTAAATTAGGCTTGCACTGAGATACCCTCCTACTTTTTTCTTCCAAGTTGCAAGGAATTGAAGGGTCGGGTATTCGTCGAGTAGGAAGAATCCCGAGGAAGTGTAATGCTTCATGATTGGGTGGAAAAGTACCCCAACCATGTTCTTGTCTTGGTACCATTTATAAATATTTTTTATGAAATTGTATTTCATAATTTTTTGGATGAGATTGTGTGGCATGAGAGCCAAGATAAATTATTGTATTTACATATATGTGCTTGTACTTGGATCTAGCACAAATTACATGAAAAATGTAAATTTATCATTTATATGCATACAAATATCATTTCATTTTTTCAATTGTGTAAAATTTATTATGAAAATAATTGGGGAAAAAGTGAGACCCTTGATGATGTGCATAATCATGAGTTGATATAGATATCTTATGATGTTGGCATTGAATGAAGTGTGTTCATGTCTTGAACTCAATATATTAATGTTATGAGTCGCATTTAAATTTCTACAAGAATACGATATCAGTATTGAGGATTTTGTGCTATAAGCATGATGTGATGAGTGAGGAATGATGTTATAATCTATGTTATGCTAGAACCTATGTTATGAGTATAGTGATGTTAGAACCTATGTTATGTTTGATGTTCATGATTCGTTAGAATATTGATATGCATGCATTATGATGGTTATTGTGGACTAACCCTTGTGTGATGCTTTATTTTACATGATTATTGAAGCTTTATTTTGCATGATTATTGAATTGTTAGTCATAAGCTATGTGTTCAGTGATTCTTTTTAGGGTGAGAGGGACGACGTCGCATTTCTCACTTGTGAGAGCCATACGATGTTGTGATTCTTTCTCACTAGGTGTGTTGGTATATTTATGGATATAGATATGTGGTTTCATGTAGGATGTAGGTACATGGCATCGACTCCACCTAGCTTCACAGGTCTGAGCATGCCTCTATCCCAATGGCAGTTGTTGGAGATGGTTGTATGGCCCTTACCCCATCCAAAAACCCATACCCTAGTTGGTCACATTCATGTTAGGAATTATGTGTGGTTCTGCATTCAAGTGTATCTTGGTTGCGATCAAATAAATTAATTATCCTATGTTCTTTATTTGTCCTATTAATGTATTTTGGGATTGTGTTATTTATTTATTTTATCGATAATATTTGTGATTTTATTAAATAAAGTTAAAACAATACATCTTCATCCACAAATTTACTATCAAACCACTTCCCAAAAAAACCACTCACAAAAACTCCAAACCACCCATCAACAAAAAGAAATTCACAAACCAGTAACCTGCTCAAACCCCACACCCCACTACTATGAGTAAAAAAAATGTCCATATACATCATGCCATACTAAATTTGGCATATATTGTTCAAACAGAACTTCTAACAGAAAGTTAAGATTTTTAAATAAAATTTAACAACAACAAAAAGGAAATTGGCACCAAGAGGTACCCTGGCCCACAAAATCTTCATCTCTCTTTCTTCACTGCTTCTGTAGTCGAGGCACTCGAAACACTACCCACCCTGTTCTCTCCACTAGTCAGTCCAATTGCCTGCGACTCATTTTGCGTGGCCATTTTCATAGATAAACACCTGGTTATCGGTCTCTTCCTTCATTCCTCATCCACCACCCTAGCTTCCTCCCTCACCTGCCTCATGATCTCCTCCAATTCCATGATTTTAACATACATTTTCAGGCCCTCCCACCCTCTCCTCACATCCCCAGGAAATCTAGCTTTAACTTCTTCTCGGTGTCGCAGTAAAGGAAACTGCATATGCCTGCCTCTAAGTTTTGCATGCTCCTCTGGGATGCCTTTTGAAATATTAAAGCCCCATCCCGAGACCGCCCACTCCAACAAAGAATCCAAATTAAGCAAGTAATCTTTCGACACTATCACCATCATCACACTTCTGACCTCTGCACAGGAATAACCAAATTCAAGCCCCCATGCCAGAATTAAAGAGTAGATATCCACCCTTTTTCTGTATCTGTGACCAATGACTCCCACCTCCTCACCAAGGACCAGTTAAACAACCCTCAAGAACATTAGATCCCTTGCAAGAAACATATTTTGCAGCCATTTTTCAGGAATCGGATACCAAAAGGCAGGCATGAGTTTAGTCATTTTGAGTGTGAAATTGGCTTCCATTTTGAGCATCACACAAAACTGCTCATCTCTACAAAGAAACCACTTTCACCACCACCAAATTCACTCATCTGCCACAATGAAGGAGCACAAATTCTCATTCTAACTATTAATGAGGCTCTCCCAACTTCTCCCATCGTTGCAGAGGAATTCGATATTAATTGCCTATAATGCTCGAGCCAGCCTAGGCACACGAATAGAGGAAAAATTGTTAAATCCTTCTGGAACGAGTATACTTAAATCTTTCTAGAATGTGTTTCATCCAAATTTCCTGGGTATAATTCATATACGCTGCAACATATTCAGCCTCAACAGTGGATTGTGATATACAACTCTGCTTCTTGTTGCTCCATGATACAAGTCTTCCTCTAAGAAAGAATGCACCACCGGTTGTGCTCTTCCTATCATCAACATTACCTGCCCAGTCTGCATCTATATAAGCCTTCAAATCAAAGTTATCTGCATATGAATACCATAATCCATAGTCACTAGTACCTTTCAAATATTTGAATATTCTTTTGGTTGCTATCAAGTGTGTTTCCTTTGGATTCTTCTGAAATCTAGAAACTAAACCAAATGCACGAGCAATATCCGATTTGTTGTGAACAACATAATGTAGTTTCCCTATTATTGATTTGTACTCCTTTTCATCAATAGATGTGGCTTCATCCTCCTTAGATAGTTTACAACCTATAACCATTGGTGTTCCAACTGGTTTACAATCACTCATTCCAAATGTCTTCAATACCTCTTTCACATACTTAGACTGTGCGATAAAAATACCACTCTTCATCTACTGAATTTGCAAACCTATGAAGAATTTTATCTCTCCTACTAGAGACATTTCAAATTCACTTTTCATCTCATTTGCAAAGTCACCACTCATGTCATCATTTCCTCCAACTATGATATCATCCACAAACACTTCACTAACCAATATCTTATCTCCTTCAGATTTGAGATATATATTATTGTCTTCACTGGTTCTCTGAAAACCTATCTTCATCATGTGTAAATGTGGCCTTTCATAACATGCTCTTGGTGCTTGCTTCAAACCATATAGTGTCTTGTGCAGTTTACACACCATATCCTTTGCATCAGTCAAAGCATAACCATCTAGCTGCTTAATGTATACTTCTTCTTCCAGTATTCCATTTAGAAATGACAACTTCACATCCATTTGATATACTTTGAATCCCTTATATGCTGCAAATGCAAGTAGAGTCCTAACACCTTCCAATCTAGCAATTTGTTGCAAATGTCTCACCATAAACTTCTCCTTCTTCTTGTGCAGCTTTGCATACTAATCTATCTTTGTTTCTTACCACTACTCCATCTTCATTCAGTTTATTCCTGAATACCCATTTAGTACCTATCACATTTTTATTCACCAGTATGGGTACTAGGGTTCATGTATTGTTCTTCTCAATCTAGTCAAGCTCCTCCTCCATAGCTTTAATCCAGTGATTATCTCCAAATGCTTCCTTAGCAGTTCTAGGCTCAATAGTGGAGATCATGCAATAATTCTCTCTAATTCTTCTTCTGGTTAACACTCCAGCATCTTTATCTCCAATAATCTAGTCAAGATTATGATTGAGTCTCACATACCTTGGAATAACATGATCATTATCTTTAGGTTCTTCTTCCTCACTTTCATCATCTTCTTCCGAGTCTACCTATTTCAGTTGAACTAGTACTACAACATTTACTTCATCAACTTCTGGTTTTATCGGTTCTGGTTCCAAAATTAGAATGCAAGGTTCATCTTCCTTCTTTTCCTTACTGGTTTCTCCTGAAACTTCGGGATACTCATCTACTCAAACATCAACACTTTCAATGATTCTTTGTGTCTGATTGTTGTAACATGTGTAGGCCTTACTCTTGGTGGAGTAACCAAGAAATATGCCTTCATCACTTTTAGCCTCAAACTTACTAACATAGTCACCTCTCTTGATAAAAAAATTACTGCCAAAAATCTTAAAATAACTGACATTAGGTGATCTACCATACCAGTATTCACAAGGAGTTTTATCCTTACCTCTCTTTACTAATATCCAGTTCATAGTTTAGACAGTTGTGATAACAACTTCTCTCCAGAAAGTTTTAGCTACTCCTCGTATAAGCATTGTTATAGCAGCTTTAACAACTAACCATTTGTTTCTCTCTACGATACCATTCTGCTGTGGTGTCCTTGGTGCAAAAGGTGCCTCTTAATTCTATTGTCTTCACAATATCTAGTGAATTCCTCTGAAGTAAATTCACCACCTTGATCAGTCCTCAGACACTTTATCTTCTTACCACTTTCCTTTTTAGCTAAGGCCCTGAATGCCTTGAACTTAATAAAGGCTTATGTTTTGTCCATGAAGAATGTGACCCACATCATTCTTGAGTAATCATCAATGAAGATCATAAAATATCTATCACCTTGAATACTTTTAGTCCTTATTGGTCCACATAGGTTTGTATGAACCAAATCTAACAAATGTTCTACTGCAAAAGATTTGCTCTTAAAGGTTGAGGATGTCATCTTTCCTAACTGACATTCCTTACACAGAGCATTCATCGGTTTGTCTAACTGAGGCAAACCTCTTACTGACCTTAACAATGTTATCAAAATTTATATGATAAAATCTCCAATGCCAAAGCCAACTATCATCTACTTTAGCAATTAAACAGTTATTGATTTTAGGATTCAGGTAAAACAGGTTACCTTTTGTCTGCTCGCCGGTTGCAATCAGTTCACCTTTTCTCCCATAGATTTTGCACATTCCACTCTTGAATTACAATGGATAACCTTTGTCATTGAGTTGAGCTACACTTAAAAGATTATGCTTTAATCCTTCAACCCAGTAAACATAATTTGCACTGCTATTTCCATTAAGAGAAATAGTTCCCTTTCCTTTTACCATGCAGGGTGAGTCATTTCCAAATCTCACAACTCCTCCATCAAATTCCTTCAAGGTAAGAAATTTACTCTGATCACCAGTCATGTGGTGTGAGCAACCACTATCTATGATCCAATCATCAAAACTATCCATGCGAGAAATTAATGCCTTATGATTAGATGGCTCCTCTTTAATGACAACAAAGACAATGTCTTCATTAGCATCTCCCTCAGATTCCTCATCAGTGATACCACCATCAACTGCAATGAGATAATCCCTTTTGCCTTTTCCTTTGTACTTTTTGTACTTCTCATGCTTATGCTCATTGTCGCCATTAGGACAGTTAGCTGCAATGTGTCCAATCTTGTTACATGCAAAACATTTCAAAGATAATTTACCTTTATACTTACCAGTACCTCTGGGTAACCGCTTGGCCAACAATGGTTCAAGCTCGATCAGACTGTCTTCATCATCAACTTCTCTGCTGGATCTAGACTCATAATTGACATCTCTACTTTTCTTCATAGATGGGTTAGAAACTGAAGCTCTAAATGTAGATTCAGATTTTTGAGCACGACCATCATAACCATTTAATTCAAATGCAGTAAGCTTACCAATGATGGATTCAAGAGTTACCTTAGTTTTATCAATAGACTTTGGCTCCTGAATGGCTGCAACTCAGATAGCATAGACCGGTAGAAGGGTTCTCAACACCTTACTAACCACTATGGCATCCTCCACTTTACCACCAACACTCTTGATCTCACCAACTATCTCTTTGATCCTCTAACCATACTGTTGTATATTCTCTCCTTCAGCCATCCGTATGTCATCAAATTTACCTCTTAGACTGTCTTCTTTGGAAATCTTCACATGCTTATCACTGCTATAGATTTCCTCAAGTTTCTTTCGCACCTCATAAGCAGTCTCCAGACCATGGACATCAACATACTTTGAATTAGACAAAGAACTGATAATGACCTCCAATGATTGATTATTTTCTTGTTTCTCTTTCTTTTGATCATCAGACATAGTTCCACTAGGTGCAACATATTGAGTAACAACATGTTCTGAGTATTGACTTCCTAGACTCTTGATATATATTTTCATTCTATCACTCCATATTCTGTAGTTTTCCCTATTAAATTTTGGACCTTCTTTCTTCATCGCGTTCTTCTAGATCTTTACCTCAAGCTGTTAGGCTTAGACACTAGAGGCCCTGAAGTTCTCTGATACCAATTGATGGTATGATGGATCAATAAGGATCTGGACAACTACTGAGAGGGGGGGGGTGAATCAGTAGATACAAAACTGACTAAACTTTCACCAAAATCAAAAACAACCTCTCAAGTAAAACTCGGAACTAACTGGTTCAAACACTGAACTACAAATAACAATATCATAGTCAAGTATATCGGTTGACTGTCATAACAAAATAACAGTAAAAAAACTCTCAAACTCTCAAACCATTTGACCAAAACATTCAAATACTTTACTGACAAAAGTAAAAGCATATTTCAGATTGCTGTCGGTCATCATATCATATTTAAGTGGATTTAGCAATTAAGCAAATTAACCATAGTAAACATAACCACAAAAATATTCACCACTTGACACAATGATTTTAATGTGGAAACCCAAATGGGAAAAACCACAAGTATTCTGAACTCTTCTGAAGTTCACCCTATTAGGAGCCAAGCTCATTAAAGCTTTACAATAAGTCATGTTAAGAACAGATACTGTTAGGGACCACTCGATTAAGGGATTGACTACAATGCTCTATTAGAAGCAATACCCTATTAGGAGTAACCTCGATAGAGGATTTGAAATCCAAGCTAATGGATCACCTAGTTAGAGGATTTAGATAGCACTAAGCTTGTTAGAGCCTACCTAGTTAAGGGATTTGACTATTGTAATTGTTAGAGAACAACAGGGGTTTGCTGATATGGTAAATAGCACTACTCTTCTTGATCAGATCCTTTCATGCTCCTATCTGCCTTTACACATAGTACAAATACATCTCCTGGTTCGACAACCAATCACTCTTACATTGAACCAAATTTGCCAACACTGCAACAAAACAACTCATCGACCTTATAAGCAAAACACCAGGTCGATAACACATCACAAACCTAAGACCTCATGGAGATTACAAACAAATCAGTTCAAGTATTACCATTGGATTACATAGCAATCATTGCACATGATTCAAGACAACCTCAACTGCTCCTTGATCACTGCTTCATCGATCCCTATAACTCATCACGCGGTTTCCATTACATGTAATGTACTCGCTCATTCCCAAGATAAAACTGTTATCTCTACGCACCAAAAACCATTTGAAACTCTTCACATACAACATGCATACGTGGCGTAATCATTACCGCTCATCATTTTATCATAAACCGATACAACCGATTCACCAAGCTCCATCGGTTAGGGTTTAGCACATCAATAGGTAGGGTTTACCAATTGATCTCACTGCTTCTCAAGTAATACTTATTTCCTTCACTAGCTCACCTACCGATTGCAAAACAACATCATTACCAGTTACAATTGACATCAATGACAACATAATAGTTTATCAATGCAATCTTCATGCAAGTTCCAATAGAAGCATCCCCAAAAAGAATTGTATCATCAATAAATTATTGGTGGGTAATCGCTTCAACACTAGCAGTAATAAGTACACCTTTTCCACTTGTCCTCTCATCTTAGATGTTGAATATATCTTCTCAAACCTCAACCAATAGAATAAATAGGAAGGGAGAGAGAGGATTGCCTTGCTGCAAACCTTTAGAAGATTGAAAGAAACCTTGCAGGCTCCCATTAACTAGTACAAAAATCCACAGTCCATCAATGCATGCCTTTACCCAGTTAATCCAATGAGTGGAGAAACCAAACCTTTCTAATACTCGAAAAAGGAAATCCTGGTCCACCATATCATAATCTTTTCTAATATCCAATTTAATTAATATTCGTTGTACCTTTGCTTTTCTTATTGAGTGAATAGCTTCATGAGCTATTATGATGCCTTCCACATTTGATCTCCTCAAGATGAACCCACTTTGCTCCTCCGAAATAATATACTTTAGCAGAGGTTTCAATCTATTCATTATAACTTTTGCTATCACCTTATACAACACATTACAGAGAGAAATTGATTTGAAATCTCCAAAGGAAGTCAGTCTCTCAACTTTGGGGATCAAATCAAGAAAAGTACAGTTCACTTCTTTAGCAATCCTTGCATTAATTCTTGCCTCTTCCACCACCTGCCAAACTTCATGGCCAACCACATCACAAAATTGTTGGTAGAACAAGGTTGGAAACCGATCAGGTCTCGGTGCCTTATCCCCCATCATAAAAAAAACCGCTTGTCTCACTTCTTCAATTCATGATAGGTTTGTAAAGGATTGGATTCTGACTGTCTGAGATAACTTGAGGAATATAATTCATAAGCGCGTCTTGTTGTCGAGAATCTAAACTTTGGTCCTTTGATAGAAGTTCTGTGAAGAAATCTACCACTTCCTTATTAATATCCTCAATATTCTCTAATACTATATTTTCCCTACTCTTAATTGAAGTCACTATGTTCCAGGATCTTCTGACCTTGATTGAATTATGAAAAAACTTTATGTTTCTATCTGCTTCCTTTAACCAACCTTCTCGAGACTTTTGTTTCCATTACACCTCTTCTCTAGCCAAAATTTCATTGTATTTAGACTTGATGATATTTTCCTTGTTAAAGGTTTCCATTGGCCCATGATGATCAACTGCAAGTCTTCAAGCTCTGCTTCTATTTCATTTTTGTTAAAAAAAATATTTCCAAACTTAACCCTGTTCCATTCCTTTATCTTTCCTTTAAGAAATTGCAGTTTCTTGCAAAATTTGAATGCCCATGATCCATAAACCACAGGAGCTTCCATCCACCAAGAATTGATTAAATCTTTCAGCCCAACATCCCTTAACCATATTTTCTCAAATTTAAAAGGACAACAAATCAGAAAATTGTCTAATCATATCAAGAGTTCAATAGGAAAATGATCCGAAGCAACAATTGGTTTGACCCCTGCATAAAAAATTAGAGGCTTTGAAGCCCAATTGCCTCCAAAAAAAAACTTGTCTAATTTCTCTGCTATATGATCCCCTCCCACTCTATGATTAGACCATATAAAAGAACCTTTGTTGGTATTAATTTCTCTCAAACCATTATCAACAACAAAGTTTTGGAAACCCACTCGCGAGGCAGTAATTCCCACATTTCCTCTTTTCTTATCAGCTGAGTCCAAAATAGCATTGAAGTCTCCCCTAAGCACCACCAACTCCCGAGATAGGTTATTTAAAATCAGAGACACTTGCTTCCAAGTTTCAAGTTGCAATTTAACTCTCGCTAGCCCATAGACATTAATGAGAAAGAAATCACAGTCAATACTAAAAGAGTAGATTTTACACAATTCCCATGAATGAGCATTGATGAGTTCCTCCACTTGAATGAGAAAAGGATTCCAAATAATTCCAAGTCCGCCTAAGGATCCCATAGCACTTGCAAAAAACCCTTTCCATGATCTCTAGACTTTCATCAACCCTTCTGCCTCATCCAAGTTCATCTTGGTTTCTTTAAAGCAAACTAAATCTGGTTTCATCTGTTCAAGGCCACGCTTGATCAGACAATGATTGTTAAGGGCATTACAACCCCTGACATTCCAACTTATGAGTTTAATTTTCCTTTAGGAAGGGGACCTCCCTTCCCTACTATAAGTTTGGATTGTCTTTTAGCATTTCCAGCCATAGCAATCCGGATTTTGTTGGGCTTCATTCCTTTGGATTTCTTTTCTCCTATAACAACTTTATCTAGTTGAGAGTCAGATTGATTAATGGTCTAACTCTTAATCATGTCTTCTTCATCGAAAGCACCCCAATCCTCCTCATCTTCATCCTGTGTGGCATCTTCTCCCCCTTCATCATTCTCAATCCTAATATCATTATTTGTGCCAACACAAACCTGTTCTTGAAGTGGGTCTCTTTTTGCATGATTAACCTTCTGTGTACCTTCAATACTCGCATCCAAAATATTCATAGCAACTTTAACCTTATTGAGGGATTTCTCTACTAGATGTGTTGCCTCCAGCTAACTTACGAACTTGTCTCCATCAACCATCTCATCTATATGTCCATTCCCTGCATTTTTTACTTTATCCCTGAATTCGTTCACCTTCATGGAAGAGGAAGTTCCATTATTCAGTGACTTTGGCTGACCTGTCCCCATAATCTCCTTGACAAAATATGTTGCTCTAGCTTCGAGTGAGGAATCTATAGACTTACTCTTCGGGCATATCAAACAGACTTCCATCGAATGTCCTTCCTTATTACACATCGAGCATCTTTGTAGTTGCTCTTCGACCTTGATATGTTGTAACCAAAAACTTGCATTTGTACTTATTTCTAACCATGCAGGTAAAGGGAGATGAGGTTTCCACCCAATACAAATTCTCGCATATGAGCTAAATTCTTCCTTCTCTATAGCTTCATCCGATTTGAGGTAAAACCCTAGTTTATTCCCAATCATTTGAAAATTCTCCTTGTTCCAATACACCCTGTACAGATTATAGAGGCGCAGCCAGATAGGAACTCTAGCGTCTTAAAATTGTGACACTTGCAATTTCGACTGCATTTGGGTCTTCACGATGGCGGCGCAACGTTGAACCTGAATGGAAACCCCGAAACCTGTTTACAACATCAAAAATTGCATCTTTCTGCACCTTGGCCTAATCCTCCTTGCACCCTGCTGTCCCGGGAGGTGGGATCATGGCGCCCAACGCCCTGGTCCTTCAGGACCATGGCGCCCAGCGCCCTGGTCCCTGGCCCTATTTTGGGCCCGGTCTCTTGTTGGGCATCGGGTCTTTAAGTTTGCAATTCGGAAAATAATGCTTCTAGGTCGGCCTAAGGTTGGAAAAATCAGTCTCCTAACCCTAATTGACAAGTATATAAACTACATTTCCCCTCCCAGAAAGAGGGTGGTAGTAGCAAGAGGCGGAAGCGATATTCAAACATTCAAACATTCAAGCATTCAAGCATTCAAGCATTCCTTCAAGCAATTGAGCATTCTAGGTCTCCATTCAAGGCCAGGTGTTGCATTCAAGATAAGGATTCAACCATTGAAGAGGAGATCACCTACAACATACAAAATACAACATTCATTACACCTTTACATGTAAGAATACAAACATTCTTACAACAAGGTATCAGTACTTGTTTACATTACAAACATTTACATTTACAACATTCTCATTTCTTGGTTAATTCCAAAACTGGGGTTTGACCTAAAGGCAAACCCCTAATCCCTAACCCCCCAATCATCCTCTCTTTTCTGTGTGTAGGTTGCAGGTACGTGGCTGTAATTGAAGATCTGGAATCCTTGTGCAGAGACGAACAGATCCCCCTTCGTTTCGCGGATTTTTCGGAGGACCGTGTGCACTCCGGGCGCCATCGTCCCATCAACTTTCACTCAAATTTGCAAGATAACATCGTCTCGACATTTTACTACTAATTTCAGGTCTGTAGCTTCATCCCATGTTCCTATCTCCGTCTACAAGTGAATCTTTCTTACTTTTACATACACTCCTAGTTCAATCCTTCTATCTACATTCTTTACAAAAGAGGGTATCCTTGATGTCTCAACCCTTGAAACTCATTTAGAATCCAGTCATGCATTGTGTGGGATTGGATCTTGTGGGTTTCAACCCCTCTTTTGAATGTAAAGTCTCTCCTAAGTGAAAACCGTCAATCCTAGTGACCTCCTTTCTCTCTCCATGGAGTGGGGGAACACCTAGGGTTCGATTTTCCGCTTTACATTTTGGTGAACCCGACGTGAACATCCTAATTCTGATTATTCATGGTTAGATCTAAAAAAAAAAATTTCTTCCTTAATTACATTTCCATGTTTGATCTTTTGCAAATTTTAGAGGTTAATTGCATAAAAAAACCCTAAATTTTCTTTTTAGTAATTGAACTTGTGAAATGTTTAATTGTTAATGCTTGTTTCAGATCTACCCTTCTATTGCAAATTGTCAAATCATATTTGTGCTCTAATTCTGAAAATTAAGTGGTTAAGTGTCAAAACCCTAATTTTTAGAACCCTCTTGATTCAACCTTTAACCAATGATTTCACTGATCAAAACACCTCCAAATCGGTTGTAACTTTGGATTCCGCAACAAAATCACAATATCTCTCATCCCTGAAAATTTTGAAAAAAGTTGCGAGGACCGTGTGCACCCCGAGCGCCATCGTCCCCGACATTTTTTCTGAAATTTCGGGAGCTGGATCTTACTGTATTTTTCTGCTAGAATCCAGAATCTTGGCTGATTTCATCAATTCTAACACTTTCAAAATTAAAGTCAAAGTTGGTCTAGTGATTGCTTGGATTAAGGCTTATAATCATTCAAAAATTGTTGAAATTAAAATTCATATCAAAATTGTGTTTCTTACTGTCCTAAATCTGAAAAGTGTGTTGGCATTCATTCGAAATTTCAGTGCTTTATTCAAATTTTTGCAGTTTGTGACTTTTGAAATTAAGTGTTTAATTGCAACAACCTTGATTTCCACTTTCAGAATTGAATTTTGCGTGAAATTGAGTCAACTTTTAAATTTCAAAGCTTGCATTGCTTTTAGTATTCCTTTTAAAATCATAAAATTCAAAATTTCAGTTTCCCTCTCTTTTTCAAAATTCAAATTTTGCATTTTTCAACAATATTGGTAGGGTTCAATTTTGAGATTGCAACTTTAATTTGGCCTATCTACAGATCTTAAAATCACTCAATTTTTTCAGATTAGCTTTAAAATCATCATAACTTTCATCCCTGAAAATTTCAAAAAAAGTTGCGAGGACCGTGTGCACTCCGTTCGCTACGGTCCCTGACATTTTTTTCCGAAATTTCGGGAGATTGTCCTAATTGTATTTAACAGCTTGAATCTAGGAGATTGGCTGATTTTATTGAAATTTGCTACCTCTAAAATTCAAAATCTTCTCTCTCTTTAGTGCATGAGTTTTACAACAATAAGTCCTACTTACACTATTCCCGTTAGAAGAAGCCTTAGAATTAAGTCTTTCCAAGGTTTAATTACTGAGGAGATGGAACCTAATTTGAATGGCCTTTTTAACAAGGACATGGGTAATTCCTCTAATCCTCTTAATGATGAAGAAGCTCTCCATGAGGTTTCTGTAGATCAATTTTTGAAATTGGATAACCAATTTGATGATTTTCAGCAATGGATGTCTCAAGAATATCCCGATAGTCAAGCTCTTTCCTTAATTGAGGGTCTAAAATGTATGGTTCAAAGTGATAAGAATGGAATTGATATTTTGCGTAGTATTGCACACATTATGGATTTGAATGTGATGCCTATGAAGAGTTGTGCCGAAACTTTAGGTTATACACAACCTCCTACTCAAGACAATCATTCTATTCCTTTGACAACTTCTATTGCTAGTATACCTACTTTTACATCAAACATAATGACTACTTCAATACCAAACATTCCACCTATGATCACCAGTCATGGGGGCAATCCTTCTTCTTCAATCAACCCTCTTCCTCCATTCAATCTGACTTCTTCATTCATTCCTTCAATGAGTGTCCCTATTACATCCCCACAAAGGAACATGACGCAAGGGGGCAATTCGTTTAATCATTCCATTCCTCCTTGTAGTGTTCCTCCTTTCCAATCATCTCCTATGTCTAACTATCATAGTGTCCCACCACCTTACTCTCAATCAATACCTTCTTTCAATAACATAATACCTCCATCACAATCTAACACGTCTAATATGAATTCTTCGACTGAAGCGACCATTAACAATCTTGCACAAACTGTCTCTTCTTTACAGCAACAAATTGCCTCTATGAATCAATCTAAGTTTAGTGTGCCCACATTTGATGTTGCGAGCCCACTTTCTCTTGACATTGTTCGGGCTATCCCCCCTAAACATGTTGAAATCCCGCAGTTGGAGCTTTATAATGGTAAAGGTGATCCTCTAACACATGTTAAGACCTTTCAAACAATATGTACCGATTTTGCTCATGAGCAAAGGTTGCTTGCAAAACTGTTTACCAAAACATTAAGAGATAAGGCTCTGCAATGGTATTGCTCGTTGCCTTCCTATTCTATTACTTCTTTCCAACAACTTGCAAATGCTTTTATTCAACAATTTCAAAACAATATAAGTCCTAAAGTTACTTTGATTGATTTAATGCATTGTAAACAAGGTGTTAAAGAAAAAGTGACTGATTTCATTGGTAGATGTAAGCATTTGTGTGCTCAAATTTATTTTCCAGTACCTGACAATGATATTCAAAGAATCTTTATTTCTAATTTACAAAAAGATATTAGAGAAAAACTTATGTTTTCTGAGTTTACTTCTTTCCAACAGTTGTGCGCAACTCTTCACAATTATCAACTGACTGTGAGTCAAATGGAACAAGCAAATCCTATGGCTCCGAGTGATAAGGGTGATAGTAGTCAACAACCATTTGGGAAGTTTAAACCGAACAGAGAGTCCATTAAGTTCAATGAAAACATCATCAACAACAATGTGAATGCAGCATCAGGTGTGCCTCCTATTTCTAAGTTTTTTCAAGAAAGAAAGAAAGTTTACTCCTTCGAATGAATCATTGCATAGTATTATGAATAAGTTATTGGAACAAAATGTGCTTACTCTCCCTCCTATAAAGCAAATAGATCCTGCAAAGATTAATTCACCCTATTTTGATAACAAATCTTTTTGTCAATTTCATCGTCAACCTGGGCATGATACTGAAAAATGTTTTGCTTTAAAGGGTAAAATTCAATATTTGATTGATAATAATACTATCTCTGTTACAGGTGTGAATGGTAAAGGCAACACATCTGTAGCTCCTCCTAACCAAAATCTTAATATTTTTACTGATCCATTACCTTCTCATACCTCTAATGTGATTGAGACTAATGATTCCTCTTTCTCACCTGATAGTCTTGTGTCTATGACTCCGAATGTGATTAACTTTGTAGCGCAGCAGAAAATCCCTAAAGAACCTTCCATCACATTTGATTCCAGTGAAACTATCAAGGCACCTGATGGTCCTTTATATATAGTTGCAAAAGTCAAGAATACGCCTTGTCGTGGAGTGCTTATTGATCCTTCTTGCATGGTTAATGTCATTATTGAAGAATTTCTTTTTACTTTGCAATTGAATCAAGTGATCTATGACGAAACAAATGTGGTTGTGAAATTATTTGATGCATTTTCTTCTCCTGCAATTGGTTCTATTACATTACCTATTGAGGTCCATAACAAAGCCCTTGATGTGAGCTTTGCTATTATTCCATCGTCCGAACAATTTCATGTGAAGCTAGGCTATCCTTGGCTATCTTCCATGAAAGCTATTGCTTCTCCTATTCACAAGTGTTTGAAATTTCCCCATAATGGTGAAGTTGTTACTGTCAATCATAGTCTCTTTAAACCAGCTGAAAGAACTTCTAGCGTTCCTATTGATTATTTTTTGCCTAAACAATTCCAATCTCTTCCACTGCAAAGTGACCATCTTTTCAAATCTTATCAAAAGTGGAAAAAAGATATGATCCTATCTCTAAGTGAACCTAGAACACCCAAACTTGATATTCATATCATTCTTGAGAAGGAAGTTCTTCCTTTGAAAGATAAAACTAATGTTGTTCCTCAAGAAGATTCCCAACCCATCCCTATGGATGTGACTATGTCTATGTCTAATAAAGTTTCTAAAGGTAGACCTACACCTCCTCATCATGATGGACTTGGTCTCCTTCCTAAACCAGATATTCCTCCTTTATATGGAGCAGTTCCTCCTCCTTCCTCTTATAGAGAGAAGAGACCTTCCTCTTCTCCTATTGTTCAACCTAAGAGACCACAACCTAAACACCCGAGTGATAAGGATGAGAACATTCCTCCTCCTCAATCTTCTCAACTTCCTACTAAGACTAGACGAAATCGTTCTGCGCGTGAACGCTGACGAAAGCATCATCTTAGAGCTTGTGCAGCTGCTTCTCAAACTTTGCAATCCCCAAAAACACCTTCAGCTAGTATTATTCCATTTTCTCCTCAGCCGAAAATTGAGCCAAAATCTCCTAAACATAAGATGCATGATGGTTTTGATCCTGTGCGAGTTAAAGATCCTATTTTTATAAATCTTGATGATGATATAGATGAAAATGTTATTCATGATGAAAATGTTACTTCTTTTCATTCTGATAGTGAATATGAATATGTTGATGTTGATAACCATTTATCTAACGAATTTTCTAAAGCACTTATCCTAGCTCCTAGATAAGAACAACGTGGCTTGGAACATGAACATAGCCCTTGTTTGGATCTTGTGATAGCTCCATCTGTTGTGTTGGATGTTCCTCCTCTAGCGTGTTTCCTGCCTTCCCGAAATATTGATCAGCAAGATTGGGGGGTAGATGACGTGCTAGACTAGTTCATTAGCATAGCAGACTCTCTCCTCCTCTCTTGATCTCTTTTGTTACTTCTTCTATGTGTTATTCTCATTCTTCTATTTGTTGTCCTTAGTGTTGTCTACTTGAGGACGATGCAAAGCATTGAGATCTCTTTTGGTCTCTCTCATGTTGACTCAAAAGACACATGTGTTCCCTTCTTCTAGGTGACCTTCCTTGATTGGGGAATGAAGAACAATTATTCATACATACATATGATATACATGAATTATCATACATCATACTGACCCCGAGGAAAGCGAAGTCACCTTGTGCTTTGTGTTTTGTGTCTATTATCCTTGGGCTTATCTCACACTTGGGGGCTAAATCCTTGTGATAACATGCTCCTTTCCCTTCTCATTTCCTAAATGTATCACTACCTTAAAGCAATCACCCCCGATGAGGCGTGTGCGATCGCTTTAACGTAGGGGGGCATACACCCCGTTCATATCTCTTCAAGATACTTGAAAATTTCTTGGCAAATTTAGCTTTGCCTTGAAATTTTTTTGATATTTTTTTGCATGACTCATAGTGAGGGAACCTTACTACTGACAGTCATGGTTCTCCCTCGTGATCTTCCCTTTTACTTTATCAATCGAAATCGTAAGATCCTTAGTCCACTGAAGGCTTGGTGTATCTTGCCTCCTTGACGTGGTGAAAGTCTTTCAATGTTGTTTCCTTGTACTTTACCGGAAGTATGGGCGTACGCTTATACTCTCGCTAAAGTGGGGGCTAAATGTAGCATCCTAAAATTGCGACACTTGCAATTTCGACTACATTTGGGTCTTCACGATGGCGGCGCAACGTTGAACCTGAATGGAGACCTCGAAACCTGTTTATGACATCAAAAACTGCATCTTTCTGCACCTTGGCCTGATCCTCCTTGCACCCTGCTTTCTCGGGAGGTGGGACCATGGCGCCCAACGCCCTGGTCCTTTAGGACCATGGCGCCCAATGCCCTGGTCCTTGACCCTATTTTGGGCCCGGTCTCTTGTTGGGCATCGGGTCTTTAAGTTTGCAATTCGGAAAATAATGCTTCTAGGTCAGCCTAAGGTTGGAAAAATCAGTCTCCTAACCCTAATTGACAAGTATATAAACTACATTTCCCCTCCCAAAAAGAGGGTGGTAGTAGCAAGAGGCGGAAGCGATATTCAAACATTCAAACATTCAAGCATTCAAGCATTCCTTCAAGCAATTGAGCATTCTAGGTCTCCATTCAAGGCCAGGTGTTGCATTCAAGATAAGGATTCAACCATTGAAGAGGAGATCACCTACAACATACAAAATACAACATTCATTACACCTTTGCATGTAAGAATACAAACATTCTTACAACAAGGTATCAGTACTTGTTTACATTACAAACATTTACATTTACAACATTCTCATTTCTTGGTTAATTCCAAAATCGGGGTTTGACCTAAAGGCAAACCCCTAATCCCTAACCCCCCAATCGTCCTCTCTTTTCTGTGTGTAGGTTGCAGGTACGCGGCTGTAATTGAAGATCTGGAATCCTTGTGCACAGACGAACAGATCCCCCTTCGTTTCGCGGATTTTTCGGAGGACTGTGTGCACTTCGGGCGCCATCGTCCCGTCAACTTTCGCTCAAATTTGCAGGACAACATCGTCTTGACATTTTACTGCTAATTTCAGGTCCGTAGCTTCATCCCGTGTTCCTATCTCCGTCTACAAGTGAATCTTTCTTACTTTTACATACACTCCTAGTTCAATCCTTCTATCTACATTCTTTACAAAAGAGGGTATCCTTGATGTCTCAACCCTTGAAACTCATTTAGAATCCAGTCTTGCATTGTGTGGGATTGGATCTTGTGGGTTTCAGTCCCTCTTTTGAATGTAAAGTCTCTCCTAAGTGAAAACCATCAATCCTAGTGACCTCCTTTCTCTCTCCATGGAGTGGGGGAACACCTAGGGTTTGATTTTCCGCTTTACAGGAACTTCTTCCAAAGGGACCTTGATAGGATTGAAATTTGGTTCCCAATCCCAGATATACAACCCTCTGCCCCCCATGAAAAAAGGTTCGTTATTTAGTACCTAGTTCTTATCTTTACTATTTTCTATGATGATTAGAAAAAAAACATTTGGCATTGTCTTAATCTCAACTTTAAATGACCACTTCTCCTTACGCCATTTCTTGACACAACACACAGTCAGCCAATCCCCAAAGCATTTCAGAAAAAAAAAACCCCTCTCTCTAAAGAAAGCAACCGAATCATTCCAACTTTTGCAGTCCAGGAAGAAAGATAACTTCTGGGATTCCACCGGTTTAGGTTTTACCTTTTCCATGGGCCCTGATTTGGGAATCTTCTTCGACCTCCATTCCTTTTCTTGAACCTTCTGCCAATCAGTTTTTGCACCTTCATGACCAATGTTGCGATTGTTGTAACTATCTTGGCGAGCGTTTCTGGGTCTTTGAAAATCCTTTCGCCATTTTCCATTTGACCTATCATCTGCAACAAACCCCGACACTCTGTTCTGATCCTCCTAGGCCCACTTAGGTTTCGTCCATGACCAGTAGCTTGGATTCGCATAGAATCTTGGCCGGCCATTCTGCCTGAAATCTCAGAAATCTCAGAAATCTCTGGGTTGCAACTCCAATCTCTTGTGCATTGACATAGTCGTTTGCCTTCAACGATTGTGTTATCTATGAACATCAAATTGTAATTAAAATATAACTCTTTACCAATTTTTATCAATATATTATTAATGAACTAAATTATTGTTTAAAAATTCTTATTTTATTATCAATATTGGAATTTTTTATTTTATTAAAAGATATCTTATGATATTAATATTTACATATTTTATTTTAAAAATTATCTAATAATTTATTTATAAATTAAATGTTTTTTATATTAATATTTAAAAAAACAAAATTATCATCTTATTTAAATATAAAATGAATAATAAAAAAAGAAAGAAATCTTTGTTTATATGAAAATAAGAAAGTAGAGAAATAAGGATAACATGCATATTACATGGTCACTTTATAACGATAGTTTTATAAAGTAAAAACAAGAAATTTCTAAAACTACTAAAAAAAATCGTAAATAAAATAGAAACTCTATCTAAGTATATTATTAGAAATTACTTTAAGCCTTTTCTAATATATTTAAGAAAATATAAATATAAATATAAAATTCATTTTACAGTTTCATAAAGAAAAGAAAGTTTTAATAAAGGATAGGAAAATTTAGTCTACTTTTTAGATTTAGAACTTTTTAGACTTATACTCTAAGCTTCTTTTCCTACGTAAGGAAGGGTAAAGGTATGTATATGTATATTTCCCACACAAGGCAATGAAAGTTGAGGGATTTTTTCGTTAGAGAAAAATAATGAGAAGATGAAATTGAACCAATTTAAGAGGGGAGATAATTGCAGCCACATGGAGGTAATAAGATTTTGAAAGAGGATTATTATGGGAATGCACAATGAGAGAATGGGAGTAGATCAATTTTTGGCATTCTGAGCAATTAAACAAGGCAATAAATGCAAACATGTGGCGGAAATAAATTGTGGTACACTGTATTATGAGAAGGATAAGAAGGACTACCTATTGCGTGACAGTTACAGTCAAGGACACAAATTATAGATAAGAGACTGAGAAACAAATAAATTTATCAATCTTTAGAGATTCTAAAAATATCTGGATGCATGTTTGTCCTATAGAAAATCCCAATGTGCCATAACCCTCAATTCCATTGAAATCATTCCATGCATTAGAGAATTTATTAGATTTCGTAAGGATGGGTATTACCATGTTATGCATTTGTTATGGGATTAAACAGTTTTGTTCTACTAATAGGATGAAAATATTACATAGTGGAATAATATCATCAGTAATTCACAAACCCTGTCTATGCCTTAGCATTTGCATGCATCTTTAGTGGGAAGACATTTCTCAACCAATAAATATATAATAAAGTCTTCCTTTGTGTATTAAAACCATGGAATGTTTAGGTTTAGGTTAAGAGATTAAAATATATGCAGGGGTGGATTATGATAGTTCATACATTGGAAACCATAACTTGCTTCCATTAGAATATTCATAAATGTGTTGATATCTTTACCAATAGTACCCTATGTCAAGGGTAGATAATTTTCTCATTTGCAATAACTTTTGAGTTATGAATGATATCGTAAATGAGTTTAAATAAATTATTATGATGAATATCGCTATCCAAGCTTGTTAATGATATGGCTCTTTATGTGGACAAGGGTTAGTGATATGAAAGAAATATTGCCTTAAGTCTAAACCATGGGAGTTAGTTTTTGGAATAGGAATGCTATAGACTTACATAGATATTAAGTGGCTTTCATTAATGTTCCATATTACATAGGTTATTCATTGAAAACTTATATTTTGATTATATTTTACATTTGAGGCAATGGTAATTGTTATCACTAAGGTCTGCACCCTAGCTAAGCCTAGACTCAGCTAACTTGTGACACATGGGACTACCTCCATGTTGTGGTTACCCTATTGTGGAAGTAGACCTCCAAAGAGGGTTGGTTCCCTTTTGAAATCTTCTAAAACTAATAATTATTGACAAGAAAAGGGTAGAAGAAATGCTTTGGAAATGAAAATCTAATCTACTCAAATGACAATGCACCAAAATGTTTTGTTTCTCGCTCTCTAAAATGATTAATCATAAAAGACTCAACTGATTGACTGCTTTTACAACTTATCACCTCCCAGGATAATCATAAACAATACATATGAAGGTCTTTATTTTCAGTTTTCATGAAAGATGGAAATGACTATACAATAACATTTAACTGAAAAAACAAATCTAACACAACACATGCCCTGATCTTATCAAGTATATTTGTCTAACATTGCATACACGTGAAAGAAATCAAAGGATTAAAGTAAATCTCAATGAATTTTTAGAATGAACATATGAACACCATGAAAAGACAAGTAAATAAGTGGGAGCAACAAGACTCTTTATTGATTTATGGAACAAAGGTTCATACAAAGTGTAGTTACAACTCTAATTTCCATTCAAAAGTAGGTTACAAGATGTAACACAACTGATTGCAAAGAGATATTAGAGAAGAACTAAGAAATTTTTTATAAATTCAGAGTTACAATGCTCAATACACTGTCGATTACATAGAGAAACAAAAGAATTGATTCAAATGAATGAGAAAATGTCTTTTTGATAAAGTTGTTCCTAAAATTTGAATTTCAAAATATTGGCTCCCTTTGACTTGTTGACTCGGCTAGCTTGTTGAGTGTGTTGGTTGCTCCTTCCTTGAAATTGGGTGACTGACTAATCATGAATTTGAAAATTAGTTTGTGTTGGGCGAGCTGACTTGACATTTCCCCAAAATCAGGGACAAAACTGAAAACTTTGAGTTGATTTGACCTCCAAACAGCCCCTTGGTTGATGACTCACAACTTGAAGGCTTTAAATCAAGAGTAGGACTGCACATTTATCCTTAAAAAGCTCCTCAAATGGTGGAATTTACATTTGGCCAACCGCTTGACTCATTTTGAAATTTGAAAAAAATGAATACCTCAATGATGAGTTTGAATTTTAAATTTCAAGTATTGCTCACTTTGATGATTACATCTTGCATTTATGACAAATTTGAACTTGAAATTCAAATTTGATGCCACTATCTTTGTAAACTTGCTTTGATGACCATATACTCTTATTATTGACAGACTTGAATTCTTTATGTATGTATTTTTTAAAGATTGTGAATAAGGTATTCAGTTGCAAAAGACATCAAAATGACATTTTATCTCTATTATCTTCTACTCCTTGTTCACTATCAAACTAAAGATTGTCATTGACTGCTTGTATCAGTCATTTCCTCAACTATGATTCATAATTTTGGACTTGCGACATCCTCTTTATATAAATGGTAATTTATAATATGTTGATTGCCATCTATAGTGGGGTACATGTTTAGCAGACAATGATTCTCCTGTGAGTTTGAAACCTTGAAAGGATTTTATGAGACTATCACCTTTTATAACATCCTCATCACTGCTCTTGACTTTGCCCTATCTGAACAAAGGATGATTCATGATTTCACTGTGACTGTATTCTTCAAGAAGATTTCAAGTCAAGGTTGACTGTACTTGCTATCACTATGAGATTAAGGACCATGTTCATTGTATCTCTAATATTATTGTATTTGTTGTTTGAAGATTTAATTTTTTTCAAGGACCTTAAGCTCATGATTGTACTCTTGATCATTCTTCTTGTATTCTCTTTTCATGAACACTTCACTAGCTATGATAATGCTTTATATGCCCTTATCATCAAACTTTGGATGATGTCTTCTAGTGTTTTCTATTATCTTTGTTCTTTACCATACTGTCATTGCTCCTTGACTATGAATAAGGCTACACTTTTAGGATTTGTGACTATCTTATATCACTATTGTAGACTTGTCCATGGTGTTTTGATGTCTATCAGGAAGACTATACAAACTCTGTGATATGGTTTTTGGATTACCATTAACCTAACTGAAATCAAATTCTTTTCAAAACATGCCATGATTGTCCTCATACTGAGTTCACTATTGTAGACCCTTAAGACCTTGACATTCATATTTTGATAGTGAAATCAACCTTAAGATTCTTCATGACTCCTCTTTGTCTAGCCTTGCAAGTGCTTTGGATTATATTATTTATGAGAAAATAAGACTACTATCCTCCTCCACCATTTCATAGTCTGATTTTAATATTTGATGTGATGTTGAATGAGACACCGTTACATTTTCGTTTTATGTGCCTTGTGTACTGTCTCACAGTCATGATGCCTCTATTTTCATACTGTGACTATATTAACACTTGTTACTTTTAGGACAGTGAGTTATTCCTACTTTCTACTCATCCATATGCTTGATAGTTGACTCTAAACATCACATGATAAGGTTCTCAACTGACTTCTCTAAGTCTATTTGATAGTGAACACCTCCTGCTAAAATCATGAAGACTGTTTATTACCAAAAGTGATGCAGTCAAGGTAGGGAGACCCAATGAAGGATAGACCATCCTTGCAACCTGTAAAGCGGAAAAATCGAACCCTAGTCGTTCTCCCCTCCCCCAACTCCAAGGAGAGAGAAGCGAGAGTCACTAGGGTTGATGGTTTTCACTTAGGAGAGTCTTTACATTCAAAAGAGGGGTTGAAACCCACAAGATCCAATCCCACACAATGCAAGATTGGATTCTAAATGAGTTTCAAGGGTTGTGACATCAAGGATACCCTCTTTTGTAAAGAATGTAGATAGAAAGATTGAACTAGGAATGCATGTAAAGTAGGAAAGATTCGCTTATAAACAGAGATAGGGATATGGGATGAAGCTGCGGACCTGGAATTAGCAGTAAAATGTCGAGACAGTGTTGTTCTGCAAATTTGAGCGAAAGTTGACGGGACGATGGCGCCCGGCGTGCACACGGTCCTCCGAAAAATCCGCAAAATGAAGGGGGATCTGTTCGTCTTTGCACAAGGATTCCAGATCTTCAATTACAGCCGCGTACTTGCAACCTACACACAGAAAAGAGAGGACGATTGGGGGGTTAGGGATGAGGGGTTTGCCTTTAGGTCAAACCCCAGTTTTGGAATTAACCAAGAAATGAGAATGTTGTAAATGTAAATGTTTGTAATGTAAGCAAGTACTGATACCTTGTTGTAAGAATGTTTGTATTCTTACATGCGAAGGTGTAATGTATGTAGTATGTTGTATGTTGTATGTGATCTCCTCTTCAATGGTTGAATCCTTGTCTTGAATGCAACACCTAGCCTTGAATGGATACTTAGAATGCTCAATTGTTTGAAGGAATGCTTGAATGCTTGAATGCTTGAATGTTTGAATGTTTGAATATCGCTTTCGCCTCTTGCTCGCATATGTCTTCCTCTTTTTCGACCTCCTCAAATGGGAGAGGAAATGTAGTTTATATACTTGTCAATTAGGGCTGATAGACTGATTTTCCCGACCTTAGGCCAACCAGGAAACATTATTTTCCAATTTGCAAACTTAAAGACCCGAAGCCCCATAAGAGACTGGGCCCAAAATAGGGCCAGGGACCAGGGCGCTGGGCGCCATGGTCCTGGGGGACCAGGGCGCTGGGTGCCCTAGTCCTGAAGGACCAGGGCGCTGGGCGCCATGGTCCCACCTCCCGGGACAACAGGGTGCAAGGAGGATCAGGCCAGGGTGCAGAAAAATGCAGTTTTTAGTGTCGTAAACAGGTTTCGGGGTCTCCATTCAGGTTCAACGTTGCGCCGCCATCGTGAAGACCCAAATGCAGTCGAAATTGCAAGTGTCACAATTTTAGGACGCTACACAACCTAACACAAACACCATGCAAAATATACCGGTAACCGATAATACAATGCCAGAAATAACAAAAAGAACAACTGGTAACGACACAAAAAACATAACTGCTAAACAATATGAACAATTCTTATGACAGCTTGAATAATTACACATGCCACATGCTGGATTGTAGTCCAGGATACAAATAATGTTTACAACACAATCATAAGATCCGCAGATCATCCACATATCAGATCGGCCTCTGGAAACAGTCTATCGGTTCTACCCTAATCTAAACCTTAGCCTTCCGACCTCAGTCCACCGGATTGGAATCTTGCCAAATCTACATCTTCGCTCAATCTCTAAACTCTGTTTCGATCTTCTAACTTATGTCTTCCGTCCTCTCAAATGATTTGCAAACCTCCATTTATATCATCCACAAATAATAACAACTTAATCAAGTCAGCCTAAAGACCAACCGATTTATGAAACGTGCAACAGTAACATGTCAGCTCAAATCACTAAGAACAACTTCCAAAATGCATAAGACAATGCGCGGTCCTCTTGGAAAATTGGACACAACACAAGAAATATAAATCCATGATCCACAAGTCACGAAGATCAACTGCAACCCAATACAACTTTTCTCAACACACTACCAGAATAACCAGTAAGAACATATCAACCAAGCCAATATTGGAATCAATAACTCATCGGGATTAAATCCAAATGCCATGAATCTCGAACATGACAAAGACAATGAACACAAGGGAGTAACCCAAAACCACAACGCTAAACTCCCAATCATGAAGAAATTCCACGATCTCAAGCAATTCCATTGAAAACTGCCCAGCCCGTAAGAACTAGACTGGTTCTCCCGCATCAAAAAGTATTTATACAAGTTCTATGTTTCACAATGAGTAGAATCATTGTATTTCATTGTTTTTAGAGGCTCTAGGATTGTCCTCGAAGAATGTCAACATATCAGCCATGTTTGATCTATGATACCTTTAAAAGATTGTTCAAAACCTTGATCTCTCCATGCACTTGCATGGGTTGCATTATCCTCGAGAATCTGCTCATGATTGTGAAGATAGTCTTTTGACTATAACCACTTCATTTGGCTACTAAGGTCATTCTCCTCTAAGTTATCTCTGTACATATAATGACTATCAACTTGTGTGCCAAGGACTGAGAATGAAGAGACTCTCTGATTCATTATGTCTGATATTTAATACAAATTTCTTTTGTTGATCATATTGAACCTTTGTGTGCTCCTTGTTAAACATATATGGCACTTTTGACAAACTAGGTATTGCAATCACTGCTTTAGGCCCTTTTTGATAGTGATATGACTGTGATGGAAATTTGAACACTCACTATTCTTTTATGATGGCACAAACCCCTTTTTTGCATATTATGTAGTCTTAACCTCACTGTATCTTATGACTGTGCATGATTGTATCTGTGACTTTGATAGTGGTCTCAGTATTCTGGGATTATTTATTTTGAAGGCTACTCTAAGCTACTTGACAACATTGCAGGCTAATATGTATGTAGACTATGTTGACAATCCTCGTTCTTTCAATCATCTTCCTTATAAAACTTTCTATTATCTCTTTGTAATAACCAATGAATGCATACTCTCTAAGGAAGAGTGAATAAACTTTTGACATAACTATGTGCGGGAAAAGTGTCTGATGAAACAGAAAATATGAATTCAGGACTAGTACACACACCAATGGGACTCTTGGTGCAAGTTATGGAGTTATATGGAATAACTCAACTTCCCAAGGGATGTTCCATTGTTCTCTATCTCACAAGGCCCCTCAAGCCAATGCCTTTGCTCTTAGATCACTGAGCAAAGTGACTTAGGGATGATAATCATGAGAATGAGAGATGCTTGATCAATCTAACATAAATGCAATCCTAAACATGCATGATATTAATAAGTATGAATTAAAATAACATGTATATGATGATAAGATGAAGGGATTAGTAAAAGAACTATCCTAACATGATATGCTAGCCTATTATAATTATATATGACACCGATTTTCCAATCCACATGTGATGTGTTTATGGATGATGATTTATGCATTGGTATGATGTTTTTATGATGATGATGTGATTCCTAGATAAATGCTTTTGATTTGATATTGATTGATGATGGTTGAGGATGAAGATGCAATGATATAATGATATGTTTGTTGTGATGACTGATTTGTGAGATGTGTCTTGAAAATGAGATGTATGAGAATAATATGATGTGAGATGTATCTTGAAAATGAGATGTATGATAATGATATGATGTGAGATGTATCTTGAAAATGAGATGTATGATAATTATATGATGTGAGATGTATCTTGAAAATGAGATGTATGATAATGATATGATGTGAGATGTATCTTGAAAATGAGACGTATGATAATGATATGATGTGAGATGTATCTTGAAAATGAGATGTATGATAATGATATGCAACTAAATGCAAATTTACATGATATGCAACTAATTGATCATCCTCATTGTGTTGTTTGTCATTGTTGGTGTAAATAATTATTCATCATGGATATTATTACACTTACTTAAGTTTACTTAGGATAATGCATTACATAGTAGTTTGGATATGAGACACTTGGGTGTTTGTGCCTCATTGGGATAGTGTGTGTAGGAGAAATTCCACCTCTTATGGTGTTGATCTTGTTATTACACTATCATATCCACTTATTGTGGAGTGATAATTCCACCTTCGGTGGGTGATCCACCTCATGTGGAATATTATATTATTTCTCCTACCTACCCACACCTATTTCCTACCTACCCTTGTTTCTCATTGAGCCACTTGTCATATTTGTGTGCTCATACATCCATATGGCCTTGTCTATATAAGCAGGCCTCTATTCATTGTATTGGTTAATCCAGTTGATCATTTTTATATTGATGAGAATACAGTTTGTTCTTGTCATTCTATTGTCTCTTTTATGCTTTTCATTGTGCCCTTGATCTTGGCAAAATCCAACATGGTATCAGAGCTATTGGGGCTTCGTTGATCAGTTTTTGGAGACATCGTGGAAGACTTCTATTTTCGGATTTGGGGATCTTCATTTTTTTGAGGCATCATACAGCGATTTGGACATCACCGTTGAATCCGGGAGGCCATTTCCATAAATTTTGACTATAAAGTCGACCTATTTTGGTGAGGAAAATTTTTTTCCCCAATTTGGCTATATCGTACGGATTTTCGAATTTTATATATTTTTTTCAAAAAAAAAATTTTCATTTTTCTCCAAAAAAAATTTTTTGAAAAAAAAAAAAAAAAAAATCAAAAAAAAAAATCAAAAAAATCGAAAAAAATTCGAAGGCAAAAGTTGTTTTTTCAAAAAAAAAAAATTTTTTGCATTTGTTTGGGGGTCCGAAGACCCCCCTCGTACATTGTACTCTGCTCGCAGGCAGGTTGTACCCGCAGTCCCGTACTTTTCTCTGCAGCGATTGCCGGTTCTGGTTTCCGCGCCCGCGCTGTGTTTCCACCGCCCGAGCGCCACCGTCACCGGCGCCCGTTCCTGCAGCGACCACCGTCCGAGCCCCGGTTCTACACCTCCGCCAGCGCTCCGCCTCCCGGGTCTGCCTTCCGCGCTGCCTCCTCCTCGGCCGTCACAAGCGGCGACTAACGACCGCCTCCCGGCCTACGGCGCTGCCTCCCGTCCCGGCTCTGCTGCAGCGCCTCCTCGGCGCCCGCTCCCGGCCAGCTCCGCCTCCTCCCCGGACTCCGGCGCCTGCGGCCTCCAGCTTCCGGTGACACTGTGACCGCCGGCCTCAGACTCTGACGAAGACCTCTCCGGCAGCCACGTCACCCGGACACGCGGACAGAGACAGGTGGACCACGCCCGCCACGTGGCAGGCGGCCACTGGCCCGTGGATAAACACATCCGTACGCCACGCAGATCACCGTACGCACAGTCAGCAGTACGGACAGCCACATCACCCTGCACAGTCAGCATTCCGTACAGTACGGACTGCACAGTCATCAGTCCGAGTCATTCGTCCGTACGGTACGGACGCCCAGTCAGCCAGGCAGCGAAGTTTTCATGACGGTCATACGGCCGTCAAATTTAACACAATGTTTTGCTGACGTCAGCGCCACATCAGCATTTTTTGAAAATTTTTAAACCCCTCTCCATTGGGCTTTTCAGTTTTGCAGTCCAACTTTGGAAGGCCATATCTTGCTCATTTTTGCTCCTTTTTTGGTGCAATTTTTTTTGAAATGGGCTAAAATTTCGTGATCTTCGCAGTGGTGTGGTTATTTTCTGATTTTGATGCATAGGTTTTTCGGAATTTACGGATTCTCTCAGCTGTACCTGTCCAATCCTCAATTCTGCAACTTCAAAGGCCTCGTTTGAGCTCATACGACCTCCTTTTCAGGTGCCGTTTTTTTTGAAAGTGCTTATTTTTTCGTCTACTTTCAGAATCTATGATCAGATTTCAGAGATTTTGAGTGAAAATTGTACTTTCAGATATTGGTCTTATTTGGCCTATTAGGTACTTGTAAATTGCTTGGATCTTAGCTAGATCTCTTGTATTTTCAGTTGAGTCTCTTTTGGCCTTCTTGAGGCAGTTGTAAAATTGTAAATCAGAACTCCACTTTGCCATTTCTTTGCAAGTGGCCCATTGTATACGCACTACTTATAAAGTGCCAAAATCATCACATTTGGGGGGGTTCTTTGATTGAGTGAATTTGGGGGGGGTGTCTTGTGTGATTGTGCCTCCTTTGTGCTCTTTCCATTCTTGTTGCAATGAGTCCTAATAAGTTTCCACCATTAACTCCACATAATTATGCATCATGGAAAATTAAAGTATGGAGTAAACTAATGGAAAAGGGTCTCACACACTACATAGATGGAACAATAACAGCACCACCTGATCCTAAGGCTGATCCAAATGCTCACTTAGAATGGCTCACTAAGAATTGCATGGCTCTTGGAACCTTACGCAAGTATGTATCAGATGACCTCATTTTCCACATTGAGAAGTGTAAAACAATTAAAGAGGCTTGGGATATGTTTCAGAAATTGTATGGACAAGTTGATGAAATCAGAGGCTACCAGATTGATAATGAGCTCACCAACTTAGATCCCAAGAATTTTGATACAATCCAAGATTATGTAACCAAAGCAAATGAGCTAAGAGCAAAGCTAAAGGATTGTGGAATAGACAAAAAGGATGCTCAATTGATATTCAACTTGTTGGACAAGCTTGCACCAGAGTATGCAGCATTTGTATCAAGCTTCCAAACTCATCGTTTGACAGTGGGGAGTTCTTATGTTATGCCTTCTTTTGAAGCTTTCACAGAAATGTTGATATTAGAACAATCCAAGTTGTTGAACATGGGGCTTCTCAAGTCTTCAAAGTCCAAGGCTTTGGTGGCAAATCAAGGAAATCAAGGAAGTCAAGGCAAAAATTCCAACAAGAAGAAGAAGCAATCTAAGTCTCAACCACAACAAGAAAAGGGCCAATCATCCTCTCCATCACAAGGCAATCAACAATCCTCTTCCAAGAAGGGGACAACACCTAAGAAGGATAAACCAACTTGTGCATATTGCAAAAAGTATGGTCATGATGAGCATCGATGCCACGCAAAGCAAGTTGATGAGTTAACCAATCTTCTCAAGAAAAACAACATCAACTTGCCATCCGCCTACACAAAGAAGGATTCATCTTCTTCCTCCTCACAGTCAAAAGGAAAAGGGCAAGCATTTGTGGCTAAAACAGGTTCTTCACAGCAATGGATACTTGACTCGGGTGCCTCCTATCACATGGGTTCTACAAAGGAGCAGTTTTCTTCATTAGAGCCATCTAAGGTACCTCACATTTACATAGGTGATGATACACAAGTAGAGGTTGAAGGGAAAGGTTCAGTTGACATGGATGATGGAACATTTGAGAATGTTCTCTATGTTCCTAACTTGTCTACCAACCTTCTCTCCATCTACCAAATCACTCACTATGGGAATGGGAAAAAGGTTGAGTTTACACCAGATTCAGTTGTGGTAAAAGAACTTGATGATGATGCCTTGGTAGCAGTGGGACAAGTCAATGACAACTCAAGGCTTTACTCATTTTCCCACTTTGTGCCACGTTCACCTTCTAGGGCCTTGCTTACTCATTCAAATTCAGAAAGTAAGCTATGGCATGAGCGGTTTGGTCACCTCAACTACCGCTATCTACAACAGCTCAGCACTAAAGACATGGTCACAGGTCTTCCTCGAATCAGCTTTTCAGAGGGTGTATGTTCAGGTTGTTCCATGGGCAAGCATCCCGAAGAGAAATTTGATAAAGAGAAAACTTGGAGAGCTTTGGAAGTTCTTCAACTTGTTCACAGTGATGTAGCAGGTCCATTTCCAGCACCTTCATTTAGTAAGGCCCGCTATGTTCTTACCTTCATTGATGACTACTCCCGCTTCACTTGGGTCTACTTTCTCATTCATAAGAGTGAAGTATTTGACAGATTTCAGGACTTCAAGGCTCGTGTGGAAAAGCAATCAGGGAAAGTAATCAAGATTCTTCGTACAGATAATGGCAGGGAATATGTGAACAAGAGACTTGAGGACTTTTGTACATTTGAGGGGATTGATCTTCAGCATTCTGTTGCATACACTCCACAGCAGAATGGGGTTGCAGAACGCAAGAATCGAACTCTCAAAGAAATGGCTAGCTATATGATCCATGCACGTTCTCTTGATCCCGCCTTTTGGGCAGAGGCTATCAGTTGTGCCACACACATCCAGAATCGGGTTCCTCACAAAGCTTTACAAGGTATTACTCCTTTTGAAGCTTGGGTTGGTAGGAAACCGATTGTGAGACATTTCAGAGTCTTTGGGTGTCCAGCATGGGCTCGCATACCTCCACAGAAACGCAAGGCATTGGAACCACAGAGTCGGCCTTGCATATTTGTTGGATATCCTGAGGGTGTTAAGGCATACAGATTGATGGATCCAGAGACACATGAGGTATTCATTGAGAGGAGTGTTCACTTTGAGGAAAGCTCTCCTAGCTTAGCCTCTCCACCTCCTCCACCTTCCTCCATTGTGGATGGTGATGTTAGTGATTCAGATGATGAGACTCCCTCAACTCCGACTCGCAGGGTTACACCTCCGCAGGGTCCATTTGTAGTTGAGGTGCCTCATTCTCCACCTCCACCTAGACCTCGTTGGGCTCGACAGACACTTGAGTCCGCGGGTTCTCTTGTTGGGGATCCTTTGGATACACGGAGAACACGATCACAACATCAGGATCATCCACATGCATTTATTGCTACCGCTTCCGATCCACAGACATTCAGGGAAGCATCAGGGGTTCCTGAGTGGGACCAAGCTATGGAGGAAGAGTATAGTTCCTTAATGAGGAACAACACATGGGATCTAGTACATCTCCCTAAGGGGAGAAAGATGGTTCGATGTAAGTGGATCTATCGGACTAAGTTTGCAGCGGATG
This sequence comes from Cryptomeria japonica, assembly GCF_030272615.1. NCBI lineage: Eukaryota > Viridiplantae > Streptophyta > Pinopsida > Cupressales > Cupressaceae > Cryptomeria > Cryptomeria japonica. Next base: position 187,775,721 of record NC_081406.1, on the reverse strand, counting down.
GTAGTGTGGATAAGTATAAGGCTCGGCTTGTTGCCAAAGGTTTATCGCAGGTTGCAGGTGTTGACTATACTGAGACCTTTGCACCCATAGCTAAGATGAACTCCATTCGTTTGACACTTGCTATAGCTGCAGCTCATGGTTGGGCTGTACATCAGATGGATGTGAAGAGTGCCTTTCTTCATGGTGATCTAGATGAGGAGATTTATATGGAGCAGCCACAGGGTTTCATCCAGGATACTTCTTTGGTTTGCAGATTGAGGAAATCTATCTATGGCCTTAAGCAGGCCCCCAGGGCTTGGTATGCCAAGATGGATTCCTTTCTACTCTCTGCAGGTTTCACCAGGTGTCATTCCGATCCGAATGTCTACATTTTGCGACAGGATGACTCTCACTTGATACTAGTACTCTATGTTGATGACTTGATCATTACAGGGAGTACTGCATCCATCATTAGCAGGGTCAAATCTGCTTTGCATGACAGATTTTCTATGACTGACTTGGGTCTTTTGCACTACTTTCTCGGGATTGAGATTTCACAGTCATCTTCCGGGATTACTCTATCGCAGCCCAAGTATGCTCTTGATCTACTTGCACGCTTTCATATGGCTGATTGTAAGCCTGCCCCGACTCCCTTTCTTTCAGGAGTCAAGCTTGAGGCTCAGTGTTCTTCTCCACTAGTTGATGCCACTTTGTATCGTCAGCTTGTGGGTAGTCTCATCTACTTGACTCATACACGCCCTGATATTTCATTTGCAGTTGGCATGGTTTCCCGCTTCATGCAAGAACCACATGAGCTTCATTGGAAAGCCGCCAAACGCATTCTACATTACATCCAGGGTACACATCACTATGGGATTCACTATGCAGTAGGCACAGGACTTCGCTTGGTTGGTTACACAGACTCCGATTGGGCTGGCGATCTAGTTGATCGTAAGTCTACTTCTGGTTACAGTTTTCACCTTGGTTCGGGCCCCATTTGTTGGCAGAGCAAGAAGCAACATGCTATTGCTCTCTCTTCGACTGAGGCTGAGTATCGAGGCGCTGTTAACGCAGCGACTGAGACCATTTGGCTCCAGCAGATTCTCACAGAGTTTGGGTTCACTACTCCACGGCCGACAGTCCTATATTGCGACAATCAGAGTGCCATTGCCATCTCGAAGAACCCGGTCCAGCACCAGCGGACCAAACACATCGAGATTCATATGCACTATATCCGAGAGCTCATCCAGGAGCAGGTCATTGATTTGCAATATTGTTCTACAGCAGAGCAAGTTGCTGACATATTCACCAAACCTTTCACCGAGAGTAAGTTCCAGCAGTTGCGAGCTCTCTTGGGGGTGCGGGATGTGTCATTAGGGGGGGTCAGCTGATTTCTCCTTCATCTCTTATGGGGGGGACTTTTTCCTCTTTGAGGTTTTGTCCTTCTTCCTTGAGATTCTTTTGTACATTCATCTCTCTTTTGGGGGGGAGTTTTTTCCCACTGGGTTTTCTCCTTTTCTCCGGTTGTGAGAGATTGCATTGCATTGTTTTGCTTGCATTTGCATGTTGTACATGGGTACCTATCATGGCCTCGTAGCCGGGACCCATCTTGCTTAGTTGCATTGTAGACTTAAGTGCATTCCCCTAAGTTGCACTTAAGGGGGGGTGTTGGTGTAAATAATTATTCATCATGGATATTATTACACTTACTTAAGTTTACTTAGGATAATGCATTACATAGTAGTTTGGATATGAGACACTTGGGTGTTTGTGCCTCATTGGGATAGTGTGTGTAGGAGAAATTCCACCTCTTATGGTGTTGATCTTGTTATTACACTATCATATCCACTTATTGTGGAGTGATAATTCCACCTTCGGTGGGTGATCCACCTCATGTGGAATATTATATTATTTCTCCTACCTACCCACACCTATTTCCTACCTACCCTTGTTTCTCATTGAGCCACTTGTCATATTTGTGTGCTCATACATCCATATGGCCTTGTCTATATAAGCAGGCCTCTATTCATTGTATTGGTTAATCCAGTTGATCATTTTTATATTGATGAGAATACAGTTTGTTCTTGTCATTCTATTGTCTCTTTTATGCTTTTCATTGTGCCCTTGATCTTGGCAAAATCCAACAGTCATTCCTGTGTAGTCACATGTTTTTGCTCCGTTTTTGTTTATCATCATTGAGCGTTTGATATGTTGGAAGTTTATACAAGCATAATGGTGTAATTGAGCCATAATGACCTGAGAAAATCTTACATGGATTTTGATATTGCAAGGTGGCACAAGCATTGAGGTATAATTGAACCAAGACGACCTGAGTGTTGCTTGCGTATTAACAGGCAAGATTGGACCATTTGTATGCGCAAAGTGGAACAATGTCTTCAGTGATATGTTCATAATCACGTCTCGAGACAAAATTTGGATAGCACAAGTGATCGCCTCATAGATAGAAAACCAAAAAATATCAGACCCTCCGACCACTTTCTCTAGCTCGATGCATCATTGAGAAAATTTAGGAGATCCAATAATTCAAAAAGTTTAAGTGCAAAATAGTCAAAACTTCATGCAAGATGTAAAAAAATTATAATTCATAAAATCATCCATCATGTGTGTGTTGAAATTGTTAATAGGATCAGTGTTTTGTTTTCTCGACTGATGAGCTGTTGTTGACAGGATTTTCTTGGTGTGCTACAATTTTTGTTTGCTTTTTGTTGGAATGCTTGAAGTCAGAGGAATGTTGCCCCTACTTATAAATATCGATTGATGTGGATATTTATAATGATTACCAAGCCATGGTGGGATATGATGAACTGATCTTTAGATAAGCAAGGACAGTGATTACGCTAAGTGTGTCCGGGATAATGTTGCGTATAAAGTGTTGGGCGATGGCCATTAGCTTTGGCTTTGGCTACAAAAGATATGAGTAATGATAGATAGAGGAGATGTTCCCTCACAAATAGAGCCCGTTGCCAGGTTTTCACCACTTGTTTTTATTGCACTTTTTTGTTGTTTTGATTTTTTGTATTTTTCTGATTTTTCAATTTTTTTGTATTTTTCACTTTTTTCGTGCATTAGACCACTCAAGTATAGTATTTCTTCAGATGGATGTTGTTGGTTGGTTCATCGAGCACATCTCCCTTGGAAGTTGTAAGTTGATAGGCACCTGATCCATAGGCTAATATTATAAAATAGGGACCCAACCAGTTAGGTTCAAATTTCCCCTTCTTTTCTCGATCCTGATGATTTGTGGGATTTTCTTTGAGTACAAGATCACTGATCTTAAAATTCCTAGGGATGAATTTGTGGTTGTAGCTTCTGCACATGCGTTGTTGGTATGATTTGAGGTGTTCATAGGCATGCTACCATTTTTCATCCAGAAGCTCTAGTTCTTGCAATCTGTTGACCCGATATTCCTCATCTGGAATGAGGCCTTTCAAAAATACTCTGAGTGATGGAATCTCTACCTCAAGAGGTAAAATTGCTTTTGATCCATATACCAAAGAATATGGCTTATCCCCTATAGGTGTCTGGATGCTAGTCCTGTATGCCCAAAGTGTAAGATTGAGTTGCACATGCCAATCCTTTCCAGCATCATTTACTGTCTTCTTCGGGATTTTCAATATTGTTTTATTTGATGCCTTTGCTTGACCATTCCCCTATGGGTAGTAAGGTGTAGAGAAACGATGTTGGATTTTGAATTGTTCACATAGTTCTTGCACATCTTGATTTTTGAAGGGACGCCCATTATCGGTGATGATAGAACTGGGAATGCCGTATCTGCAGATCAGATAATTGAGAATAAATGAGGCAATTTGTTTTCCAGTTACTGTGGTCAGTGGGACTGCTTCAATCCATTTTGTGAAATACTCTGTTGCAGTGATTATGAACTTGTGTCCACTGACAGAAAGGCCAAGATGTTATAAATGGCTGCAATTCCTGTGTTGGTGCATGGATAAGATTGCCATGGAATTGGCACTTAAGACGTTTTTTTGCAAAATGATAAGTCATTTTCCATTGTCGGCCAGTAATACCACATTCTCAGAAGTTTTTTAGCGAGAGTAGGACCACTTGAATGTGTGCCACAAATACCCTTGTGAGCTCATGTAAAGTAGAGTCTGATTCATTACGATCAAGGAAACGAAGAAGAGTACCATCTAGACCTCGACGGTAAAGGGTATCAGCAGTTAAGGTATAACAGGCGGCTTGCCAGATAAAGTTGCATTTTTGGTTACATGACAGGTCAATGGGTAGGATATTGGTTTTAAGATATTCATAGATTGTTTCATATAACGGAGAGTCTGAACTAGTTAAGGCATCGATAACATGGGATGCAAAATTGTCATAGGCTAGGGAAAACAATTGCTCTATCAGAAACTCATAATGACTCTGTTGCTCTGGAATTTGTAGTAGTGAAGCGATAGTAGCCATTGCATCGACTGCTCTATTGTCCAACCTCGGTATTTGCTCAAAGGTGATGTGTACAAAATATTGTTTGAAGTCATCTACCATTCTTTTGTATGGCAACAACTTGTCATCCTTTGTCTGATATCCATTGTTGATCTGATTTATAACCAGTTGGGAATCTCCATAGACTTTTAATTTCGTGATTCTCCATTCCATGACCATTTTGATTCCTGTGACTAGTGCTTCATACTCAGTGATGTTATTTGTGCATGGAAATATGAGTCTATATGATCTTGGAATGGTGTGTCCTTCAGGAAGGACGAACAAGATGCCGACACCTGAGCCATGTTGAGTATAGGAACCGTCAAAATACAAGGTCCATTGTTTGGGTGTAACAGTAAGGACATCCCTGCTTGGAAATTCCACTTTCATTGGTTGCTTATCGGGTAGTGATGCTTCAGCTAATTGATTTGCAATTACTCGTCCTTTGATAGCCCGACACTCTGTGTAATGGATATCAAACTCGTTGAGAATCATGACCCATTTAGCTAATCTGCTTGTAAGAGGTGCTTTGCTGAGTAAATACTTGAGAGGATCAATTTTTGCTACTAGCTTGATTGTGTGAGCTAGCATGTAATGTTGGAACTTTGGAACTTTTGAGAGGCGAAGACTACAACTAAGCAGACCTTCTCAATGAATGTGTAATTGAGCTCACGGCCATTTAATGTCCTGCTGCTGTAATATATAGCTCGTTCCTTGCCTTCTTGATCTTCTTGTGCTAACAATGCCCCCAATGATATGTCAGTTGTTGATATGTAGAGGATGAGCGGTTTTCCTGCTATTGGTGGTACCAGAACTGGTCAATTCATTAGATATTGTTTGATTTGATAGAATGATTCTCCACACTTGGCTTCCCATCTAAACGGTATGTTTTTATGTAGCAGACGATTGAATGGTAGACTTTTATCTGCTAGTTGGGCTATGAATCCCCTAATTGACTGGAGTCATCCTTGTAGAGATCTGAGTTGGCTGATGTTCTTGGGAGGTGGCATCTCCATGATTGCCTATACCTTCGCTGGATCTACTTCAATGCCTTTTGTTGACATAATGTAGCCTAATAATTTGCCTGATGTCACCCCAAAGACAGACTTCTTAGGGTTTAGCCTGACTTGGAATTTCTTCAATCTTTGAAATATTTTATCTAATATGCCCAAATGTTCTTCCTGGGTAAATGACTTAGCTAGTAAATCATCCAAATAGTCCTCCATGAAGGTATGCATCATATCATTAAATATTGTCATCATTGCTCTTTGATAAGTTGCCCCAGCATTCTTCAAGCCAAAAGGCATGACATTCCAACAATACGTTCCCCAAGAACAGGTGAACATTGTTTTATCATAATCTTCTGGAGCTATCTTGATTTGATTATAGCCAGAGAAACCGTCCATTAATGATAGCATTGCGTGGCCTGTTGTGAGGTCTACAATTATGTCGATGCTAGGCAAAGGAAAGGCATCCTTTGGACAGGCTTTGTTAACATCTCTAAAATATGTGCATATCCTGATGCTTCCATTTGGTTTTGAAACTGACACAATGTTTGAAATCCATTCAGCATAGTCTATAGGTAGAATAAATTAGACGTCTAATAATTTCTTTAGTTTAGCTTTGACCATTAATGCTACATGCGGATTCATCTTTCTTAACTTTTTCTTGAATGGCTTAGCTCCTCGAGCAATAGATAAATGATGCATGATTAAGTGTGGATCTACTTCGGGCATATTTGCATAGGACCAAGGAAAATTGATTTACTTTTCTTTGAAGAGTCTGATAAATTCAAGTTTTTCTTCTTCTGTCTGAGACTCTGCTAGGTGTATGTTTTTAGCTGCTTCTTCTGTACCAATGTTGATTGATTGAGTGGGCTCAATCAATATGGGTGATCACTCCTAATAGTGTTTAGGAAGAGTGTCAAGTCTCCCATCCTTAGGTGCCTTAAAAAGTTTTTCACCCCCAGATGCATCCTTTATTTTGACTTTTTTGTGATCTAGTGTTGCCATTGACTGGTTTTCAGTAGTAGATCTTTTATTTCTTTCATTTTTGGGACTGAGAGCCTTGGCACCCTCCTGATTGCAGATATCGTTATTTTGTTTGTTGGTAGAGTCTATTTCCAGATTGATAGTACATAGGTAATGGACAATAGATTCGTCATATGGAAATATGGGTAAATCATGGTGTTCAGGTTCATCCAAGTCTATTAAATCAAAAAATACGAGCGGTAAAGAGTCATTGGGTGGGTCAAGGTTTGTTGCGGTAAGTGTCATGATAGAGGTATCGTTAAGGTTGTCTATGATATTGGTTAAGTTAATGATATTGTCAAAGTCTTCGATGGTATCATCTTCCATGTAAACTTGCTTGTAGTGTCATTGCTCATTTTCTTTAGCTTCGTAGATATGTTGCAAACCAAATTCAAGTAGTCTAGACTCTGTGCCTTGTCCTTCTTGAGAAAGGGGTGTATGAATAGCACCTTCGGGGATATCTTTAGTAACATTTGAACAACTGCCCCATTCATAGCCATTAGAATCAGTCTTAGAAGTATTGTCCCAAAGTCTTTCAGTGTTGCTGATAGGTATGTTGTAAGGTGAAAAGAGATCCCTGATAATTGATACGAGTCTGGTAGTTTTCTCTCATTCCGTATCAAAACCTGCTTGTACTCTTTGCATCTGTTCATATATTGTTTCTCCTTGGGGAGTAGTAATTTCTTCAGGAGGTGATTCTGCCTCTTGCCATGAGTCCTCGTTGTATTTCTTCTTTGCTTTCCACTGAGGTTTTTGATATTTATTCTTCTTTTGCCTTGGGGGTAGGTTGTGTCCATAACCCAGTCCTATTTTGTCTCTAGAAAATTGTGAAGGAGGGTCCAGTGGTTCTGTGATGCCTTCTTGATGCTTTCCTATAGGTCCTTTATCGTTGTATCCCATCCGTTTCATGATCAGGAATCCTTTTCCATACTGTTGTGTTGGTATGGATACCTCCAGAGTAGCAGCTCAGACTTCTTCCTCATCCTTGTATAGCCAACTAAGGATGTCCTTCTCTTTTGATTCATGTGCTAGTGTGCCCAATTGGATAAATTTGCCATCAAACTTGGTGATGGGCTATGTTGCTTGATGTGTCGATGTAGAAGGTTGCCCGTAAGTTTTTGGCGATGTTGGTAATTTGGTTAGACACATGGGTTCGAAAGATTATTATCCCATGCCTTGCTCTTTGATTTTCATCTTTTGTTTGAAATCCATGGATAGAGATTTGAGCTTTTCTTGATGATGATCTAACGCTGAGGAAGTTTGAGCTTCCCTGTTGTGTGGAACCAAGTCCAAGTTGTCTTGGGTTGCCCCCATAGCATTGCAATATTGAAAGGGGTTATTATCTGTTGATATAGAAATCTCTTGTCCATTATATGGGAATTTGACACACTGATGGTAGGTTGACAGTACTGCTTGCATTTCATGTATCCAAGGATGACCCAATAAAATATTGTATGTTAAGTCCATGTCTAAGACTTGGCACATAGTGTCTCTTTGTATCGGTCCTACCTGAATAGGTAATATTACTGTTCCCTTGGATGATCTTTCTTCATCATCATATTCCTTGATGGTGATCTTTTTGTGTGGATTAATAGACTGTTCAGAGAAGCCTATTGCACATATAAGTTTTAAGGTACAAATATTGAGACCAACTCCTCCATCTATTAATACTCTTTTAACTCGATGTTTGTAGACTAAGACTTCAATATGAAGGGTAGTATTATATGGATGGCTCAAAGAGATATTATCATGTTCAGAAAAGGTGAGATTATGAGGCCCTGTCATGTGAGCCACCGTGGCTTGAAATTTATTAATATCCAGATCTTGAGGCACATTTGTTTCAACTAGTGCTTGTTCCAAGATGTCCTTATGTTTCGGTGAAAGTTTTAGTAACTCAAGTATGGATATCTGAGGAGGATTTTTCCGTAGTTGATCAACTAAGTTATATTGAGTCTTGGGGAGAATGGTTGTTGTTGATGTATGTCCTTTCAAGACATATTTTTGAGCTCTGGTGGTTACATTGATCAACTCATGTTCGTGGTTGTCTTTTATTTTAATGACATTTACTTGGTTGTCATCTGTCGATATATGATTGATGGTGTTATTGTATATTTGATTTATGCAAGCTCCTCTGGTATCGTTTGATGATGAAGCTCCTTCCTTGTTGTAATTTAGAAGAGGATTTTAAATGCGTCATGATCACTGTTTATTTTGAGACCATCGACCGTTAAATCACCTCTATCAATCATGTCTTGAACAATGTTTTTAAGCCTCATGCAATCGTTCGTTTGATGTCCTTTGTTTCGATGAAAATCACATAAGTGTGAGTCATTCCACCAAGGTGGTTTGATCTGGGGTTCAAAATTGTTTATGGTTGGTAATGTGATAAACTTGTTTGCCAAGAGTTATCGGAATGTTGATTCTAAGGATCGTCCCAAGGGTGTGTAAATGTGTCTATTTGGAAAATTGTTGGTGTTACCCCTTTGATTTGGATTAGTTCCTCGATTTGTGTTGTTGCTTTGGGCATTGTTGTTGGTATTTAGATTTGAAGGTCCTTGATTGGTATTTGGTGGATAAGTGTTAGTGCCTTGGTTAACACCCTTTTTATTCTTGGTAGCCCAGGGATTACCTGATAGAGCCAATACTGGTTGTTTGGACTTCATATCATTAGCGTCAACTCCTCCTTCATGAACAACATTTTTGTTTCTGGTCTAGAATCTGGATTTATCTAAGGTGTTGTTGTTGTTCTGGTTGTTAAAATGAGAGTTGGATGAATTAGTTCCTTCTTTGAAGAACTTCAATGTTCCTTTCTTGATACATGCCTCCTCTACTTATATTTCATTTTTGATTAATTTGGAAAAAGATGGTATGCACTGGAGCTTGAGTAGATAACTCATCTCACTATTCAGATTGTCGATAAAGATTTCCATCATTTCCTTCTCAGGAACATCTCGAGGATATCTTGAAACCATATGTCTCCATCGTTGAAGAAACACCATGAATGTTTCATTGTTTTTCTGTTTGGTATTACATACATCCAACATGGTGATTGCGTGTTGAATATTGTAGGAGTATTGCGTTATAAATTTATTGACCATCTCATCAAAGGATTTGACAAGAGGTGTAAGTTTAGACAACCACTCCATTGTTTGGCCTCCCAAACTTCTTGGGAACAACCTCATTACGTAAGTGTCATCGTGAGAAAATTCAAGGCTCATGGTACAAAACTCCTGAACATGTTCGCGAGGATCACTCTTACCATCATATTTGTCATATTTGGGTATGTCTGAATTCGGGGGAAAAGGTATCATGTTCAATCTCTTGTCAAAGGGGTAAGGACAAATTTCCTTTAAGGAGTATCGTACTGTGGTTCCCTGTTGCATGTCTTGCATTTATCTCTGCAACATTTGCATTTGTTGTGTAAGAGCAACCATGGGCGCATTTCTTTACCGAGGAAACGATTCTTCTCTTTCGTTATTCCTAGTTCAGGTATGGGTGTGTTCTGGTATGTTATGTTGTTCAGGTATGTTTTTTTCAGGTTCATGTGTTTCCTCTTCTCTTTGTTGTTCTTGATAAGCGTAATTTCGAGGCCTTGTCCGAAAGATTTCAGTGTCGAAGTCTTCAGGAATCCTACTCCTTTGCTTGTTAGCATGAGCATGTATTTTTCTTTGTCAGCTTCTATGAGTCTTTCCATAAGTTTTTGGAATGAGGGGTTTTATTGACATTATTGAATAAGCTCCTCAGTAATATCTGTTTCCTCTCGATTTGGATACTCGAAAGGATTTGATAATCTTCGACCCATACTGAACTCTGGTTGTGGTTCGCTTTGCTTGTTTTGTTGAGAGCGAGTGATAGTGGGCATCTAGTATAAACTTTATGTGACAAAGGGGACAAACTCCTCTTCTTCTTGTTGTTTGGGAGTTGGTGGTTCAAATCAAGCTATGCTATAAGTGATGAAGACTTCTGGGAAGAAAGCGAGGTTGATCTTTCCTCCACGATTCAAGCATTGACTGAATGTTGATTTTTGGCAAAGGCTCTACTTCTCAATGGTTCTTCATCAAATTCAATTGACTTGTCTTGAAGATACAAGCGCATATGATGGAGAAAGGTGCGATGTGATTTGAAGAGTTGGCAATTTATATAGAAAAATCTATTTCATTTGACAAGTTTCTGAGAACTGAGTTGTCATTTCTTCAACTTAGTTTTGTGATGAAGACCTTTTCTTCTCAAAATATGAGGAGTGGTCATACATGAGTGATCAATGGTTTCCTTTGATGTTTGGATTGAGATACTTCATTTGAAAACTTAAGCCTACTTTTATCAAGTAGAGGTTTAGATTCATCTCCACGACAAAGTGCGTCAAATGATATTCATAAGAGTTTCCCGATATGGAGACTCGATTTGACGACTTAAGTTTAAACTAGGTATGTTTGGTTGATGAAATTCGTTAGATGGCGAAGTGATGATACTACCTGATTCTGATAGTATAAAGTTTTTACCCCTAGCTAGTTTTAGTTCTGACAATTTTGTTCTAAGATTGACTTGCTTGATTGTTTGGAATATTCTTCTGATGTTTTGGTTCAAGTTTTGATTGGTGAGGTCAACTGAGGATCCAAAAGGGTATCCGAGACTGATGATAATTTTTTTTTTAAATGTTCAATTTTGCTCCTCGTTTTTCTAAGTTTTACCTATGCACTAAGACAGAGACTAGATGCGCTAAAGTGTGATCTAGATGCGCTATTAAAAGCCACCAATGCGCTAAGTTGCTTGTGCTATGTGCTAAACCAAAGTTTTGAATTTTGACTGATCTAGATGGGTTATGCGCTAATATGTCCTTAATACGCGCTAATGTTTAGACTCAAAGCACTACAATTTACCCCCAATGCGCTAGGCTGATGCTTCAAAGCGCTAATACGGTGTCTTAGAGTGCTAGTGAAAAGTTTGCCAAATTTTCAGACTGTTATGCGCTATTTTTAAGAATGACTGCGCTAAGTTTCAGCTTGTATGTGCTAAAGTGTGCTCTAGATGCGCTAGAAGATTTCTCCTATGCGCTAAATTGCCCTATTTGTTTTGTTTTTAATTTTCTTTTGGAAATTTTCAACACTTGTTTTAATTTTGATGGATGATTTTCTGAATTATAAATTGAAGACACAACACAAAAGAGACAACCAATTTTGCCTATTCTAAACAAAGAGTGTATGTTTTGTGAGGATGTGTTCAAATCCCTAATGTTTTCATTGGTTTGGATACAAATAAGACAATTCAGACAGACTCTTTATTCAAAGGTCATCAACAATATCATAACCCACTAGTCTCGATACTCCGTCAGCTCAAACAACCATGTCACCCCTGGGGGCGCCCATTTTTTTGCCTTTTGCCAGAAATTAACCCAAAGTGAATTGCTTCACAATTGTGTAGTTATCTTGGGAGATATATGGTGAGTAATCTTGGGGGTGGATTCTTCCCCACCCTTGCACTATGAAATTGAGGATGTTTGGATACTGACTCAGCTCAAGGTTTCTATTGCTAAAGTTCGTAATCAGGTTTTCATTTGGTCTTCAGTGATAAACTCCCTCGGGAGGCTTCCCAACTTTTAGAACAAAGGCTTTACGTATCTTAAAGATACTGGGGGAAGGCTAATTATTGAAAAAAACCATTGAAGGGACTTTCGTCATCCTCCACTTTTGATTATAGTGGGTTGGAACACTTGGCGAAAAAGTCATTTCCCACTTAGGTTGTTCCCCTCTCACCGACCATTTAAATGGAGCTCTAAGAGCAACTCAGGAGGGCAGGCCTACTAAAGGATGTAAATGCTTGAATTTCAGAAAGCTTAAGAGTGGTTTGGTTTTTTGGTCACCCAGTTAAGGGGAGAGCATATACCTTCCACTTTCGAGACAAGGCACAAAATGGTTCATTTTAACCCTTCAATTCAGTGATTTACTAACTTCTATTGGGAGATGTTGCTCCAAAAAAGGCATGGTGTTCTTTTTAACTCTCAAATCAGTGATTTTTTTAAAATCTAAGTAAAGAAATCTTGGTCAACAAAGTAAATTCTTCGATATGGTCAACAAAAATAAATTCGATAGGGGACAAATTTCCCTCTTTTGCTTTATCTAGAATTTGGAAGTGAGGTTCTTTAACTTGTGCAAAAAAAATGAAGTGGATCCTTTTAAACACCAAAGGATGGTGAGGTTCGTTTTATATTTTGCAAAAGTAAAGTTTGCCTTGTTCTTTTTAAATCCCAGAATAAATTGTTGTTCTCCCTATGAAAGCAAGATTGAAGATTTTTTGTTGTTGTTATTTTTAAATAACCCAAAAGGAAAATGAGTTCATTTTTACCAATAAGGAAAATGAAAAATTTCAAATAACTAACTTAGCAAAGTTAGAAACAAGAAAACTTATCAAATGCCTAATATAGTAAAAAGATAAATCTTCCAAATCCTACAAAACAGATGTTAGTGACTTGCAATCAAAACACTAGTTAGCAAAGAAGAGTTTTTCAAGGTGGACTTCTACAAGTCTAATTTTTTTGTCTCTGTTAGAACTATGTTTTTCCTTTGTGTCTGTTATGCACTAATCTGCAGACCCTATGCGTTATAGAATCGCACCAATGCGCTACGTTGTTGTATGGATGCGCCGAACTAATGCTTCAAAGTGCTAATGCTTATCGGGAATCCGCAAAAGTGTTATACGCTAAGGTTACTGTGGAATGCACTAAGTTTTGGGTCCAACGCACTAAACAATACTCCAGATGCACTGACAGATAGCCCAAATGCGCTAAAGGAAGGCACCGACGTGCTAACCCACCTTTTCCGCATACCTACAATGTTAGTCCCGCATCAAAAATGATTTGATAAATGGGGTTATGCCCCATGGTGGGCGCCAAAAATGTGTGTAGGAAAAGTGGTGTGATGAAACGGAAAATACGAATTTAGGAATAGTCCACACACCAATGGGACTCTTGGTGCAAGTTATGGAGTTATATGGAATAACTCAACTTCCCAAGGGATGTTCCATTGTTCTCTATCTCACAAGACCCCTCAAGACAATGCCTTTGCTCTCAAATCACTAAGCAAAGTGTCTTACAATCATGAGAATGAGGGATGCTTGATCAATCTAACATGAATGCAATCCTAAATGTGCATGATATTAATAAGTATGAATTAAAATAACATGTATATGATGATAAGATGAAAGGATTAGTAAAATAACTATCCTAACATGATATGCTAGCCTATTATGATTAATATGGTAATAGAAATACTTTTAAAATGTTTATTAGATTATTTCTATTCAAAGAGGGACTAAATGCTTTCTAAAAATGAGTATAGATTAGATGCATGAAACTTGGCTTATGAAAATGGAGGAATGAGAGCTCTATTTATAGGAAGAATAGGGCAATGGATGGTCAGGATTAGATGATCTTATCAAGGGCTAGGATTGAAAGTTATCAATCCATTTTTACAATTCTCACCAATGAAATGGTGACAATTGTCAACATAAGATTGCTTGAGAGGGGATGTAAGAAGCATTAAATGCTTGAGAAGACCTCATGGTTACCTTAGAAGGTAAGGGTTAAGGTTAGGCTACGGTTATCCATTGGATAAAGCTTTTACCCAAAGGACAAACTCTTGTGCACAGGTTAAAGGAATAACCAAGGGTAAAGGCATGAATACTTGTTGAGACCCTTGGGTTAGATAAGGGTTGAGTTAAAGAGAAAGTCTCTAATCATGCAAGAAGGTTGAGTTAACCATTAATGGTTTGGAAGACTTTCAACGTTAACTTGTTGAAGACATAAATCCTTTAATGGTTTCCAAAGACTTTGAGGGTTTGAGAAGTGACTTCCCTTTGCTTAGGGATGTGACAATATTCAGTAGATGAGTTAGGCTAATTTATAAGTGATTAGAAGAATCTAGAAGGGGGGTTAGAGAGGCAAGTGGGAGATGTAGGAGAATGCAAGTGGATGGAGGGTAATTTTAATTAAAATAAATTACTTTTTTTCAACAAAATAGATTCAAGTGGGGGATTTAAATAAATTAGAAATTTATTTATTTGCCATGAGCAATTTAATTAAATGTAAATTTAATTAAAAGGGTAGAAATCGAAATTAATTAAATAAAGTGATTTATTTAATTAAAGGATATGAAAGGCTTAGGTGAATTTAATTAAATAAATTGAATAACTTATTTAATCAAATAGATGAATGTGAATAATTTAATTACACAAAATTTAATTAAATAGAGGAATGAGGTTTAAATGAGTATTAAATATTCACTTAGGAAAGTGGTCATTTTAATACGTCTATAATAACAATGCAACCATGGAACTAGAGTGAAGGGTATCAAAATGAAAAACAACTCTAGTTTCTTCAAAATATGATAATGTATCTTCTTAAAACAAAACAATGAATGACATGGATACTTCATTTATGTACGAAAGGTCTTTGAAACAAGAGAGGATCATTCAAAGTGGGAGTTGGGTTAAATACTTTCACAGAAACCTTACCTCTTATTACTTAGTCAAGGTCTTGACGTGTTTCCAAACTGTTGTTTGTTCTTCCCTTAACTTGGAAACAACTCCACACTATAAATTTGGGTGAATCCATATTGCTCTAACTGCTTGTTCTCTTCAATCCTCGGGTGATTTTAGCAACCGTTGCAACTCTAAACTAAACTTTGCAAGTTGAATAAACTAGGGCTTTTCTCAATTACAAAGGGGAAGTCCTCCTTCACAAAGCCTAGTATTTCTTTCCTTTACTTTGAGTTTATCTTGAGTTTCACTACTTTAGTTAAGATATACATGACACACATCATTTGAAACTCCCTCCAAAATGATTACAACTGCTAACTCAAAACCATGTGAAACTTATAACCTAAGGCTATTTAGAATACATATAAGGAATTAAAATAAAACACCCTTAATTTCATCATTTTAATATTCCGAGCCATTTTGATACTTTTATGATAGCCTTATATAAATGAAACCTTCTAAAAAAAAAATCAACTTAACCCACAAACTATGCTTGGAATATAACCAAGACATGAAATGAAAGGTGTAGACCTTAGGTACTCAATTTAGACATAAAATCTAAATTGGCTAACATTTTTGGTGACCTCTAAGGGATATTTGCTTGCTAAATACAAAAGGCTAGTAGCCTTTCATAACATTCAGTGGGCACAAAGGCTTGAACTAAAAAATTGAGGCCTAAACTGATAAAACCCTGTTGTTAGAAGCATTGAACAACACTTAATACACACAGTAGACCTTAAAACTGACTCAAATGACGACTGAAAAGACTCAAAAAGTTACTGAGAACCTGCTGCTAAAAAGAACAACAGTATCAAGACTACTAACTTATTGATAAACCTGACAAAATGTGTAAAACACTTGGAGGAATAACAACTAAACATTAACATGACTGAAAGTCAGCACTAGACCCTAAACAAATGATGCCACAACACCTTATTGAAATTAAAACTAAACTAATATGTACAATGACAAAACAAATCACCTCAATAGAAAAGCTTGAGGTGTATCCCATTGAATGGGATAGGTAACTCCTCTCCATCCAGCTTGGACAACTAATAGGTATTATGCATCTTGCAACTTGTAATGATGTATGGACCATTCCACATTGCATCAAACTTAGTATGTTGTCCAGATCTACTCTTCAATTCATTCCACTTGAAAACGAAGTCACCTTCTCTAAAAATTCTTGGGACAACCTTCTTATCAAAAGTTCTCTTCATTTGTGCAGGGTGATTCTCAAGATTTATGAGAGCTTTTCTCCTTTTTTCTTCCAACTTCATGAGTTCAACAAGTCTAATTTGCATTGGTTCCTCCTCCATCATTTCCATTTCTTGAATTAGGCTCAAAGCTGGAAACTCTACTAAAATGGGAAGCCTAGCTTCCTTGCCATACACTAACATATATGGTGAATTGCCCATAGATCTCTTTGGAGTGATTCTATCAGCCCACAAAGCTAATTTTAACTTGTTGTGCCAACTCCTTTGATTGTCTTCTATGGTCCTCTTTATTATTTTGATCAAATTCTTATTGGTGGACTCAGTTTTCCCATTACCCTATGGGTAATAATTAGAAGAAGTATTCAAATAGATTTCATTCTCAAGATCCCATTTAGTTACTTTCAAACCAATAAAAATCAATGCATTATCATAAATAATTGATTCTGGAACACCAAACCTTGCAACCAAGTCTTGGTAGAAACTTAGGACAGCTATCTCATTTGCTTCTCTCAATGCTATACCCTATGTCCACTTTGTAAAATAATCAGTTGCTGCTAAGATCCACCTATGACCAGCACATGAAGGTGGGTTGATTGGACCTATGAAGTCAAGACCCCATTTCATAAAAGGCTGCAATGGAAGGGCTGCCAATCTTTGTTTACCTGCAAACAATGAACACTTCTTGGACTTTCTTACATATTCACGTGCATCCTTAAACAAATTAGACCGATAATAACCAGCCCTCATGATTTTGTATGCTATAGTTCTTGGTGAAAAATGTCCACCAGCTAGTCCATCATGAAATTCTGCAAGAAATCTACTCGTCTGATCAGATTCAACACACCTCAACAACATACCATTGTAATGCTTTCTAAACAAAACACCATCAATAATAACATGTGGAATGGCTTGTAATCTCAAATATCTTCTTTTTGAGTTATCCATACCAATAAGAGACTCTCCAGTTTGAAGATAATCTATCATTTCTTGAACCCAACTTGTTGAAGGAGTTGCTACAGGTGTTTCTTTTGCATCATCATGGACTAATACAACCTGATTTTCATCCTCTTTGTTGTTGTCTGCATCACCATCTAGTTGTTCCCACAGTCCTTTACCTCTAACCATTTTTGTCACTTTTATATCTACATCATACTTCATCACTTTTGTAACCCAACCAACTCTTTTATCATTCAAATCTTTACTTAACAAAAACTCTTTCACGAAAGGATGAGAAACCAGCAAATGGATCTTATTATTTGATAGCATGTACCTAAATTTTTTAAGACTTGTTATAACAGCTAACACATGCTTCTGAACAAAGGAATAAGATGTAATACCCCTTCCCAAATCAAAATCTTTTTGACCTCGTTGACCATGGTTGACTTTTTAGTGGCTTACGTGGATGGTTGATACATTATGTTGTGACATTTTTATTCAGTTATTATGCTTTGGAGTGTGATTTAGTGGATATGATTATGCATTATTGCTTATTGAGGAGTAGATGTTGATTATGCACTATTTCTTATGAATGCCTAGATGTTAATTTTTCTTATGCATTGTATTTTATAAATATTGAAATATTAATTTTATTCATGTGTTACTAACGATGGACTAACACATTTACTTAATGTGTGAGTTGCACTATGTATTTGTCCTCGTGTTTGTATGGAGTTTGTATGGGGTGCGAGGAGATGACTTTCCATCACTCACTTCGGTGAGACACGAAACGTCACGATTCTCCTTCACCGGTGTATCTACCGTGTTTGAATGTATATAAATGTGTATGTGAGGTTTGGTGATGCAAGAATTGCAGGTACAAGGTACCGACTCCACCTAGCTCCATAGGTCTGAGCGTACCTAATTAACCTAATGGAAGTGAAGGAGATGGTTTTAAGGCCCTAATGTCATCCCTAGCCTTGCTCGATTGTGACCGTTGTCAGTCATTTGTCAACCTTGTCAAATCGCCAAGTAGGCCACTTTTCTAACGTTGGTATGCGGGTCATGTCTTCTAGTGTTGTTTAATGTGAATTGCGTTTATAAATTAAACAAGGATAAATTATTATGGGTACCTTTTATGGTTAAATTAATAAAGCAAGCACGCTAGGTTGATTGATTTAAATTATTGATAACATTATCATATAGTGGGTTTATTTTTATGCCTTGTGTATATATAAAAAGTCATTTTTACTTTAAAAAAAAATAAAATTAAATAACATGTTGACTTTGGTGTGTGAGAGGAATTTTATTTTAAATGAAAAATGTAAACGTTATTAATTGGAAAAAGAATTTCAATTTTCATTTTAAGAAAAGTAATATTTTCCAAGGAAAAAGATTTTAACCTAAAAGATATTTTGGGGGTAAAAATTTTTCATATGGGAATTTTTTTCAAGAATAGAGGGCTCTTGCATTTTGGATCATTTTTTTTTCCTCTCTGTTGTGAATGGGGGTTTTGCTAGAGGAGATGATAAATTTGTGAGGGTTTGTTTCAATGGAGAGCTTTGGATTCTTCTTCAGTTTGTTCATCCGGGAAAGCTCATTAGGTTGGATTTAAAACCTCTATTTTTAAGAAATTTTTGTGTTGGTAAAAAAATCTTTGTGTTTCTCATTATGAATCTGGGGTTTATTTTGTGTTTAAAATGCATTCTTGTATTTATTGTTTGATAGAAGAATCATGCAATTTTATTTATCAACTTCAAATTGGGGGTTTGGAATTTCAAAATCTGGATTGGGGAAGTTTTTATTTCTAAATTTTTGTACCAATTCTTAGGCTGGCATATGGAAAAACTCATTTACCTAAGGAAAATTGTTTGTTGTTTGCTATTTTAAGCAATTTTGTTTTGTCTGGTAAATCTTATATTTCTTTTTTTTTGTTGTTTTTGCCTTACAGAGAAAGAATATATATATATATATATATATATATATATATATATATATATATATATATATATATATATATATATATATATATATATATCTTTTAAATGGTGAGGGGGCTTGTTTTATTAATTTTTGTTTTTATTAATTTTTTTTTAAAAAAAAAAATTAGTTTTGCCTGTGGGTGCCATAGGCACTCAACAATGTGGGTGCCTTGGCACCCCACAGCGTGGGGATCCATGGAGAAACCCACGGTTCTGGGTGCCATGGCGCCCCACAGCGTGGGGACCTGTATGGGAACCCACGGTTGTGGGTGTCAT
This sequence comes from Cryptomeria japonica, assembly GCF_030272615.1. Classification (NCBI taxonomy): domain Eukaryota; kingdom Viridiplantae; phylum Streptophyta; class Pinopsida; order Cupressales; family Cupressaceae; genus Cryptomeria; species Cryptomeria japonica. Next base: position 187,756,311 of record NC_081406.1, on the reverse strand, counting down.
GGCATCCCTACAGCGTGGGTCCCATGCCCCCCACTGCCTCCCTTTCCCCATTTCGTGGGGTTAATAAAATCAAAATAATTTTATTTTATTTTATTATATATATATATATATATATATATATATATAGAGAGAGAGAGAGAGAGAGAGAGAGAGAGAGAGAGAGAGAGAGAGAGAGAGAGAGTAATCGGATTTGTTAGGTGATGAAAAATTGAAATAAATAAATATGTTTTTTTAATTTTCAGATTAAATAAATGCATGATTTATATTTTCATATATGTATATATAATTTTATATGCATAATTATGACTCAGTTATCTAGTGTTGATTCAGAATCATTAAATTGATGATAGTGAATATGATTTGGAGGATGTTATTGAAATTGGGAAAATTATGATTAGTAAATGATTTGTATTAAAATTTAGAAATTATAGTCAAACTGCGTCAACGTGAATTAGATAGGAAAAAAATCTATTTTCAGGTATAAATTATGGTTTTTGTTTCATACGTATATATATATATATATATATATATATATATATATATATATATATGTAAAATATGAAATTACGAAAGTATGAATTTAATGCTAATATTGATTTGATATTATTTTATTAACTTTGGAAAACAAAGTTATTATAAGTAATCATAGATTAATTTAGTCAATATGGCTTCAATTGAAACAATCTTTATTTGGATTAAATAATGACCTGTTTAAACTTTAACTTGCTTTTATTTTGCAAAAGATTGCTTGGTGTTTATATTGCAAGTGAAACTTGTTTTTAGTCATTTATTGGATTGAAAATTTAATGGCTTAATTCTATTTAAAGGGAAATTTTCGTGTGTGTGGGTATGGATTTTTAATCAAGGCATTGTGCAAGTCTATTTGAGTACATCTTGTTTTTTGCCCTTTTCATGCGTGTTCCCTGTTGTATATTTTCTTATCGAGGAGAAATTAATTAATTGCAAGAGCTACAATTAGATAACTATAGCTTTTATTTATATTTTGAATAATTGTTATGATTCTTTGATATGGATATGTTTAGTGTGCAAGTGTACCCTTTTGACTATTTACTCTGATTGGGGGATTTTGGTGTTTGATTTGAAGGAGTCATTCTCGTGTTTATGTTGGTATGTTGTTGAATGTGAGTCGATCATGAAAGTTAATTTGTTAAGTTTGATTTTAGTTCTACTTGCTTTATTTTGGTTGTGGTCTTGTCTTGTGAATAGAGTAGTTGTCTGTTTTGCACCTCTAGTGGGTTTAACCTTGGTAGAAGGTTTGTATAACCAAGTTGTTTCTTTAGTTTTGCTTGAACTCCCTGTGTTGGGTTGGCTTTTGGTGTTTTGTCATTGGAGTTTCTTGGAGGTTGTGTAGTGTCATCAGGAATAGTGGCTTGAGAGTGGGGATGGAGGCCCAAAGTGGCTACCGGGATAACCCCTTGGAAGTTTGAGTAATAAGTGATAAATTAATTAATAATTTGGGGTTGAGTTTTAAAACATTAATCAAGATTAATTGTGCCCCGTTCATGGTTGAGTGCTATTACAGACTCAAGATGCAGTGGGAAGGCTTGGAATGGCAAACCAACTACCTTGTCTTCATGAAAGGTTTGTTGGATAGGCATGAGTCATGGATGGGGGTCAGGGGTTCAAGAGAGGCTACCAAGATAACCTAGGATGGGGGTTGGGGCCTATGGAGGCCTGTCAGGATAACCCATACCAGCTATGCGATAACACTCTTCCCTTATGTTCACTAGTGTGTAGTCTTGTGTTGGCTTTACTTAGAGCATTCTTGTGGGAGTCATATATGTATGCTTATGCCTTATGTGAGTACCCAGTGTACATGTTAGACCATGTGATGTTTTATTGAGGGCCTTATTACTATCTCCTAGCACGAAGGGGTGGTCCTTTTTGGGCCACATGGTCGGATGGTAGTGCCACTTTCCATCAAGTAATTTGTTCATGCTTTCTTGCGAGGGATTAGCTTCACAGGTGCTCCAAATGTATCTCTTGGATTTACTATATTCCTTGTACCATTTGTATCCTCTTTGTTCATCTTAGATCATATTTGTATCTCTTGGACCTTATGCGGTCAGTTATATCATTTGTTTATATGAATGCCTTCATGGCAGTTGTAACTTGATGTAATCATTATGTATCTTTATGAGACTTGGTGTTTCAAGTGCAATTGTAATATTATGTTATCCTTGAAATGTAAAAGTAATGTATTGTGATGAGATTTAGATTGGAGAATTTATACCTTAAATTAAAATCATTGCTGTAATGTAATTGAATGTTTTATCATGAATGAAGCATGAAAATGTTAGTGTTATCTCATGTAAAGTATAAAACAATCATTGTTTAGTGTAATTAAGTTCCTAATGGATGTATATATATCTTAAGTGGATTAATTGACCTTAAGTATGGATTAGTTTAAAAAAGTAATTCACGTTGGGAAACCCTTTAGGAGTTTGAGTTAAGTCTTCCACTTGTGCAATTTTTAATGCAATGTTTATCTTAATGCATTTATGCATTCAATATGTTAAAAAAAAAATTACACTCTTTTCGAGTGTTTGTAGTTGTATCCTTTAGGGTTTCTTGGTCGGGAATTGCATAAGACAACTCATAATATTTCAATACCTGACTGAAAAATGCAATAGGCTACTCTAAACCTTCTTGGTTTTGTTGGACCATCATGGCTGAGATTGTTTCAAAGCTCTCAAAGGCATACAAGATGAAATCCCTTGAGTAATCAAGATGTATGAGTGTTGGTGATGATGCTATTGCCTCCTTTATCTCCTAAAAACTTTGTTTTCCTACTCTAGTCCAGATGAAACTCTTATTTTTCTTGAGCATAGAATTTAGAGGCTTTAAAAGAGCAGCAATATTAGGTATAATTTTTCTTACAAAATTTATTCTACCAAGAAAACTTTTGAGTGCTTTCTTATGAGCTAGTAATTGTAAAGCAAGTATTGCACTTACTCTCTTTGGGTCAATGGATATAACATGCTTGGACACTATGTGACCAAGAAGTCTCCCTTCATGAACAACAAATATACTCTTCTTAGGATTCAAAGAAATGACATACTCTGCATCTTTCAAAGATTTTCCTTAATTGCACAGAATGATCATTACCATCTTTTGAAAACATTGTTATGTCATCAAGATAAAGCAACACAAATTTGTTCATAAGATATTCAAAAGCCATATCCATGGCTCTTTGAAATGTGGATCCAACATTTGACAACCCAAAAGGCATTTTCCTATAAGCCATTGTTCCCCATTTTGTGGTAAAGACTGTCTTGAACTAATCTTCTTCCTTCAAAAAAATTTGGTTATAACCTGAAAAATCCATCTAACAAAGAAAATCTTTCAGAACTTGAAACCACTTGTAAAATTTATTCCATAGATGGCAATGGGTAGTGGTCCTTAAGAGAAGCTTGGTTGAGGTCTCTAAAGTCCACACACAATCTAATCTCACCACTTTTCTTCCTTACTGGCACAAGATTAGACACCCATGATGTATGCTTGATAGGAAACAATATATTACCTTGGATCAGCTTGTTAAGCTAAGCCTTCATCAAGTGTTCCAACTTTGGATTCAAAGGCCTTTGCCCTTGCCTTGCTGGCTTTGCATTGGGCTCCAACTCAATTGTGTGTTGGGATAAAATAGGATCAAATCCCCTCAAATCACTATATTCACAAGAAAAGATATCATTAAACTCTTGACAAAGTGAAACAAAAGCTTGTTCTTCTTCTTTAGTGCATACCTTACCAAGCTTTAAAATATCATCTTTGAAGATCTCAATGGGTTGGCAATGCTCTTCCTTAACCACCATGCTGGTCTTATCCTTTCTAACTTGATCATCTAAGTTAAAAATGGACTCTAGAGTGACCAAACCTTTAGGAAGTTTGTTTGTCTTCAACTCCATGATCTGATCGTCATATTGTTGCTTCAATTTTCTCTGATTTCCAGCTGAGAACTCCGCCTCTTCAATCAAAAAGTTTACAATCTACTCATCACTGTCAAAAACTTGCCAATGCACATTATTATCCAAAACTGAGGATCTAACAAATACCTTAACATAATGTTGAGCATAAACATTCTTTACCTTGGATGGTATGTCAAACTTATCTCCCATGGTAGCTAATTTATCAGCTTGTTTGTTCTGATTTCTTAGAATGGAAGACAGGTTAAATGCATCAAACTCCTCTATAGTATCCCATACTCTATACATATACAATTTCAAATGCTCATTTTTGGTGAAATTGATATTTCTCACCTAATTAACAACAATCTCGTTGTCCCCAAACACCTGCAAGCACTTTACATTCTTCTTCCTTGCCCATTCCAAGCCATGAACAAGAGCTTCATAATTTGTTGTACTATTAGTGCAACTAAAAGCAAAATGAAATGCAGAGTAATATTTGTCACCCTTGGGAGAAATAAGCATTGCTCCACCTCAAAAACCATCCTTAGTTCTCGAGCCATTAAAATATAAACTCCAAATCTCATTTGAAAGTCGACCCCATTGTTGTTCTTCCTCTTCAATCAGATTTGGGAAAACTTCATTCTGCTCATGTATCATGTAGATACCCAATCCAACTTCATCCATGTGATTGAAAGGATCAATATCATGGTTTTTAGCTGCCCATTCATTAAGAATGATGTTTGGAATGCCTTCAATATGAGTGTTTAGCTCAGGAACAACAAGTTGCTCCTCTTTATATTGCTCATGAAAATCAAGGTTTGCATTTGTAGGGCTAGGAACATAAGCCTCAATATGATCTTTGGCCAATGGTTTTGATTTGATGGTCACTTTTGTGCCATATCTTTTTATAAAGAACAAGTGAGACCAATCAAAATACAAATAACCTCCCAATTTGGCAGTGAAATCTCTACTCAAGTACAAGGCAAAATATGGTGGCAAGTCAATAACACACACGTCTTGGGGAAAGGCAAAATTAGGACAAGCATGAAGTGTAAGGCTTAATTTTTTTATGACACCAATGATATTCACTGTTGTACCATCTAGCTAGACTACTCCCTTAGTAACAGGCTTATAAGACAAACCTAGCTTATCAACAATTTGCTTGGGCATGACTGAATTGCTAGCCCTTGAGTCCATCATACAATTATGAACTAAATGTTGGCCAATAATTAGAGTAACATAAAATGGAAAAGGTTTGACTTCTTTGGGCTACACATCATTGGTTTGAGGAGTATCAACAATGGCTACCTTGGGATGTTCTTTAGAAGACTCATTTGACAAACTAAGAGATGCAAGAGAATTTTGCAACTACTTCTTTTATCCTGGAAGAGCCAGAGAGTCCCACATGGTAATATTCACATTATACTTCTTCATTTGATCCAAAATATTAAATGAACTAGAGCTCACCTTCTGATGTCCTCTAGGAACAACTTCTCCTTGAGTTTGTACTAGCTGAGATTAATTTTTGGGCTGATCTCTGCTTGTCACAACCTGCCCTCTTGGTAAAACGTGCACTCCTTGAGTAGTTTGAGGTACATTAGCCACTTGTTGGCTTGTTGAAACTTGATAATGACCCTTATCAACTTGTTGTCCAAGATCCACTGCTATCTTCTTAGACCTTGTATTTTCTGAAATCAAAGCACTAGATTCATTTGGAGCAGCATAATTGACTCCACAAACTCCTCTCCTTGCCAATTCATCAAAGAAATATCTTCATTGCTTTGGTCAAGATGTGGAGCCTATTGCTCACTGTTGTCTTGGACTGCAACTTGTTGGACAACAAGATTTCCTTGAGACATAAGAGTCTGATTGAGTATCACATTTGGACAAGTAACTTGGTTATGGGGCTGATTGTAGGGATTAGACCAATCATAGTCTTGTGCTAAGTTGTTTTGAACATGCACTAACTCTTTAGATGAGCTGGCTATATTGGGATTATAAGGCTGGAAAGTCCTTTGATTGTTATTTCTCCTTTGGGCTTGAGGGTCAACTTGATTAGGAGGCCTACTTGACTGATAAGGAGCTTGGTAAGGTCTGATATTCTAATTTTGCTGCCTCTCAAGGTTGACCAACTTATTTCCCAAGGTCTGAAACATACCTTTGATTTCTTGTTTGAACTCATCAAAACCTGACTGATTTGGGACAACATTAACTTGGGTTGGAGCTTGATAATTCAGAGCTAGAAAATGAGGTATAACAGTTATAGTAGGGATTTTCTCAAGAATAGGTGGTTGTATCTATGGAAAGATAGGCATAGGAGACCTAGGAGCTATTTTTGAGCTTGGATAAGACTATTTTAAGCTCTTATGGTAATGTCAGCGATTGGTAATGAGTATCCACGTATTGACTGTATCATCACTGAAATATCACTGTTAAGAGCTTTAAAATAGTACAAAAATGCATGATCATTAGATGGCCTTACAACTGCTAGAATCTTGTTCCAAGTTTTTTGAAACCTGAAATTAAAATCTATTATTTGTTCATGAAGCGCTCTCTTGATGGTAGTGAGTCACTCTACCAAAGAGAGGTGGTCTGACTTATCTTCAAATTGTCTATTCAAACATTCCCCCAGTTCATCCCATGTAGCAATTGAGTTTACTAGCAAGCTCCTAAACCATTGAAGAACTTTTCCCTTAAAGGAGGCTGCCAAGAGCCTAATTGCAAATTTTCCTCAGTGATGTGATGAACTCCACACAAAGATGCCACATCTCTTATGTGTTCAACAACAGTAGTTTGATCTTCTCTGGTGAAGAAGGGAAGGCTTTTAAGGGTTGTTGCTGGAATATCATTATGTTGGGCAAGATTTAAAGGGCTACCTTGATTGAAGGGTACAAAAGGATGTAATCTTGGTGGCTGATTGTGGGCGATTGGATTCACTGGAGGTTGGATTGTAGTATCAGGTAAAGTTTGAGATGAAGAGCTTGCAAATAAAGGATTGGTAAAACTTGAGAAGGAAGGCTGAGAATTGGGGAGAGTATGGACAGCCCCACTTGGATTTATCGTTTTTTTCTTCCTTCTAGGTGGTGAAAGTTGAGTATGTTGAATTGGACCTGCACTTTGCCTTGTTTTCACTCTTCTCATATGCTTATTGGATTAGATTCTACCCCAACTAGGTGCTCAGATTCGCCAGGTGTGAAATTTTATCCACCCTAAAGGTTGAAATAATGTTTCTCACACTAAGACAATGCAAGGTGGCCTTCTATGAACTAAATAAATAGTCCAACAATCCCACCAGGCGTGCCAAAAATTGTTATCACTAAGGTCTGCACCCTAGCTAAGCCTAGACTTAGCTAACCTATGACACATGAAACTACCTCCAGGTTGTGGGTACCCTATTGTGGAAGTAGACCTCTAGAGAGGGTTGGTTCCCTTTTGAAATCTCCTAAAACTACTAATTCTTGACAAGAAAAGGGTAGAAGAAATGCTTTGGAAAAAAAAAATCTAATCTATTCAAACAATTATGCACCAAATTTTTATTTTTATTTATTTTGAAATGATTAATCATAAAAGACTCAACTGATTGACTGCTTTCACAAATTATCACCTCCTAGGACGATCATAAACAATACATTTGAAGGTCTTTATTTTTTCAGTTTTCAAGAAGATGGAAATTACCATACAATAACATTTAACTGAAAATACAAATCTAACACAACATATGCCCTGATCTTATCAAAGGATATTTATCTAACATTGCATACATATGCAAGAAATCAAAGGATTAAAGTAAACCTCAATGAATTTTTAGAATGAATATATGAACACAATTAAAAGACAAGTAAATAAGCAAGAGCAACAAGAATCTTTATTGATTTCTGCAACAAAGGTTCATACAAAGTGTAGTTACAACTCTACTTTCCATTCAAAGGCAAGTTACAAGCTGTAACACAACTGAATGAAAAGAGATATCAGAAAAGAACAAAGAAAACTTTTAGAAAATATGAGTTACAATGCTCAATACACTGTTGATTACATAGAGAAAGGAAAGATCTGATTCAAATGAACGAGAAAAAGTCTTTTAATTAAACTTGTTCCTGAATTTTGAATTTCAAAATAATGGCTCCCTTTGACTTGCTGACTCAGCTTGATTATTGAGTGTGTTGGATGCTCCTTCCTTAAAATCAGATGACTGGCTAATCATGACTTTGAAAATTAGTTTGTGTTGGGCGAGTTGACTTGACAATTCCCCAAAATCAGGGACAAAACTGAAGATTTTGAGTTTATTTGGCCTCCAAACTACCTCTTGGTTGATGACTCATAGCTTGAATACTTCAAATCAGGAGTAGGACTGCACATTTGTCCTCAAAAAGCTCCTCAAATGGTGGAATTTAATTTGTCTAACCCCTTGACTCATTTTGAAATTTGAAAAAAATGAATACCTTAATGATGAGTTTGAATTTTGAATTTCAATTATTGCTCACTTTGATGATTATATCTTGCATTTATGACAAATTTGAACTTGAAATTCAAATTTGATGCCATTGTCTTTGTAATCTTCCTTTTATAACCATATACTCTTATTATTGAGAGACTTGAATTCTTTATTTATGTATCTTTTAAAGATTGTGAATAAGGTATTCAGTTGCAAAAGACATCAAAATGACATTTTATCTCTATTATCTTCTACTCCTTGTTCACTATCAAACTAAAGACTATCATTGACTACTTGTATCAGTCATTTCCTCCACTATGATTCATAGCTTTGGACTTGCAACATCCTCTTTATATGAATGGTAATTTATAATATGTTTATTGCCATCTAGAATGGGGTACACATTTAGCAGACAATGATTCTCCTATGAGTTTGAAACCTTGAAAGGCTTTTATGAGACTATCACCTTTTATATCCTCCCCATCACTACTCTTGACTTTTCCCTATCTGAACAGACGCTGATTCATGATTTCATTGTGACTGTATTCTTCAAGAAGATTTTGAGTCAAATTTGACTATACTTGCTATCACTGTGAGATTAAGGATTGTGTTCATTGTCTCTAATATTGTTGTTTTTGTTGTTTGAAGATTTAATTTTTTTCAAGGACCTTAAGCTCATGATTGTACTCTTTCTCATTCTTCTTGTATCCTCTGTTCATGACTACTTCACTTGCTGTGATAATGCTTTAAATGCCCTTATCATCAAACTTTGGACATTGTCTTCTAGTGTTTGCTATTATCTTTGTTCTTTACCATACTGTCACTGCTCCTTGACTATGAGTAAGGTTGCACTTTCAAGCTCTATGACTGTCTTATATCATTGTTGTAGACTTGTCCATGGTGTTTTGATGATTGCCAAGAAGACTATACAAACTCTGTGATATGGTTTTTGGATTACCATTAACCTAACTAAAATCAAATTATTTTCAAAACATGCCATGACTATCCTCATACTGAGTTCATTGTTGTAGACCCTTAAGACCTTGGCATTCATATTTTGATAGTGAAATAAACCTTAATATTCTTCATGACTCCTCTTTGTCTAGCCTTGCAAGTGCTCTGGATGATATTCTTTATAGGGAAATAAGACCATTGTCCTCCTCCATCATTTCATGGTTTGATTTTAATCTTTGATGTGATGTTGAATGAGATATCGTTACATTTTCCTTTTATGTGTCTTGTGTATTGTCTCATAGTCATGATGCCTCTATTTTCAAATTGTGATTATATTAACACCTGCTGCTTTTAGGAAAGTGAGTTGTTCCCATTTTCTATTCATCCATATGCTTGATAGTTGACTCTTAAAATCACATGATAAGGTTCTCAACTTACTGTTGTAAGTCTGTTTAACAGTGAACACCTCCTACTAAAATCATAAAGATTGTCTATTACCAAAAGTATTGATACAAGTTCTATGTTTCACAATGAGTAGAATCACTGTATTTTTTTTGTTTTTAGAGGCTCTAGGATTATCCTCAAAGCATGTCAACATATCACCCATGTTTGATCTATGATTCCTCTAAAAGATTATTCAAAACCTTGATCTATCCATGCACTTGTATGGGTTTCATTATCCCTAAGAATCTACTCATGATTGCAAAGACATTCTTTTGATTGTAACCACTTCATTTAGCTGCTAAGGTCATTGTCCTCTAAGTTATCTCTGTACTTATAATGACTATCAACTTGTGTGCCAAGGAATGAGAATGAAGAGACTCTCTTATTCATTGTGTTTGATATTTAATACCAAGTTATTTTGTTGATCATATTGAACCTGTGTGTGCTCCTTGTTAAACATATATGGCATTTTTGACAAACTACGTATTGTAATCACTGCTTTAGGCCCTTTTTGACAGTGATATGACTGTGATGGAAATCTGAACATTCACTATTCTTTTATGATGGCACAAACCCCTTTTTTGCATATTATGTAGTCTTAACCTCACTGTATCTTATGACTATGCATGATTGTAGTTGTGACTTTGTTAGTGGTCTCGGTATTATGGGATAATGTCTTTTGAAGGATTCTCTAAGCTACTTGAGAACGTGACAGGGTGATCTGTACATAGACTATGTTGATGATCCTCATTCTTTGAATCATCTTCCTTACTTATAAAACTTTCTATTGTCTCTTTGTAATAACCAATGAATGCATACTCTCTAAGGAAGAGTGAATAAACTTTTGACATAAAATGAAAGCATGGAAGTAGAGTGAAGGGTATCAAAATGAAAAACAACTTTAGTTTCTTCAAATATGATAATGAATCTTCTTAAAACAAAACAATGAATGACATGGATACTTCATTTATATACAAAAGTTCTTTGAAACAAGAGAGGATCATTCAAAGTGGGAGTTGGGTTAAAGCCTTTCACATAAACCCTACCTCTTATTGCTTAGTCAAGGCCTTGATGTGTTTCCCAACTATTATTTTGTTCTTCCCTTAACTTAGAGACAACTCCACACTAGAAATCTGGGTGAATCAATATTGCTCTAACTATTTGTTCCCTTCAATCGTCAGGCGATTTTGACGTCCATTGCAACTCTAAAATGAAGTTTGCAAGTTGAATAAACTAAAGCTTTTTTCAATTACAAAGGGGAAGTCCTCCTTCACAAAACCCGATATTTATGTCCTTTACTTTGAGTTTAGCTTGAGTTTCACTGCCTTAGTTAAGATTTACATAACACATATTCATTTGAAACTCCCTCCAAAATGATTACAACTGCTGACTCAAAACCACGTGAAACTTATAACCTAATGCTATCTAGAATACATAAAAGGAATTAAAATAAAACACCCCCCATTTCATCCTTTTAATATTGTGAGCCATTTTGACACTTTTATGGCAGGCTTATATAAATGAAACCTTCTAACAAAAATTTTCAACTTAACCCACAAAGTATGCTTGGAATATAACCAACTAAGACATGAAATGAAAGGTGTAGACCTTAGGTACTTGATTTAGACGTAAAAGCTAAATTGGGTAACAGTAATAAAGAATGGTAATAATTATAAAAGGTTTTTTGATTAAAGAGAATAATAATTTATGATATGTAATATTTGAATATTCTATATTATCAACTGATAAGAATAGAGCAATGATTAATTACTTAGCAAGATAAAATGTTGACTTGTTATTAATGATAAACATGAGAGTTTTATCTTATTAAATTGTTGAGAGGATAAAAGAAAGTGGAATATGATTGATATAGTGATTTAGCCCTAGAAATAGAGTTAAGTTTGAGTTGAAGATTCCTTATTCTAAAGTTATTATAATCTATAATACCTCCTTAAGGAATTATAGAAGACTTATCATCTTAGACATATGGTAGCAGCTTGTCTCTATGAATATCATAAGATAAGGTCATGACCTAGAGGATTATCTTTGTTTAATAATCGTGCAGTTTATTTGAAGGGCTTAATGACTTCAAGAGTAGATATCATTTATGGATCATTATATACAAATCTACTTAAGTATTGATAAGATTTGCGTTATCATCACCTTATAATGGACTCTTAAATGTTGTCACATGCATATCATTGTAAATTGACTATGTATGAAGATGTATTCGATATTGATAGGAGATGCATGTTTAGGCATAGGCCAATGCATTGGTATGCCAACATGTTCTCCTATATTCTCTTATTTCCCAGGAAGATTCTATATGATTATGTATGTGTGGAGGCATTTTTTTGTTTTCTCTATGTATGAGGTGAAATTGTGTTATATTAATGAAATACTTGTGAATGGAAAGAAAATCAATTAGATGAATTAATGTCAGATTTTAGAAAGGGTGATGCTTCTATTTACTTATGTATGTTAATGCATCTCGTGTCTTGATGATAGCATTGCATAAGCATTAAATGTAGACATGTCATATCACACAAAATTCCACTACTCTTGTTAGATTCACATTGTTAGTCTACCTCATGCTAGGTTGGGTATCTTTTGTATCATATGCAAGAATTCAAGGAGGTGTAAATACTTCGTGGTAGGGTGGATACGTGCTCTGGTAATGTTCTTGCCATGTTAGATAGATATTGGGAGCTCTTGTCAAGATGGTCTTCATGATTTGCTCTTTATTTATTTATTATAATTGACCTTTAGGTCTATTGTAAGGGATCATGCTTCCTTATGTTCAACCTTTGTATAAGTTGTGTATTACATATTTATGTTGAAATGTAATTTTAAGTCTCCATTCTCATGTATATTTGGACGTGTGAAATATTTAATGTTTTACTTTATTAATTTTTTTATGAATTATTTGAACTATATTATTTGAAATTATGGAGGTCCTTACATTGTTCTTCCTCCTTCGAGTTTGGGTAATGAGTATTCCTGTTTGGAGATGGATTTGATTAGTGTTGGGGATCATAGTGTTAGCTCTCTGGATCCTATGGAAGAAAGTTCAATCTTTTCTTCCTCTATTGAATTTGGTCCTAGTTCATGAATGGGCTCCTTTAGCCTTTATTTTTGTCTGCATCTCAACTTCTCTCTTTGGGCTTTTGTTGTATTTAGCCAACTTTTGTTTGTTGACAATGTGTATTTTGCTAGCTTTGTCAACATGGGGTTGGTGGGTGGTTTAGAACTCTATCATTTTGGGTTTTTGCATCTCTTGGTTGGGCTTCATACACATTTTATATATCCTTATAAGTAGTACTATCTGATGCTCTGCAAAAAAGGGAAGGTTAGTCAATGATAACAAAACACAAACAGGAAAAAGAGCCAAACTGTTAGTGTCAGAAATCACAAACAAAATACTTTCCTACACAAGCATATGAAAAGAGATATCAAAAGCATGATAAAATATCTAACTAAGAAGGTAAATATGATGAGGCATCTCCAAATGCCTCCTAACATGCTCTTGGTTTTTTCTCCTTTGTTCCTCTCCTCTCCAAGTTCCAAAATAGTGTAGCTCTCAGCAGCTTTTTGCACTATGGATGCTTATGGAGGTTTGAGATTGAAGTATTTGCTCTAAATATGAATAAAAAGCTAATACTATGCTATTGATACTAAAATGATTTATTTTATCCAAAATGACAAGATATTAGTTGATTATGCTAAAATGCCTATAGCTTAAATGCATACAAGTTTTCAGGATCTGGATTATGAAGAAATGGGCTCTATTTATAGGGAAAATGGAGCAATGGATGGTTGAGATTGAGTAATCTCAAATAAGGTCAGGATTGAATGATTTCAAATCCATGTGCGGGCTTTCAACCCAATCCCAGGATGACAAGTGTCAATGTGAGATAGGTTGAGAGGAGAGGGAATAAGCATTAAATGCTTGACATGACCTTGGGAGTTAAGGTCAAGGTTAGTTGAATGAATAAACTCTTTATTCAAAGAATAAAAGTTTTTATCCAATGGATAAACTCTTGTGCAAAGGCAAAAAGGATAAACATGGTCAAAACAATAAATGTTTGAGGAGACCCATGAGTGCAAGTTGAAATAACCATAAATGGTTATGTAAGAGCCATTAATGGTCATGTAAGAGCCATTAGTGGTTTTGGAAGACTTTGGAGGTTAAATTGTTGAACACACAAAGCATTAAATGCTTTTCAAAGACTTTGGAGTCTTTGAGAAGTGACTTAAAGTTGCTTAGGAATGTGACAATAATTAGGGAATGGATTAGGCTAATTAGGAAGGGGGTTAGAAGAATCTAGAAGGGGGTTAGGATTGCAAGTGGGTTTGGTGGGTGAGGGAAAATAGGATTTTATTAAAATAAAAATTCATTTATTTCAATAAATGTGTTCAAGTTGCATTTGTAGGAAAATGCAAGTGGGGGGGATAGTGATTTAAATAAATATTTTATTTAATTCATTTAAAAGAGGAAAAGGGGGATTAAATGAAATAAATATGATTTATTCATTTAATTGATTTGTGATTTTTGGTTGAATGAATTAATTAAAATAAATTGAATAATTTATTTAATTAATAGGAGAATGTTTGAAGATGAATTAATTAAATATTGATTTAATTAACTGATGGCCAGTGGATTTTTAATTAAATAAATAGCAAATATTCATTTAAGTAGAATGGACAGATTTGTGTGACTACATTTGCCCCTCTTTGAGACGGTGCGGCTTATCACGTCGTTTCAAAGAAAGAAAAATAGGTTTGAAGAAATGCCCCATAAAATGCAAATTTAATGGGTGGTATGCCCCCTTGAGAGATGGATCGAGAATTTTTGAAAAATCGGGCGATCTCTCGAAAAAGAATGAAAATTGGCAGGGTGGTAGAAGAGAAGAAGTTAGCAATGCAGGTGAAAAAAAGAAGAAATCAAGGGTAAAATGGAGAAATGGGAGGCTCGGGAAGTTCACGAGGACCACGGCGGCGAGCGGGGGAAAAGTTACGGTGACGGCGAAGGGTTTATATGGGGAGAAAGGGGTGAAAACAGGATCATTTGTTACCGTGACCAGTGTGAAACTATAGCTCTGAGATTGACTTTTGAGAGGAGCGAGTAGTAGTCAGGATGTTGGTACCAGTAGCAGAGCACCGATTTGAGTGAGTCCGTCGGTTCCAACGGCCAGACGACTACGGACCAACATTACGCAAATTTGAAATTTCAATTTTTATGCATTTTTGATACGCTTTCTACTGAGTCGAAGTTGAGTCGGGACAATAGCGCTGAAACTACGTTTTGGCGCTATTGTCCAATTAACTTGTGCTATTGTGTCGCAATGGCATTATTGAGGTGCTTTTTGAGTGCTTTTAAAACTTTTAGCGCTATTGTAGGCTTGTTTAGGCGCTATTGATGGATGAGCACTATTGAGTGGTTAATTGAGCACTTTTGTTGTTAATCAGTGTTATTGTATAGTTGTTGTAGTGCGTTTGTAGTTTTAGTGCTTTTGGATAGCTGATTAAGTGCTTTTGTTAGGGGTTTATCGCTATTGTAGAGAAGTAGCGCTTTTGTGTGCAAAATAGCACTTTTGTTCGCAAGATAATGGATGCCCCAGTTTGTGTGAAAAATCTCCCGATGCCAAAGATGGATGGATAGGGA